>NC_067165.1:20838219-21138219 GCF_903995435.1 Acomys russatus
ACCTAAAACTCAGAGATCTGCCTGCCTCTGCCTCCAGAGTGCTGGGATTAAAGGTGTGTGCTACCATGACCAGCTATAATTAATCTTTTAAGATAATGATAATGACTGAGCTGGGTGTGATGGTGCACACCTGTACTCCCAGCACTCTAGAGGTAAAGGAAAGATGGTCAGAAGGTCAAGCCCAGCCCCTGCTAGAGAGAGTTTGGGAGCAGCCTGGTCTACATTAGACACCACCACCACCAAATCAGCAAAAGGAGAATGATTTTGTTTTGTTTGTTTGAGACAGGATTTCTCTGTATAGCCTTGGCAGTCCTGGATCAGGCTGGCTTTGAATTCACAGTGATCTGCCTGCCTCTGCTTCTCAGAGTGCTGGGATCAAAGGCATACCCCACCACACATCATTATACATACATACGTGTGTGTGTGTGTGTGTGTGTGTGTGTGTATGTGCGTGTGTATATATATATACTTTTTTTGAGACAGGATTTCTCTGCGTAGGCTGGCCTTGAACCCAGAGATCCTCCTGCCTCTGCCTCCCACGGTGCTGGGATCAAAGTGTGTGTGTGTGTGTGTGTGTGTGTGTGTGTGTGTGTGTGTGTGTGTGTGTGTGTGTGTTTTCAAGACAGGGTTTCTCTGCATAGGCTGGCCTCGAACTCACAGAGATCCTCCTGCCTCTGCCTCCTGAGTGCTGGGATTAAGAGTGTATGTCATCACCACCCAGCTTGGATGATGGCATTTGAACTGTCATTTTTAAAGCCTTTATCCTTTGGGTAGGTAGGGGCAGCGATAGCATTTCACTTAGTCCAGGCGTGCCTTGAACTCAATGGAGCCAAGGTTGAGCATGAACTCCTAACCCTCCTGCCTTCACTCCCCGGGTGCTGGGATTAAAATGAGCCACCACACAAACTCTAAAATCCTTATAACTTTCAGAAACACTTTCTAAGTGAAACATTTGCAGATGAAATAAAAAGATTATTTACTTAAAAATAATATAGAAGGAAGAAAGTAATTGGGGACTTAGGGAACCAGATTGGCTGTGGGCTGATAATTGTTGAAGCCGGGCGATGAAAATACTCTTTGGATTTTTCCATAATAAGGAACTTTTCCTTCTTTTTCTTTAAATGTCATTTTTTAAAGGTTTATTTATTTTTATTTATGTGTGTGCCTGCATGTGTATGTCTGTGTATGAGTGTGTGTGTGTGTGTATGCCTGTATGTATATATGTGGACTGTATTTTTCGGACCATAAGATGCACTTTTCCCCCCAAAAGTGTGGGAGGGGTTAGGGTGCACCTTATGGCCCGATTGCTGTTTTTCTTGTTTTACTGCTCTAAAAACTGGGGGCATCTTATGGTCAGGTACATCTTATGGTCTGAAAAATACGGTATGTGTGTGCAGATCACCACAGAGGCCAGAGAGGGCACTGAATCTTGGGAGCTAGAGTTACGAGCCACCCAGCCTGGGTACTGGGAATTGAACTCCTGTTCTCTGTAAGGGCAGCATGTTCTTAGCCACTGAGCTGGTTTTTTTTTTTTCAAAAATTTTTTTATTATTTTATTTTATGCATGCATGTGTTTTGCCAGCATGTCAGCCAGCACGTACACGTCACATGCATGCCTGGTACCTGCGGAGCCAGAAAAGGATATTGTATCCCCCGGGATGGAGTTAAGGACCATTGTGTGCCACCAATGGGTGTTACAAATGAAACTTTGAAAAAAAAAAATGAAACTTTGGGGGCTGGAGAGATGGCTCAGAGGTTAAGAGCACTTGCTGTTCACCCAAAGGTCCTGAGTTCAATTCTCAGCAACCATCTGGTGGCTCACAACCATCTATAATGAGATCTGGTGTCCTCTTCTGGCCTGCAGTTGTTATATGCAGGAGAACACTGTATATATAATAAATAAACAAATCTTTAAAAAAAAAAATGAATGAATGAACAAGCAAGAACAGGTGCTCGTCATCCATAAGCCCTCTCTCCAACACCCATCATTTTTCTTTTTAATTTGAAATAGGGTCTTGCTATGCATCTCTAGCTTTCCTGGAACTCAGTGTGTAGACAGGCTGGCCTGAAACTCTCAGAAATCCTCCTGCCTCTGCCACCTGAGTGCTTGGATTAAAGGTGTGCATCACCATGCCTGTCCATGCCCCATCTTTTTTGTTTGTTTGTTTTGTTTTTCGAGACAGGGTCTTTCTGTGTTAGCCTTGCTGTCCTGGACTTGCTTTGTAGACCAGGCTGGCCTCGAACTCACAGCGATCTGCCTGCCTTTGCCTTCTGAGTGCTGGGATTAAAGGTGTGTGCCACTACGCCTGGTCCATCCCCCATCTTTTTAACTATAAAATGCTTCTATTTGTTCTTTGAGAATTTCACAGATGTACACAATATATCTTAGTCAGGGTTACTGTTGCTGTGGCAAAACACCATGACCAAAATCAACTTGGGGAGGAAAGGGTTTATTTGGCTTACACTTCCCAACACTGTTCATCAGTGAAGGAAGTCAGGGGTAGAGACTCAAGCAGGGCAGGAACCTGGAGGCACGAGCTGAGGCAGAGGCCATGAAGGGGTGCTGCTTCATGGCTTGCTCAGCCTGCTTTCCTATAGAATCAGGGACCACCAGCCCAGGGGAGGCCCAAACCTACAGTGGGTTGTGCCCTCCCCCATCAATCACTAATTAAGAAAAAGCCCACAGGTTTGCCTGCAGCCTGATCTTACGGAGGTGTTTTCTCAGCTGAGGTCCCCTCCTTTCAGATGACTGTAGCTCCTATCAAGTTGACATTAAACTAGCCACCACACAGCGTTTTTCAGTAATTTTCTTTCTTTCAAAACGAATGATTGTAAGAAATATAATACATGTCCGAAAAGTATTTGTGTAGCAGAGAAACACAGTCTAGCTGAGGGTCTGGGGCAGATTTTCTAGAAGACGATAGTGTTTAAGCAGGAACTTAGAGTAAGTACAGGCAGGTGGAAACTCTTTGACTGAGTGGTCCAGAGGGTGGGGGTCACAGACCCTGAAAGAAACTGAGAGAAGCTGCAAGGTTGAGGAGCCTGCATCCCTTCACTGGCCTAGGGCAGCAAAGAACTTCAAACAGGGGAAAAAGGCGGGGTCAGATCTGATTTGCCCTGGACAGATGGCACTGCGAGATAGGAACTGCAGCTCAGTCCTGGAGTGGACTCCAAGCTCCTCCCTCCCCCAGGGCTGCCAGCTTAAGTGCCAGGGTTGAAACAAAGTACAAGGTAGTCACACAGCCCTGCTGGCTTGCCTCACCTCAGCTCCTGTCACCAGCAAGACCAGGTAAGGGTAACACTGGTTAAGTATTCACTCTCAGCTAGGCCTGATGAGCTGGTGGTTTATGTCTGTAATTCCAACCCTTGAGAGGCAGAGGCAAAAAAGAATTGTTGCAAGTTTGGGGCTAGCTTGGCTACAGAGTAAAACACCAGTCCCGCTTCCTTCCCTTTCCTTTTTTTTTTTTTTTTTTTTTTTTTTTTTTTGGCTTTTTCAGACAGTGTTTCTCTGGGTAGCTTTGTCTGTCCTGGGCTAGCTTTGTAGACCAGGCTAGCCTCAAACTCACAGAGATCTGCCTTCCTCTGCCTCTCCAAGTGCTGGGATTACAGACAGGCATGTGTCACCATGCCTGACTAAAACCTTTATTATTTTTAAATTTTTACTTATTATTATTGTGTGTGTTCGCATGTGTGGTCCGAGGACAGCTTTGTGGAGTCAGTTATTTCCCATCATCCTTAGCTGGGTTCTGGATTTGAACTCAGGCCATCAAACTTAAGCTGCAAATACCCTACCCTGAGTGTTAGCCCCAGTTCTCTTTTATTATTATTTTTATTGACATGTAATAATCGTGCAGAATAGCCAGGCACAGCGGCACATACCTGTAATCCCAGTACTGAGGGAGGCAGAGGCAGGCAGATTTCTGAGTTCAAGGCCAGCCTAGTCTAAAGACTGAGCTCCAGGACAGCCAGAGCTACACAAGGAAACCTTGTCTCAAAAACCAGTAGTTGTAATAGTACCGTGGCAGTATATATTTATGGGATAGAAGACAAGTTCTTTGTCCTCAAAGATCTGAATCTTACTAGGCAGAACAAAAGGGTTGATGTCAAAAACCACTGCAGTTTTATTATTTGTGGGTTTTTTTTTGTTGTTGTTGTTGTTTGTTTGCTTGAGACAGGCTCTCATGTAGGTTGGTCTCAAACTCAATGCGTAGCTCAGCCTGTACTTTGATTCCTGATTCTTCTTCCTCTCCTTGGTTGGCGCGTACCACCACACCTGGCTCTTACTGCATTATTTATCATACTAAATACAGCTCAAAACAACCAAACAGCTGTCAATGGCACAGTGGTGAAGAAAATTGATGCATCCTGTAATGTTAAAGGAAAGGTTAAGGAAAGCCCCATTTCGAAGTGGGGGTGGGGGAGTGAATTTGCAAATGTTACATAACTTCAACTCAGTCTAGAAAGAGCAGAAAAGAATTCAAGGAAACTCTGAAATGGTTACACCATCTTACCTCTAGATGGTGCTATTTGGGTGTGATTTTAAATTTTAAATAATTAAAAAAGCTCAGTACACACAAGTAATTTTTACAGTGGGAGTCTCAACTTTATGTTGTTTAAAAATTAGTTTTGTTAAAAATGACTATGCAGTGCACACCTTTAATCCCAGCATTCTGGAGGCAGAGGCAGGCAGATCTCTGTGAGTTTGAGGCCACCCTGGTCGTCAAGTTCCAGGATAGCCAGGGCTACATTGAACGATCGTGTCCAAAAAAAAAAATACTGGCAGACATCTCTAGCCACCAGGAAAACACAATTAAACCACAAGAATTATCACTATACACCAATGAGTGTCTATGGTCGAAAACCGAAAGCGAACAAGTGTTACCAAACATATGGAGAAGCTGGGTGCTCATAACTCACTGGATAGAAAAGGAGGCTATGGAGCTGGAGAGATGGCTCAGTGGTTAAGATCACTTAACTGTTCTTCTAGAGGACCCTGGTTCGATTCTCCGCACCCACACGGCAGCTCACAGCTGTCTAACTCCAGTTTCAGGAGACCTCACACCCTCACACAGACATACATGCAGGCTAAACACCAATGCACATAAACTAAAAAAGAAAGAAAGAAACAGGGCGGTAGCTTAAAGGACCCAAGATAAAACCAGCCAAGGTTGGGGTTTTGGGGTGTTGCATATGTTTATTTGCTTGTTTATTTGTTTTTAGATTAAAGTCTTGTTACATATACCAGGTTGGCTTTGGATGCACGGCCAGCCTCCTGCCTCAGTCTCTTGAATGCTGGAATTACAGGTGTGTACCACCATGCCCACCTAATTTTTTTTTTTTTACACTACAGTGAATATGATGAACATCTTTTTTTTTTTCATATATTTCTTCATAGCTCAAAGTTTTTGTGATAAATTTCCAGACTCAGAGTTCCTGGATCAAAAGATCTTTTTAAAAAATCTCAGCACTCAGGAGGCAGAGGCAAGTGGATATCTGTGAGTTTGAGACCAGCCTGGTGGTCTACAAAGCAAGTCCAGGACAGCCAAGGCTACACAGAGAAACCGGTTTCAGAAAAACAAACAAACAGACAGACAGGAGCATAAATCAGGTGCTATGCGTCATTCTTTGATTTAGGTCACCAGTACTTTTCGGAAGAATCTGAACTTGAGTTAACGAACTTGACAGCTAATGGTGATTGGAAAGAAGTGCAAAGATCGTGGTTTTCTCAGGGCAGGACTTTGTAACCAGCACCCTAGAATTGTACAGGACTTTGTAACCAGCACCCTAGAATTGTGCAGTCCGTGGCCTGCACAGCCATACAGAGCACCTTGAGTAGAAGTCAGGGATCTAAGGAACACGAAAACATCTCTCACAATCCTCAAGCAGAAGCAAGAGATACCTGGGCTTCTGTTTTCACCCAGAATAAGCACTGAAATTACCATATCATTTGAGTAAAGCCTCATAGGTGCATGTAGTCCCATGAGTCTCAGGTGCGTGTGAACAGGTGTTAACTGGCTACAGAGACCACCTTCTCCTCCAGCAGGTGAAATCTGTCAGACAGCTCCTGCCCTGCCCAGGGGCTCCTCTGTTCTCCCAAACTGGGGTGAATTTTGGTATGGGATGTGAGGGTTGGTGTCAGGTTCAAAAATGTTCAGAGGAGCCCAGTCCCTCCCTGACGCAGTGGTTCAGGTCAGCCTGGCCCCACTGTCTTCACTTCTGTTCTAGGTTTGGGACTAGAGTAGTCCACACAGGATCTGGGCTTGGTGAGTTTTCCTCCATCTATCCTTCCCTTCATACTGGAAATGGACACCCAGGGCCTCGCATGCTACACAAACTCTCTTCCAGGGAGCTGCTCTACTCCTATCTGGTTCTCTGCCAAACTGGCCTGCTGGACTCTTTACCGTGTTGTCTTACCCCCTGGAGTGGCTGGGGTCACAGATGCGTGCAACTATGCTTAGGCCAGGCAGCTGGTCTGTCTCTTAAGTTTCTATAGGAGCTAGGAGCAGGGCACTGGGAATTCTTCCCGAGCTATAGTTAAGGTCTATTCTGATGAGCTAAACCAGGATGCCAGAGGTTCAGGTTAAATACCTGCTGGAGTGCAAGGCAGCTTTCTAGCCTTTCTCTTCCTTTGTGGTTCTCTGGCTTCCCGCAGCAACCCCCCAGTCCACACCCCCCCCCCCACACACACACTAGGTGATTGTGGCCACTGGCAGTTTCCCCCGAGGCTATTGTGCAGACAGTGGTAAAACCCAGGGGAGATAGCAACCCCACGCCTTCCCCTCTCTGCCTCTTTACAGCTTCTCTTTCACGAGTTCTCCTTAGAGGAGTGAGAGTCATAGCAAAGGAAACCTCTGGCTCTTTTATTAAGTGTGTGTGTGTAGATGTGCATTGAAAAATGAATGTGTCCCTTTTCTAATTTCCCCACAGCTCCCACCTCCCAGCCTGCTCATCTGTGCAGGTAGACCCCAGGCTTGTCATTAAGTCTCCATCTCCAGCACTACTGCAGCTTCCAGGCCCTGGGGGTGGGGATGAGGGAGGGTCTGCCTCTACCTGCTCCCCCCCCCCCCCCCCCCCCTCATCCCAACCCGCCCTCCCCTGCCAAGCTTCAGAGGTCAGTGAGCCCAGTATCCTAGCAGCCACTTCCACCCCAGAACCAACTCTCCAAATCTGCACTTGGGGCTGGGGGAGGGAGGGAGTTGCTTTACAAATACTGCACCGCCTACCTCCCCCCCTGACCCACCCACCCCACCTAACTGGCACTGAGCACCTGGATTGCAGCAGCGGGGAGTGGGTGAGTTGTGGGGGTAGCAGAGAGAATTGAGGGTGTGTGTGGGGTGGCTAGAAGGACAAAATTCTAAGAAGAGGGTGTCAGTCTGTCCTGATAGCTGTTCCTGTCCACCTGGGGCCACCTGCCTACCTGCTGCCCCCACTCTGTGCCTTCTTCATGACTCCTTTCTGATTTACACTGCTAGGAAAGCATTCTGGGTTTGTCCCATATGGCCAGGACCAATGGGACTAGCAAATGTAAAGACAGAGGCAGAGGCCCACTCTCTTGCCTTCTCTCACCTTTATGGAACTTTTTTTTTTTTTGGATGGCCACTGCACCAAGCTCCTTAGAAGTCCTCGACCAGAGTTCCACTACTGAGCCACACCAGCAGCCCGAGATGTCTCCCGTGTGGTGTTAACTATAGGCCTTTCGTGTATAGGCTTCATTATGCTGAGGTGCTTGCCTTTCATTCCTAGTTTGTTGAGAGTTTCTTTCTTTCTTTCTTTCTTTCTTTCTTTCTTTCTTTCTTTCTTTCTTTCTTTCTTTCTTTCTTTTTTCCAAGACAGGGTTTCTGTGTGTAGCCTTGGCTGTCCTGGACTCGCTTTGTAGACCAGGCTGGCCTCGAACTCACAGCAATCTGCCTGCCTCTGCCTCCCAAGTGCTGGATTAAAGGCGTGAACCACACCCTCTTGTTGAGAGTTTCTATGATGAAAAGGTGCTGAATTCAAAATTTGGGGGGGCGGGGCATCTGTTCTAGTTTCATTTCTGTTGCTCTGATATAAACACCCTGACCCCCCCCCCCCCCCCCCAAATTAAAAAAATTAAAAACACCTCAGGGAAGAAAAGGGTTATTTTAGCTCACAGTTCCAGATCACAGGCTTTCACTGACAGAAGCCGAGGTAGAAACTTGAAGGCAGGAGGTTACATAGAGTAAAGTAACTTCCAACCAAGGAACTCACACTGCAGCCAGTAAGTGCAGCAGGAACCAGGGAGAATGCTGCTCGCCCACTGGCCACTTCGGCTGAGCTGCCTTCTTCACACAGGTCACGACCATCTGTCTAAGGACATCACAGTGAGCGGGACCTGCAAAAATCACTGGTGGAATTGAAAGCAACTGACTAAGCAAGTGACAGGTAAATGTACAATGTCAGAATCTCGTGTGTGTGTTTGTGTGTGTGCATGTGCGCATAACCAGGTTGGCCTCAGAGATGCATCTGCCTCTGCCTTCCAAGTGCTGGGATTAAAGGTGCTGCTGCCACCATCCGGCAAAAGATTCTTAGGCTTTTTGTTTTGTTTGTTTGTTTGTTTGTTTGTTTGAGACAGGGTTTCTCTGTGTAGCCTTGGCTGTCCTGGACTCCCTTGTACACCAGGCTGGCCTTGAACTCACAGCAATCTGCCTGCCTCTGTCTCCCCAAGTGCTAGGATTAAATGCGAGAGCCACCGTGTTCGGCAAGGTAGCACTCTTCACCATCAAGCCATTGCTCCAGCCCTAGATTCTTAGTTGCTGTTTTGTTTTGTTTTTTAACTTTATGTGTATGGTGTTTTGGTTGCATACCATGTATGTGTGGTGTAGAGGGTGTCAGATTCCCCAGGACTCTTGAGCTGCCATGTGGGTTTTAGGAATCAATCCCATGACTCTGGAAAAGCCGTCAGTGCTCTTAACTGCTGATCCATCTCTCCAGCCCTGTCTTAGAGTCTTAGTTTTGATAAACATGCCATTGCAACATGAGATGTTAACAGTGGGGCAGTTGACTAAGGAGTACATAAGAGCTTCTGGCCTATATTTAGAGACCTTCCGCAAGCCAAGAAAATAAAGTTTATTAGAAACAGAAAAGCAAGACCAGACGCAGTGGGTCCCACCTGTTGTCCCAGCACTTGGAAAGCGGAGCCTGGTGGATTACTATAATTCAAGAATATGAAGCCGGGTGGTGGTGGCGCACACCTTTGATCCCAGCACTCGGGAGGCAGAGGCAGGTGGATCACCGTGAGTTCGAGGCCAGCCTGGTCTACAAAGCGAGTCCAAGACAGTCAAGGCTACACAGAGAAACCCTGTCTCGAAAAACCAAAAAAAAAAAAAAAAAAAAAAAGGAAAAAAGAAAAAAGAGAAAGAAAGAAAGCAGCTTGGGAAACCTAGACATCTCCAAAAGGAGAAAGAAGAACAAGAACCAGAAAAGCAAGCTATGGCTGCCCCGGCTCAAATCCCTGAGAAAAAGGGCCTCTGGAGAAGTAAGGGAAAGCTCTCCTTGGCCTTGACAAGCCACTTCATGCCTCGGAACTTCAGTGGATCGGTTTGCAAAACGGAGAATGTCCTTTCTCATTGCATTGCCAAGGCTATGGTAATAATGAACTAGAAGAAAGGACAAGAAAGAAATGAGCCTCTCTAGTCAGTGAGATCGGGGACCGAGATGAGGGTCCAGGAAGGGAAGCAAATGGAAGACCCCAGCAGGCTGATTTGAGCTTTTGTCCTGGGACATGAGGCAACACTTTTTGACAGACAACCCGATGGGGGCAGAGGTAGCTGGAGACTCACACTTCCTGATCCCAGACTCTGGGTCCTAGATGTGTTGGCACCAGCTTATCTCACCCATTAACTCCCAGGAAAGATGGACAGTTCAAAGAGGCCGAGGGAACCAGAGGAGTGATCCACGATCTGGTCCAGAGGACTGCTTGTCCCCTCATCCATGAGGCTCATGGTCAGAGGAACAGCACAGTAGTGGCGGGCTGGGACAATGACTGGCTCTTGGCTCTGGCAGGTAGCTCTTGAGCATTCTGGCCGCCTGGGCTCTCTTCTGCATTAATTACCCAACAACATGGCTCGGGCTGTTCTCCCTTTGTGCTACTTTAATTAACAGAGCTCTCCTCCGAGCAAACCAGCTGCTGTGTAAGTTGTCAAACTGTCAGCACACACAGGATGGGTGCCATGGGGACACTAAGTGTGGGAGCTACCCATGGGCTCCCTGGCTCCGTGGCACAGTAGGCTCTCTCTCTGTCAAGCCCATCCCACTAGCAAAGATGGCCATAAGAGCATCAAGATAGATAGATAGATAGATAGATAGATAGATAGATAGATAGATAGACAGATAGATAGATAGAAAGTCTAACCTTTGACCGCCTGCCATTTACTATGAGACTTGAGGCAAATCATTCGACTTTTCTGAAATTGCCACATCTGCAAAGTGGGGATACAACCGCTCGCCTTATCCCAGGGCTGTGGTCAGGGATGAACAAATGCATGTTTTACTTAGGGCCTGTGATGCCAGCCAGTACGACTTCATGATTTAGTTTTTCTGGCCATTTTGGGCTTTTTTTTTTTTTTTTTAAACAAGTTATTTTGTTTTGTTTTGGTTGTTTTTTGAGACGGGGTTGTTTGTTTCTTTGTTTGTTTGTTTTTTTTAATGTTAATATCCTTGGCCGTCCTGGAACTCACTCTGTAGACCAGACTGGCCTGGAACTCACAGAGATCTGCCTGCCTCTGCCTCCTGAGGACTGGGATATTACAAGTGTTCTTTATGGCCTGTGAAGAAGCTGTAGGTAAAGCAGACAAGAGAAGTTACAGGTGTTACACAGTTGGTAGACAAGTTTGCCTCAGGTGGTCAAGGGCCCGTGTTCAGCTCTCAGCACTACACAACCAAAACAGTACAAAACCAAGAAGGCACTTACAGGGGGTGGGGGGGGCAGCTGGCAGCAGGGATGTATCAGTTGGCAGAGTGTTTGCTTAGCATGCACAAAGGCCTAGGGTTGGCCCCCAGCACGTCAGAAATCAGGCATGATTCAAGGTGAGCACTCCTACAATCCCAAGTCACAGGCCATAGAAGCAGGAGGATCAGGAATTCAAGGTCATCCTCAGCTACATAGCAAATTTGAGGCTAGCCTGGACTACATAAGAAGCTACTTCAGGGGGCTGGAGAGATGGCTCAGAGGTTAAAAGCACTGGCTGTTCCTCCAAAGGTCCCGAGTTCAATTCCCAGTAACCACATGGTGTCTCAGAACCATCTATAATATGATTTAATGCCCTCTTCTGTCATGCAGGCAGAGCACTGTATACATAATAAATAAATAAATCTTAAAAAAAAAAAAAAAGAAGCTACTTCGTTGCCTCATAAAGCACCCCCACCCACCCTCACCCACGACCGACTTCCCATTGTTTTTTTACTAATACCCTGCCTTTCTTTTTTACTCACTTGGTATGTGTGTGTGTATGTGTGTGTGGGCACGGGCACGCCATGGCACACGTGTTTAGGTCAGAGGACAACTTTCAGGAGTTAGTTCTCCCCTTACACTATATGGGCCCCTGAGAGGAAACTGAGTCTTCAGCCATCAGCTTGCTGCGACCACCTTTACCGTCTGAGCCCCTAACTTACTTTTTTTTGTTTTTGTTTTTGTTTTTTGAGACAGGGTTTCTCTGTGTAGCCTTGGCTGTCCTGGACTCTCTTTGTAGACCAGGCTGGCCTCGAACTCACAGCGATCCGCCTGCCTCTGCCTCCCAGGTGCTGGGATTAAAGGCGTGCGCCACCACGCCCAGCTGCTGGAGATAACTTTTTAAAAGTGATGAATGAAAAAGTGGAGGAGTATGTTATAGTGGGAGGTCCCTAGTGCCAAGGCTAAAGGTATATGTAGCGCTGTCACATTCATTTAGAACTTTTTTGCTTATATTTTTATTTCAGTATTTATTTGTTGATGTTAGGGATCAACCCTGAGCTTCAGGTATGCTAAACCCAGGCTTTATTATTGAACTCTACCCCAGTCCCTAGTGGTTTTTTCATACTCACACATGCGTACATGTATGTATGTGTTTAATTCTTTTTTTTTTTTTTTTTTTTTTTTTGAGACAGGGTTTTATATAGCCCAGGCTGACCTCACTAAGTAGCCCGGGATGACTTTCCATTTTCTGGCCATCCTTAGTGCTGGGACTATAGCATGACCCACCGTACTGCTTAGGCAGAGCTGGGCTTTGAACTCAAGGTTTTGCCAATGCTAGGTGAGCACCCTACCAACTGAGCTTTATCTCCCTCCTACTCTGTGGTTTTATAAAGTAGAAATTACACTCTATTCCCCAGGCAAGGAAGTTGGGATCTCTAGAAGTGGCTTTCGTCAGAGGCAGAATTGGGGCAAGATCCAGGTCCTGTTTTGCTTTTCTCCACTGTTCTTTCCGTTACTATGGGTCACCCAGACACAGAGCCGCACTGGGCTGTGACTGGCCTACACCCCTCAGCACAGGTTATCATAAGCTACACTTAGCCATAGGAGACCAAGACTGAGAGAGGCTCTGGACTCCACAGAGATACTCCATCTCCAGGACTGACAGGGTGAACCAGTGGCTGGCCTGGAACTAGCTCTGTAGACCAGGCTGGCCCCAAACTCACAGAGATCTGC
Source organism: Acomys russatus (assembly GCF_903995435.1). Lineage (NCBI taxonomy): Eukaryota > Metazoa > Chordata > Mammalia > Rodentia > Muridae > Acomys > Acomys russatus. The sequence continues at coordinate 20,850,860 of NC_067165.1, forward strand.
ATGCTTCTGTCTCCCGAGTACTGAGATTAAAGGCCCCGCCCTCCACCCCCACCCCACCCCAGCCCCCTTAACCTCCCAACTCCCACCCCCACAACTCCAACCCTACCCTCCACCACCACCTCGCTGCTGCCACTACCCCCACCGTCCACCCCCACGCCCCATCCCCCCCCCCCACCCCATCCCACCCCCCGCCGCTGCCACCCCATCCCTCTGCCACTGACACTACCCCTACTCCCCACCCCCACCCCACCCCGCGCCACTGCCACCACGCAGCTGAGGAAGTTGATCTTTAGGCAGGGCTTTTGAACGCTGGCAAATCTGACTCTGAGTTGAGGACAGGGTTCCCAGAGGAGATGGGAAGAGAGGTGAAGGGGGTTTTGATAAAGAAGGTTTTGTAGAGTTCAGGCAAGGGATTCTCTGTCTTTTTCAGAGAGAGAAATAAGCTGCTCACGTGGAAGCTCAAAGGTAGCCAGGACTGGCTGTAGGGGAGGGAAACACGTTCAGAGTGTCCTGCTAGCCGGGCGTGGTGGCGCACGCCTTTGATCCCAGCGCTCAGGAGGCAGAGGCAGGCGGATCTCTGTGAGTTCGAGGCCAACCTGGTTTACAAAGAGAGTTCCAGGGCAGCCAGACCTATTACACAGAGAAACCCTGTCTCGAAAAACAAAACAAAACAAAATAAAACAACAACAGAATGTCCTGCTGAGCCAGCACAGTTAGGGACAGGTGCTTAAGGCAGCGAACTCACACATAAACTGTGTGTTAGGGAGTGATTATGCCATGAGCAAGCTTAGGTCCCAGGTCCAGAGAATGGGATGGGATTCTCTCCTTTCCACCCTGTGGAGGGAACCATCCAAAAGTCAGATCACAACACTCTAAGGCCTGGCATGGGGGCTGAAGAGGTGGCTCAGCAGTTAAGAGCACTGACTGCTCCTCCAGAGGACCCAGGTTCAATTCCCAGCACCCATATGGCTGCTCACACCTGTGTTTAGCTCCAGTTCCAGGCCTTCTGATACCCTCACACAGATATACATGCAGGCAAAATAATAATGCACTAAAAATAAATAAATGGAAAAAAAAAAAAAAAAGACCTGGCGTGACCTAGCTCCTGCCACCCTTCAGCTTGTCTCACCGGGGTGCAGGCCATGCTAGAAGGCCCTGGATAGTCAATGCCTCATTAATGGCATTGCTGAGTTCATTAAGTTGATCTTTCGTCTCTCCTCAGCCTCCCAGTTCTGAGCTGTCACCTCTGTTACTCCCAGCCTGAGGCTAGGGTAACTCTCAGCAGCTCCCTGGCCAAAGATCCCACAGAGGCTGCTATCTGTGCTGTGACACAGATTCCACAGGACCAACACGAACTCCCTTAGGGGCTGCAGCTAGCTTCTTAATGCTTATGCCAGACCCCACAAACTGAGGGGCTGAAGGGACAAGAATCTGTTCTGTCACATTTTGTGTGTGTGTGTGTGTGTGTGTGTGTGTGTGTGTGTGTGTGTGAAAAGGTCCTTCTAAGGGCGTCCCTTGGTTCTGTGCCTTTCCTGGGGGACGGGAGGCTCTGGTGTTTTGTTTTGTTTTTTGCAATCTGTAGTGTTCTTTGGTTTATAGACGTATAGGCTCATTTCTGCCTTCATCTCCGTTTTGGCGTTCTGTCTGTCTTTCTGTCCCTCTATATGGGGTGGGGGTCTGTGTCCAAAGTTCACCTTTTTATAAGGGCATCAATCATATTGGATTAAGTCCCACCCAGATGACCTCATTTTTACTTGATTGCCTCTATGATGAGCCAATCTCCAGGTAGGGTAAGATTGTGAGGGTCATAGGAGTTAGGAATCTCCTCCTCTTCCGTATGTTCTTGTATGGGGTGTGTGTGTGTGTGTGTGTGTGTGTGTGTGTGTGTGTGTGTACAGGCAAGTATGTGGAGATCAAAAGACTTCTTTCAGCTGGGCATGGTGGCACATGCCTTTAATCCCAGCACTCAGGAGGCAGAGGCAGGCAGATCGCTGTGAGTTCGAGGCCAGCCTGGTCTACAAAGCGAGTCCAGGACAGCCAAGACTAACACAGAGAAACCCTGTCTCGAAAAACAAAACAAAAAACAAAACCAAAAACAAACAAAAAATCGACAGACATTTTTCAAAGTTGGTTCTCTCTTCTACTCTGGGTTCCAGGAATATGACTCAGGTGGTCAGAATTGTGTGGAAAGTGTTTCACCAGCTGAGCCATCTTGCTCTTTAATTTTTCACTCTATTATTTAATAAATGGACAAAGAAGTTTGTTTTTGTTGTTGTTGGGGTGTTTTTGTTTATTTGTTTTGGATCCTTGGTGTAGGAGCCACTGAGGGTTAACCCAGCCCCAGTGTCCACTCTGAGAGTGAGTGACAGAGGAGACAGCTCAGAACTGGGAGTTTAGTTTAGTTTAGTTAAGGAAAGTTGTTTTGTTTATCTTAGAGTTCAAGTCTTGTAAACCCCTTTGAGGCCTCTCTAACCTCTCTGTCAAACTGGCAGTTCCAGCCTCTAAGTGTCACAATGGCCACCTCCAGCCCCTCAGTGGGACCCCTCCCAAAACTATGCTAATTTTAGGGTGAAAACTCTGTACAAAAACCCACCAATCCCTAAGCTTCCCCTAAGCTCAGGACTTGAAATCCGGCCAATCCTTACTCTGCAAATCTCTGCTCAAGAAAGCTCCACCCTCTAAGAAAATCCTTTATAAGCCCTGTGTTTGCTCAGGTCTCTGCTGTCTTCTGGGAGCAGAGGCCACCAGTGTTGGGTTTGTCCCTCTTCTTCTGGATTCCTATTTCCAATAAATCTCTTTTAAGAGATTTGCTGCCTGGCGTGACTCTTTTATTAGAAGAAGCCAAGAAACCCAGAAGAGAAGAATTGAAGACGGATCCAGGATTAGCCTCCAAGCTCCTCAGCTCAGCAGGAGTTGGGGAAACCCTCCTTTGGGGGTCCGTGAAGGCTGGGGATGGGGTGGGGCTGAGGCTCCTGAGCTCCTCAGCATAGCTGGGGATACCCCCTCCCCTGTGAGCTGCAACGTTTCTGCTGAGAAGGCTTCGTCTCAGAAGCTGTGGGGTTCCTGGGCACCTGTGTCTCAGGATACCCTTCCCTTGGGACACTGCCCCACCTCAGAGCTGGAATGCCTTCCCAGGCTTTGGGGTTGTGGGTTTCTTGGAAACTTTCCCACCTGGGCAGGAAGGCCAGCACAAGCCAATTCCGTTCTTCGAGAGAGCTTATATCGCAGCTCTCCTGAGAGTGCTCTGTGTGCGTATTGGAAACTGCCAGCTGGAATGGCACGATCTCAGGAATGAATTTCCAAATGGCAGAGTGTCATGTCACAGAGCAGAGAAGAGGAAGAAGGGGGAAAGGAGCCGGGCAGTGGTGGCGCACGCCTTTAATCCCAGCACTCGGGAGGCAGAGACAGGCGGATCGCTGTGAGTTCGAGGTCAGCCTGGTCTACATAGCGAGTCTAGGACAGCCAAGGCTACACAGAGAAACCCTGTCTCGAAAAACCAAAAACCAATAAATAAATAAAAGGAGAAGGAGCGGGAAAGAAAGATTTAAAACAAAACAAATTTCAGGGGAGTGCTTCCTGTGGCAAAGCGTCTCCACTGGATACAAGTAAGTAGAAGTGCGGTGAGACACCACTCCCTCGGGGCTGGCCACAGTCATTGCCACCTTCAAAACAGAGCAGGTGTGATCTCCTGCAGGAACCCTCATTGGACAGTCTCTGATGGGGGTGGGAATTGTTGCTCTCCACCCCCGCCACCGCCCACCCCCACCCCCGTTGCCCCACTCTGCCCAGCTGTATGTGATCTAGGAGGGAGTAGAGTGGGGGGCAGACTAAAGGGGGACCTATGCTAAGGCAGGCTTTGATGGTACAGGTGAGCTAATTATATTCTGTGGGCTCAGTAAACCCACTGGCTGACCTAGGTGGACTTGGACTGACTTGCTCCTTTTGGCCTGCCATCAGTGCTGTATCTGGGGTGAACAGAAGCAGGCTCTCCCAGGAAAAGTGATGCAACAGTTGGCCAGAGAACGTTGATTTACTGCGTTAGAGGATGTTTCTTCTGATTGGGGCGTGCACTGTTGCGTTCTCCAGGGCACATAGGTAGGAGTTGTGTATACATATATATAACCATTTACAGAGGTTTAGACTTAAGATAACCTCATTTGTAGTGTCTAAATTATATCCTGAGAGCTGGGGATGTAACTCAAGTCATTTAGCATGCATGAAACCCTGAATTTCATCTCCAGTACCGCAGAAGCCAGGCATAATAGCTTATTCTAAGAGCCCAGAAGTCAGGAGGTAAAGGCAAAAAGATCAGAAGTTCAGAGTCATCCTCGGCCCTATGGCAAATGTGAGGCCAGCCTGGGTTACACAAGATTTTGTTTTGTTGTTTTTGGTTTGATTTTGTTTTGTTTTTTATTTTTTGAGACAGGGTCTCTCTGTGTTAGCCTTGGCTGTCCTGGACTCACTTTGTAGACCTCGAATTCACAGTGATCCACCTGCCTCTGCCTCCTGAATAGTTTTTTGTTTTTTGTTTTTAAACAGGGTTTCTCTTTGTAGACCTAGGTGTCCTGGAACATGCTCTGTAGTCCAGGTTGGCCTCAAACTCAGAGATATACCTGTTTCTGCCTCCCAAGTACTGGGACTAAAGACATGTGTGCCACCACACCCAGCAAGATCCTTTTTTTTTTTTTTTTTTTTTTTTTTTTAGGTAAACACATAATAAAAACAAGAAAGGGGTGATACATTTTCTTTAGTAACTAGCCACTGGGGAAATGCTGTGCCCCTCTAAACTCTATGAAAACTCATTGGGTCATTTTTAAGAAAAGAAAGAGACATAAAATCAGAAGAAGGGCTTGCTGAGAAGAGGACTGCAGTGGGGGGGGGGAGAGGGGAGGGTGGGGGTGGGTGGGTACAGAATGGTAACAATGGGGGAGACCAACTCAAATACACTGTGTACCTGTATAAAAAATAACAATTGAGCCGGGCGTGGTGGTGTGCGCCTTTAATCCCAGCACTCGGGAGGCAGAGGCAGGCGGATCGCTGTGAGTTTGAGGCCAGTCCAGGATGGCCAAGGCTACACAGAGAAACCCTGTCTCGAAAAACCAAAAAAAGAGAACAACAACAAAAAAAAATTGAACCCACTATTGTATGTAATTATTATATGGTGATAAAATGTTTGAATGTCAGCTACATCATGAAAATAAACAAGAGGAGCCCCTTCCTTGCTTCTCCGCACTAATGTGGCACCTAGATGCTCCGTCCAGTCGTCAGGGCCTTTGGTTTTCTTTACGCTCACAGAAAGGAACAGTGTTCATAGCAAACACGTTCCAGGTAGTCTAGCACACAGTAAGTAGTCCCCAGGAACAAATCCCCTTCACACATCATGTTCTAGGGATTCAGGAGAAGGACGGAAGTGACCTGAGAGCCTCCTGCCCCACCTCTTGAATAGGGAGCCAGACTCCAGGAGTCAGATGGTGTTCAGGCTTTGGTGGAATGGTGAAAATAATTAATAATAATAATAATAATAATAATAATAATAATAATAATAATAATAATGTCCCTTTCCTCAGGAAGAGAACGCAGCCCAGCAGAAACCCCAAATCATAATTACAAGATGCCCTGCAACTCCCTTGGCAGCATACATTTTGAAGATGAAAGTAAATGATTAAAATAATTAAACACTTCAAGCTGACAGGCTGGAGCAGAATCTTGCCAGCGGACGTTTGTCAGTAATTAGGTAATTAATCCTGGTGCAGATTATAAACCATACCAAACCAGTCAGGCTGAACAGAGCCGGCTGCTCAGAATTAGACTTTTAAAAAGGACGAGAAGGGTGTGGGGTGGGGGAGGTTGGGGGGGGGGGGGGGAGAAAAGGGTAGATAAGAGGGAAGAAGGTAAAATCAGGGAAAGACAATGCTCTCATGGCCACCTGGCCATACCAGACAGTGTGAGCAGAGACTATACTGGGCCTCCTGGAGAGCTCTGGGCTCGTGTCTAGGCTAGAAAGCAGTTGTCTGCTGGGACTTCAGTAGGATTTCAAGCTGGGGTGGGGGAGATACCTCTATACCAAAAGCCTCAAATCAGAAGGAAAGAAATGAGGTGCCTGTGGACTGGCTGTATCATCATCCATTCATTATTCCCTTCTGCAAGGGCCCTCAGTATTGACAAGGAAGAGCCTCAAGGCCTGTGGGAAAAGAATGTCAGGACCAGCCAAGAATTGTTGAATCAGGGCAAGCTCTGATAGAAACAATAGAATAAAAGTTATAAATGTAATTAAACAGAAACAGAAAAGAATTTGAGTAATATATTTTTATTACTTTTTAAAAAGTGTGTGTGTGTGTGTGTGTGTGTGTGTGTGTGTATACTGGAGTCAGAGTTACAGACAGTTGTGAACTGCCTAACATGAGTGCTGGGAACTAGTGAATGTGGGTCCTCTGCAAGAGCAGCAAGTGCTCTTAACCACCGAGCCATCTCTCCAGCCCACATGAAAGCCAGGGTGCAATAGCACACATCTGTAATCCTAGCATTCCTATGGCACGTTTTGGAAGCTTGCAGGCCAGTTGGCTTTGCACACTCAATAGCAAGCAACAGAAAAGAGGTTCGAACAAGGAGGAAGGGCAAGGACAAATATGGAAGGTTGTCTTCTGACCGCAGCATGCCTGGCAAGAGTACACCTGTAGTCACACACACACACACAATCGCATGCACACACACACAATCACATGCACACACACAATCACACATGCACACACACAATCACACATGCACAGAAATAAAAAATTTAATTAATAATAATAATAATAATTATAGTAAAGGGCGAAGCCTCTGAGAGTCAGCATAGGTGCTGGTGCAGCCACAGCCACTTGCCGCACTGCCCAGCAGAGAGAACTGGGAGAGAAGATGCAAGGGACAAGGTGGGGCTCTGTCTGGGGGCCACAGCCACAGCTTAGACTTCAGGGCAACAGAAGCCACACTGTGTTTTAAACTCACCTCTGACATGGGCATGATGGTGCACGCCTTTAATCCCAGCACTCGGGAGGCAGAGGCAGGCGGATCACTGTGAGTTTGAGGACAGCCTGGTCTACAAAGTGAGTCCAAGACAGCCCTGGTAACACAGAGAAACCCTGTCTCAAAAAACCCCAAAACAAAAACAAAACATTAGTTAGATAGTTAACCCACCTCGGGCTTGGTATGGTGCTATATGGTTTTATTCCCAGCACTCAGGAAGCAGGTGGATCTCAGTGAATTCAAGCCCCGCATAGTCTACATAGCTAGTTCTAGGCCAGCCAAAGCTATATAGTGAGACCCTGTCTCAAACTCCACCCCCCAAACAAACAGAAAACAAAACACACACACACACAAAACAAAACAAAAAAACCACTACTCTTCCTAAGCTTTGTTTCGGTAAGTCCACATCTCCTGTAGGAAAGAGGAAGAAAGTGTGTGTGTGTGTGTGTGTGTGTGTGTGTGTGTGTGTGTGTGCGCGCACACGTGTATTTCAATTTCTCAATTTCAGCTTTGTGACTACAATAGAAAAAGGCAGCACTGCTTAAGGCCAAGGGAAGTACAAAGAGAATCTTCGATAGCTCTGAGCTCAGGGGTATTCCTGTGAGCTAGGTCAGCAGAGAATGCCCCAGGGGAGAGAACATAGGGAGGGAAGGAAGGAAGGAAGGAAGGAAGGAAGGAAGGAAGGAAGGAAGGAGGAATTTACTTTAATGTCAATTACAAAATATATTCACATGTGTAATCTCATTTCATACTTATTGGCCTAAAAATCCTTGAGGTGCTGTCTCATTTGAGAGACAATATAGTGGAGTAGCTATATTTTTAAATTTTGTATGGTTAACTATAAGAAGTGAAATAGACACACGTATGTCTGCTCTTTCAAGAAACCTTGTAAAATAACAGCAATAAAACGATGAAGATGAAGAAAGAAGGAGAAGCTTTTTTTTTTTGAAGATGGCAAGTGGATCTGAGAGTTGAGAAAACAGATAGTTGGGTACCAAGGATGTCAAAGCTAACTGGAGACCCAGGACTAGGAAAAGAACAGACATTGTAAATACCACAGACGGTGAGAGTGAAATTTTGGTTTAAATCATTGGAATGGCCAGACATGGTAGAGTATGACTTGAATCCCAGAACTGAGAAGGCAGAGGCAGGTGGATCTCTGTGATTTGGAGGCCAGCCTGGTCTACAGAGCAAGTTCCAGGCCAGCCAGGGCTACATAGTGAACAGACAGAGGCTGGAGAGATGTCTGAGCAGTTGTAAGTACTTGTTTTTCTTGCAGAGGACCTAGATTCAGTTCCCAGGACTCTAATTTCATGATAGCTCTGATTCCAGGGGACCCAATGCCTTCTTTGGACCTCTTAGAACACAGGCATACATGTAGTACACAGACATACATTTGAAAAAATATTCTGGCTGGGCAGTAGTGGCGCACACCTTTAATCCCAGCACTCAGGGGCCAGAGGCAGGCAGATCGCTGTGAGTTTGAGGCCAGCCTGGTCTACAAAGAGAGTCCAGGACAGCCAAGATAACACAGGGAAACCCTGTCTCGAAAACTAATATATATCTATATATATCTTATATGTATAAAAGAAAATAAATAATCTAAAAAATAGCAAGCAACAACAGGTGTTCTTACTTCATCAAAGCCAGAGTTTTAGAAGCAGAGTTAAAAGCTCGGTGTGGTGGCGCGTGCCTTTAATTCCAGCACTCGGGAGGCAGAGGCTGGTGAATCACTGTGAGTTCGAGGCCAGCCTGGTCTACAAAGTGAGTTCCAGGACAGCCAAGGCTACACAGAGAAACCCTGTCTCGAAAAACCAAAAAGAGAAGCAGAGTTAAAACTAATCCTTTGGGTTTAATGTAAATAAGAAGTGGGCCGGCATAGCTGATGTGAGATGAGTTTGTGGAGGGGTGGGGTGGGCAGTGTGACTCTGGAGCCATGGTCGCTTGTCAGATGGTGGGATGGGCATTAAAGGAACGTGGAGGGGGCTGGAAATTATTCAGAAGAAATGTGGAGTCATTAAAAGTCCTTTTTAGGCCAGGGGTGGTGGCACATGCCTTTAATCCCAGCACTCAGGAGGCAGAGGCAGGCGGATCTCTGTGAGTTCCAGGCCGGCCTGGTCTACAAAGTGAGTCCAGGACAGTTAAGGCTACATAGAGAAGCCCTGTCTCGGAAAAAAAAAAAAAAACAAGCCCCAACCCCCCCAAAATAAAAGAAAAACAGAAATGAAGCTATATATATAATGTGTGTGCCCGCTTATTTATGTATATTTTATGTGCATTGGTGTTTTGCCTACTGTGTGTCTATATCAGGGTGTCAGATCCATGGAATTGGAGTTACAGGCAGTTGTGGGTACTGGGAATTGAACCTGTGGCCTCTGGAAGAGCAGCCAGTGCTTCTAACCTGTGAGCTATCTCTAGCCCACCTCCCTGTTTTTAAGACACAGTCTCACTATGTAACCCTGGCTATCCTAGAACACACTATGTAGACCACACTGGCCTCAGACTCACAGAGGTTCACATTCATCTGCCTCCCAAATGTGCACATTTTTGCATGCATAGGTTTTCTTACTTTTCTTTTCTTTCTTTCTTTCTTTCTTTTTTTTTTTCTGGTTTTTCGAGACAGGGTTTCTCTGTGTAGCCTTGGCTGTCCTGGACTCACTTGTAGACCAGGCTGGCCTCGAACTCACAGTGATCCACCTGCCTCTGCCTCCTGAGTGCTGGGACTAAAGGCATGTGCTACGACCACCCTGCTTCCCCTCCACACACCCCCACACACTCCCCACCCCTGCTAAGACTTGGTTTCTCTGTGTAGTCTTGGCTATCCTGGACTTGCTTTATAGACCATGCTGGCCTTGAACTCACAGAGATCCGCCTGCCTCTGACTCCCCGAGTGCTGGGATTACAGGCTCTCACCACAAGCGTTCATTTCTTATAATCTGAGTAATTCTGATGAATCACACTCCTCCAGGCTAAGGCAGCCAGCGGTGTCTGTCCACCGTGCTGTTTGTGTTTGCACAGTTCGGACCCCACAGGGCCTGGAACCTTAGCTTCTGTCCATGGTTCTGAATTCAACCCTCAGTTGCCCATTGCAGCCTATGCTCTCCTTGCTGTGACATCAGGGACTTTAATGGTCCAACAGAGCCCAACTCAGGCAAGACTAAAGACAAGCTCTTGTGACAGATGGTCTGAGGAACTTGGGGCAGAGGGCCAGCCATGAGTAGACAAATCCAGCAGGCTCAGGGGAGAAGTCTGGCACTCTCAAAGCAAAGGAGCAGAGTGACTGTGAGCTTGGCAGAGCTCCAGCCTTGGGAGGCTAGGAAAAGAAAAACAACAAAAACAAAAAAACCAGAAAGAAAGCACTCCTGTCACATGGATTTGCTACAATTGAGGGTAATGAAAGAAGCCACAGCCTCTGGCCTCTGGCCTCTGGCTCCCTGCTGACCCCAGCCTGGCAGGAAGAAAAAAATATGCCTAAAATATTCTCTTCTAGATAGTGCATGCAAACCTTTGGGTACAACCTCTGGGCCCAGGGAACTCTTAGGCATGGCAGAGCCGAGCCTGTCTTGCTTCTTTAATTGACAGTTTAACGTCTCCCAAGAAAACCCAGTAGTATGGGTTGAAGTTCCTTGAAGGCAGAACTGCTCCAGGTCCAGCCAAATGTAGAGGCAATTACTGTCTGTCCCTTATGCATGGTATTTAAATGAAGAAAATAGAGGCAGAAGTAGGGTCAACTAGAGATGCTTTCCCAGAGCGAGCATGTCCTCAGTAGAGTCGCAGAGCCAATTTCCATCTAACATGTAAGGCCATAGCTGCCAGGGACTACAGAGGATTTTTACATATACTTCCTTATTGAACACAGACAGTCTGGGGAGGAAGTTACGTTTTTTAATCCTTTGCATGTTGGGGAACTGAGGCTTGCAGGGCAAATGATCCACTAGGTCTGGGAGTTGGAGGAATCTGGGGACCTCCAAGGGCAGGAATACAGGGATATAGTGGGGGGGGGGGGGCGCAGGAAGATGCCTCTGCAAAGGGAATAAACTGGTGCAGATGGGGACAGAGGGGACTGACTCCCTGCTGGTCCCAGAACGATTCTCACCTGCCTGTCAATATCTGGAGACTCACGCAAGTGCTAATCAGATCCATTGACACAAGCAGGCTGGGGCTACAATCCATTCTCACATGGAATGGTGGATCGATTCCTCATTCTCTGCAGTCCCCAAGCAGCCTCATCAGGCCATCTCTCCTCCAGGGACTGAGAAACTGGTTAACTCTGCACCTCTGGCCACCTGTGAGATCTGCACTCCCCTGTATTCCCCCCCCACCCCCCCCCCCCGCTAGATACAGTCTCACTCCCAAAGCTTTGCTCCGGAGAGCAGAGCGATACAGTGTTGTTGGAAGTGCAACAGGCCTAAAGTCCCACTCTGATCAGTGGCTAATTGTGACCAGTCATGTCACTTCCCGTCCCTCCCCCATGTCACTCCTAACCTCAATTTTCACCTCTTCTAACCTCAATTTTATCAGCTGAGTAATGGGAATAAAGATGTCAGCTCTACAGGTCTCAACTATATGTAGTGATTACAAGGCTAGAAAAAATGCTACAAGCTGTAGCTAGTATAAGCCTAGCACTGCTGTCTGCTGCTAGGACCGTAGGTTCCTCCCTCCCCCACCCCAGGCCCCTCCTCCCACCCCAGCCCTATCTTTAAGGTCTGACATGTTGGGTGGGAAGTTATGCTGTCAGACTTGGAGAGAATTTCTCTTTCTTTGGGTTACATCAGTTCACAGAAAAATAGCTCTTGCTCCATCCGGTCAGACTACCTGGTAGTGGCCTCAGAATTCTAGAAACTAGGCATAGAGGCGGCAGAAGCCAAACAGCCAGTTCAAGTGGAGCATCTGGGGGGAAGGGGTATTCTATGACTCTGGGCAAATATCTGTGTTGCCTCCTACACACAAAACAGCATCCTGGTTGTGACACTGCCTATAATTCTGGCACTCAGGAGGCTGAGGTAGGAGGATTATGAATTCAAAGCTATCCTGGGCTACATAGAGAGTTTGGAGGAATGGCCTGTGTTGCTTTGTGGGTCTCAGACAAACAAGCAAGCAAATGTGGCATTAAGCGTTGCCAGATATTGTGACAAGGCTCATCAGTTTAGACTAACTTCAGGAAGGTGGACCATGCTGCAGAGACATCACTACATTTCTTGTGCTCCCGGCCATTTATGACTCAGTGGAGTAGGAGATTCTTGCCCAAGACTGACTACCAGTTCCTTCCAACCCCATGAGCTCTGCAGAGGGAAGCTGGACATTTGTGGGGCCACCCACACTAGCTATGGGAAAACAAAGGAATGGTTTGTGGAGAGGAAACTGGAACAGAGGAGTAGAAAAACGTACAGGCAAGAACTCATGAGAGGCCGGGCAGTGTGGCTTATACCTGGGATCTCGGGATTTGGGAGCCTGGGGGAAGGAGGAAGGTTTTTATGGGTCTGAGGCCATCATGGGCTACCAGGTGTGACCAACCCTGCCCTTCCCCTAGTCAAAATAAAATAATCTGTAATATTCCTTTCAAAACATAAAAATGGAGGGTGCGATTGTGTGAATACAGCTCAGGGGTAATGGCCTAGCTTAGCACACACAAGGCCTGTGATTACATATCCAGCACTAAGAGAGACACACAGACAGACACACAAACACACAGAGACAGAGACAGACAGACAGACAGGCAGGCAGGCAGACAGACAGATCATGAGACCCTAAGAGAGAAAGGCAACCCATAGGGGAAAGCACTCTGATGGTTTTCCAGTTGCAGGGCAAATCAGCTGTGTTTCTTGTGTATGTGGCAGGAGTCAGTCAGCTTCTACTCTGTCCTGCTACACACTGCCCCTTGTGAGGCAGGCTTTTGGCCACTGCCATTCCTTACAGTCAAATAGTGCTCCATAAACAATGGACACTAGTGCTCTAGCTGGTGTTTTTTTGTTACTGTTTTTGTTTTGTTTTTGCCTTTTCTGTTTTTGTTTTTCGAGACAAGGTTTCTCTATGTATCCTTGCTTGTCCTGGACTCGATTAGCAGAACAGGCTGGCCTTGAACTCACAGAAATAAGCCTGTCTCTGCCTCCCTGAGTGCTGGGATTACAAACATGGGCCACTGTGCTCCGCTATAACTGGTGCTTAAAAAACAAAACAAAACAAAAAACTGCCGGGCATGGTGGCACACACCTTTAGTCCCAGCACTCGGGAGGCAGAGGCAGGTGGATTGCTGTGAGTTCAAGGCCAGCCTGGTCTACAAAGCGAGTCCAGGACAGCCAAGGCTACACAGAGAAACCCTGTCTTGAAAAACCAAAACAAACAAACAAACAAAAAACTCTATATAGTGTTTGACTATATAATGTTAATACTGACACACTGAGAAGGATCAATTATAAAACATTTAATAGGAGGCCATTTGGCCATTTTGGTCTTCCAAATGTTTCTCAATTAGCATCTGAACACTACATGTATTCCAGGTTGCTACTTGTTCATTCAGTTTTTTAAAATCCAATAAATATTAACTGGGCCTGAGGCTATAGCTTAGTAGAGTGCTTATGTAGAACACACAAAGTCCTGGGTCTGCTTTCCAGCACTCCATAAACCTGATGCCGCGGTGTACATTCTTAACCCCAGCACCTGGGAGGAGGAGACAGGAAATTAGAAATCAGAGTCATCCCTACACAGTCAGAGAGAGGTCAGCCTTGGATACATGAGACTCTGTCTCAAAAACCCTATACTGAACTAGCTACTCCAACTGCTATGCCACATTAATACCTACCTAGGTTAGTACGTTATGTTTAATGACATACTGGGGGCAATACACAAATAACTGCATGTTTCCTATTGAGATTCTTTCCACAGATATAAACTGAGAACCACAGCAGTATGAAGTAATCTAAGCAGATTTAATTCACGTACACAAATCAAATGATTTAAACATGACAGGGCTTAACTATGTCCCAGGGACTGTGAGAATTCACTGTGTATATTAACGAACAGATTGAATCCTATATCCCCCCTTATATGTCTAGTGTTACTATGCGCTCTCTTCTTTTTACAGATTAGGCAACTGAGGCACAGAGAAGTTAAGATGTCTGTCCAAGGCTAAACACTCCTTAAACGGCAGAGCTGAGGTTACAAGCCAGACAGTTTGATGCCATCACACATATACTGCCACATGATGCCTCTCAGTACAAATGTGTGACGCCTCAAGGCTTAGAATGAATCTGCTTCATCTAGGCCCATATCCCCAGGTGAGGGCCAGGCAGCGGAGTGTATCTAGGCAGTCCCCAGGAGTATGTGATGGAGCCCCTCTCTGCTAGGTAATGCACAGAACACGGGCTTGTGGTACTGGAGAGAACTGTGGCCACGGCCCATCCCATTGCAAGCTTGTCAGTCTCCTGAGCTATTCAGAGAAATTCCTGTCCACAGAAATGCCTGGTCATTCACATGGAGAGACGATCAGCCACTGTCTCCAACAGAGGCATGCTCCTGACTCTACTCTTGTCCTTTCTCTTCCAGGGCATCCATAACTAGCTGCCCTGGTTCAGGAGTCTTTACACACTCTGCCGTCCTATCCACCCCATGTCTGGACTGTACCCTTCATCTTGCCCACCGGGATGATGCTGACAGTTCTTTTTCCTGGTGGATGTGTGTTCTCCCTCCCTTCCTCTTCCTTCCCTCCCTCCTTCCCTCCTCCTCCACTTCCTCCTCCTCAACTGCTACAACAGAGATCCGCCTGCCTCTGCCTCCCCAGTTCTGAGATTACAGGTGCACGTCGCCGAGCATGGGTGAAGTTAATATTATCAATTCACTGTATAGATGGGGACCAAGGCCTGATGGGGACCAGAGTATGGAACACAGAGGCTTAGCAACATTCCCTTGAGCACAGATGATGTTCCAACCCAGTGTCAGGGTCTGGACAGTGTTGGGTGCTGCCTTTTCAGCCTTCAGAGTTTAGGGTCAGGCGTGGTGGCACATGGCTATAATCCCAGCATGTGGGAAGTGAAGGCAGGCTGGAGGGATTGGAATTTAAGGTCATCCTCAGTACATAGTGAGTTAAGGGCCTGGACTTCATGACATCTTTTCTTAGAAAATAATGGAAAGAAAGAAGAGAAGGAGGGAGGGGGAAAGGGCAGAATAGAAGGGGGGGAAAACCTTTCAATCATCCCCTTAGAAGCTTTCCTTGACTCCTTTAATAAGTTATTCTACTCTCTGTCTCAGATCCTATAGCCCTTTATATAATCATTATGGTTTTTTATTTGTTCATTCCATGCCATACAACTCAGTTAGTAGGCACTATTGTGAAGCTGCCTGTTTACAACTGTCTGCATAATATATGTTAACCCCTCACCCCCGGCCCTGCCTCTTCCACCTCCTCCTCCTCTTCCTCCTCCTCTTTCTTCTCTTCTTCCTCTTCCTTTTCCTCCCTTTCCTTTTGGTGCTGTGGGTAGAACCCAGGGCTTTGTGCATGCCAGGGAAATGCATTGCTATTGAACCCAACCACCTAATCTATTTCCAGAAAGATTTTTTTTTTTTTAACGTGTAACTCCTTTATAACCTTGCATTGGAAACTAGCATTCAGTTTGTCCTCAGTAAATGTACTTTGCAAGAATAAACCAAGAGTTATCTGAAATTGCTATGACAGTAATAGTAATGTCAACCATTTGGGGCAGGGGGGAGGGAAGCCAATGTATGTCTGTGACTGTGTATAACTGTGGGCCAAGGGCCAAGCACACCGTCAGCATGCAGCCCGAGGCTGGGAGGCTCCCAAGGAGATGACAACTGCCTTCTGTGTGTAAACCAAGCCGTCGTTGTCACTGCGATTATTTTTGCCATTAGTGTTGGTGTTATGCTACAATGTGGCAGGTGCCAGCAGCAAGATGGCTTGCCACGCTTCCTCATAGCAGAGGCATCAGGGAAGCAAATGCTTTTAAAGATGAGCAGTGAGCAGGGCCAGATTTGAGCTGGGCTTTCTGCCCAATCTCAGCAATCCAAACATCAGTTCTTGGCCACTAGGTCCAGGAACACGCTGGCATCTTTCTCCTGTTGCCATGATCCAAAGCCCTTCATATATCAAGGGGTAGGCATAAGGAGGTGGGGTGCTACAGGGCAGGAGCCTGTAGATTATAGGGCCCTGAGCAAGGAGGCTCACCAATTGCTGTTGGCTCGGAGCCTGAGTGGGTAGTGGATGGCATGGACAGGGCTGGGTTTCAGGTTGAAGTTGAATTTGGGGTGAGAATGGAGAGAGACAGGTACAACAGGGATTAATGGAGCCCTGAGTTCCTCTGGAGTCGCCAATCACGGAAACAACCAGGTTTCGTGATTCTCTCTCGTCTCCTTGGGGGATCCGATGTCAGATGGTACAAATGACACTTGTGATGTTTATGCAGAATCCTCCTAAGTCCCCTGTGACTTTTCTTGAAGATCCCAGCATCATGACATTGACTTATTACAGTCTTCCTAGGTGAATGGGATTCTCTGAAAAGTCATTAGGTCTATCCCCCTGCCTCTGGGCAGGACTTTGAAACAATTGCAGATGACAAATAACAATTGTTTGTCAGTGACTGTGTTTGGCACAGTCAGTTCCAGACAGTGTAAGGCACAGGATTCTGATCATGGACCACTTCAGCTCTATGGGAGCTGCGCCTGCTCCTATGGGACCTGCAAGGAGAGTATTATGTTTTTGACCATCAGCAGATGTGACTGCCTTGGCCCCTGAGGAGAATGCAAGAAATAAGAAGGCACTATTTGTCTGGAATCCCCCTGGGATGCCAGGACCTGCTGAAAAGACACTAGCTACCCCCGGTGTTTATAATCTAAGCCAATCATATATCCCAGGGGTAATGAGGGGCAGGAGGTGGGCAAAGAGACAATTTTCAATGAGAGGTCTTTTTCTTTAGATGAAGAAACTAATGCTTAGAGTACAACATTCACTTACAAAGCTTTTGGGTTTTTTTTTTGTTGTTGTTTTTTTGTTTTTTGTTTTTGTCTTTGAGATAATGTCTCACTATGTAGTCCAGGCTGACCTGGAACTCCAGGGTGATCCTTCGGCCTCAGCCTCCAGAGCACCGGGATTACAAGCACGCATCATCAGGGCCCCAGCTCCTCAATTACAAAGTGTACCTAGTCTCTGTGCCTGTGGTTTTCAGGGTGATCTTTTCACCAGGACCACCTTCATTCCAAAGCCTTCTAACTGAAAGCCAAGTCAATGATGAAGACAGAGTTTGAAATCAAAGGGCTTTCTCTGTTCTGGGACTGCTTTTATTACCTAGAGGTTCAATGGGCCAGGAAGACCCAATCTGTGTACTTCATTCCTTTGTGCTTTAATCCTCAACAACCCCGAACACACTTTACCCATCTCTGGTCTTCTCTCTTGCCCTGTGCTCCAGAAGAGGCAGCTTTGATGGGCCTGCCTTTCCTCTTCCATGCGGTTTGGTGCCCTTTGATATCTGGCATCCCTCTGGCTTGACCTACTCTGTAATGGGCATCGCTCGGATACATTCCCCAGGACCTCCCACCGATGGACAGCTCTTTCTGGGGTGGCCCTTCCACACCAGTTGGGCAACTCGGGAAGTTCAACAATGACCTGTGCAGACAGCGAGTGCTGGTGATAAAACTAAGAATAAGACATGTAGCCGGGCGTGTTGGCCCACACCTTTAATCCCAGCACTCGGGAGGCAGAGGCAGGCGGATCACTGTGAGTTCGAGGCCAGCCTGGTCTACAAAGCAAGTCTAGGACAGCCAAGGCTACACAGAGAAATCCTGTCTGGAAAAACAAAAAAGAATAAGACAGGTATTGAATAACTACAATATACCAGGCAACGAGATACACACGTCATTATGTATAACTTCATCTTCACTATGTCTTTATGAGCTTAAGTAATGTCAGGATCCCACCCCAGTTTTAGAGAAAACAACACTGAGACTTGAAAGAATGGAGCATTTTGCTCAAGTTCTCCCGGCTACTATATGGTTGAGCTAGGACTTAAACTCAGCCTTGTTTTATTTCCCAGTATTGCATAACATTTGAACCATCATGCTGCACTGTCTACTCAACTGTTCAACTTGGAGGCACTGAGCTTTTTGGAACATTGTGAACATTACTGACAAATATAGAGGCCATTATGTAAATCACTGAAGGGGCTGCATTCAGGATCCCAGTCCTGGTGCAGATGGTGCTGAGGAGGGTGCCAGGTGGTGGCACACGCCTTTACGCCCAGCACTTGGGAGACAGAGGCAGGTGGATCACTGTGTGTTTTGAGGCCAGCCTGGTCTACAAAGTGAGTCCAGGACAGCCAGGGGTGCACAGAGAAACCCTGTCTTGAAAAGAAAAAAAAAGTGAGGAGAGGTGACTATCTGCACTAAATCAAAATAAGATACCACACAGGCCAGAAATGTGGAAAAGAGGTGCACTGCAGGAAAGGAGGAGGCTGGTGATGATTCCTGTACAAAAGTACTTCTAAAGAAGCTTTGGATGGGGCTGGAGAGATGGCTCAGCAGCTAAGAGCACTTGTACTTGCAGAGGACCAGGGTTCAGTTCTCAGCACCCATATGGTAAATTACAACTGTCTTTACTCCAGTTTCAAAGAATCCCATGCCCCCTTCTAGCTTCCATGGGTACTGCATGCATGTACATGCACTTCTGTACATGCAGGTGAGACACCCAATACACATAACATTTTAGAAATAATATTAAGATAGGAATAGTGATGCATGCCTTTAATCCTAGCACTCCGGAGGCAGAGGCAGGTGATCTCTGTGAGTTTAAGGCTAGCCTGATCTGCATAGTTAGTTCCAGGACAGCCAGAGCTACACAGTAGGACCATGTCTTTAAAAAAAGAAGGAAGGAAAGAAAGAAAGAAAGAAAGAAAGAGGAAGGAAGGATGGATGGATGGATGGATGGATGAAAGAAAAAATGGGAAGGATTAAAAATGTCATTTATAATTTTAGGCGTCTAACCACAAGTAGAGTGGATGATAAAAAGTGAAGTTGGAATGTTGATTTTAGTTGTACAGCCTCAGGGATACCACTGAGGTAAAGTAAAATAGGAAAACTAACTTGACTGTGCATACAAACACGCCTTTCATCCAGCAGACGGAGGCAAGCAGATCTGAGTTCAAGGCCAGCCTAGTAAAGAGCAAGTTTCAGGTAAAGAAAAGCTTAGGTCCCAGACATGGTAGTACATGCCTTTAATCTCAGGCTGTGAAGGCAAAGTTAGTTTGTAAAAGGAAGCACCCATGTTTGAAAGTGATGTCTAAACGAGTGGCAGAAACAGTGACGAATCAGAGAAAGACTTGACAGGATAGGGTACGCCCAACTCTCATGAGAAGAGAGAGGAAAGGGAAGCTACTTAAGGGGCAATGTGTGTGTGTGTGTGTGTGAGAGAGAGAGAGAGAGAGAGAGAGAGAGAGAGAGAGAGAGAGAGAGAGAGAGAGAGCGACAGACAGACAGACAGACACTGAGAGACAGAGACAGAGAGACAGAGAGACAGAGAGACAGAGAGGAGGCCATAAGCCTCCAAGACAACGACTGAGACAGGTGAAGGAAAGCTACCTTTATAATAGTCCCCTGGGGGTTTTGCTATCCAGCTCACGTGTGTAAGAAGCATTGTGTGTTCCGTGTGATGTAAGCATTATTAATCTATGTGGTTTTTATGCACCATAGCCATTTAGTTTAATGGAGTAATACTGGCACTTACCTCTGCATCCTTCAAATATTTGAAGGATTTATTCTTTATTAATTATTTACTATTAAATTTATTATTAATTAAAACAGAGCTTCTCTCTCCCCTCCTTTGAGAGCTTCAATTACGCTGTACTAGGATATTTGATCTTGATGCATGTCTGGGCCATGCTGGTGTTTCTCGGCCTTTTGCTTTTTGTGTTTCATTGTGGACTGTTTCTACTGGTGATTTTCATATGCTATACTGATTTTTGGAATTGAGGCCTCCAGCCAGGCATGGTGGTGCACGTCTTTAGTCCCAGCACTCCAGGAGTTAGAGGCACATGGATTGTTGTGAGTTCAAGGCCAGCCTGGTCTACAAAGATAGTCCAGGACAGCCAGGGCTACACAGAAAAACCCTGTATTGAAAAACAAGCTCTTCAACTGTTAATCATATCCATCTCTGAAATATACATTCAGAACACAGTACTTCAGAGTCTGAGGCAAGTCTGGGTTATATAGCAAAGCTTTTCCTCTAAAGAAAACATCCCAGCATTCAGGGAGGCAGAGGCAGGTGGATTACTGTGAGTTTGAGGCCAGCCTGGTCTACAAAGTGAGTCCAGGACAGCCAAGGCTACACAGAGAAACCCTGTCTAGAAAAACAAAACAAACAAACAAAAAATATTCCCCAAATACCTGGCTATGATAAAGCCAGATACCCAACCAAGTTCCTGAACAATGGTGAGCCCTGGCTCACAGGACAGCCAGATAACTTATCTGCATTATTTGGTCATATAACGCTGCTGGAATACCACACATGGGCAGTTATAGTATCTCAGCCAGATTTGGTAGTCTGTAATCCTAACACTTGAGAGACAGAGGCAGGCAGATAAGAGTTCAAGGCTAGCTTTAGCTATAGGAAACTCTCAAAAACCTAGAAACAACAATTAAAACAAACAAACCCTGGCAACGGGCAAAGAGACACCTTGTTGGTGGTAGTGGTCTTATATCAGTCAGGAGCAGATCAGATGGCAGTCCTTTGTCCATCCTAGCTTGATGCCTGGCTTGGTGGCCAAGTGCTGTTTTATGCCTAGGTCTCATAAAAATCAAATCAAATCAAATCAAATCCAGGCAGCTCAGCATGGGAGGAGGAAAACAGAGACCTGTGGACTATCATGCCACCCACAGACCAGCCAGCCCTCCAGAGCACAGCATAAACTGGCCATAGACACCTGCTTGCTGCCACACCCGTGCAGCATGAATGGAGGATGTAGCCCAGGGGCCCACCAGCTGTGTGCCTGGCCTGTAGCAGGAGCCACCACCATGTGCGAGTATGTAGTGGTCAGATGGGAGAGAAAAGAGAAGTGGAGCAGCTTGAGCATTATGAAGAGAGATGGAACTGGAGACTCAGGAGTGAAGAGGAGGAGCCTGTGTGAGTGGCCAGTCCTGCCACCTTGGGGCCATGGTGACGTCCTACTCCGAGCTGTCACTGAAGCCATGTCTGAGTCTGTGGCTATGCAGCAGAAGACATTGGTGTCGATGTCTGTGGTTTATATTGCCATCAAAGAACATGGGAATGGGGCTGAAGAGATGGCTCAGAGGTTAAGAGCACTGGCTGGTCTTCCAAAGGTCCTGAGTTCAAGTCCCAGCAACCACATGGTGGTTTACAACCATCTATAATGAAATCTGGTGCCCTCTTCTGGCGTGCAGGCATACATGCAGGCAGAAACACTGTATACATAATAAATAAATAAATCTTTAAAAACAAAACAAAACATGGTGGGGACAGCCACCAGGGAACACATGGATGTCTCGGGGCTCTGCCCTTCACTGGATGTGGGGCCAGCTCTTCAGAACACCACATCCAGTGAAGAGTGGTAGAGGGGAGCTTGCGCTGGTGGCAGGGGTGTGGGTGAGTTGGTCCCCCAAGGGAGTAAGTGTGGGAGAGCTGTGAGGTAGCACAGAGATGATGCCTCCCTCCCCCCACCCTGGCAGTTGGGAAAGCTGCTCACAGGATCATGAACTCAGGACTGTCACTCACTAGCTATAACACTTGGGAGAGTGGGCCCTGTACCGTGCCTAGGCAGTACAGTAGGGCTGGCCCTGGTTGAGGGAGGACAGGTGAGCCAACCCCAAGGGCAAGAGTGCAGGAGAGCTGGCCCTACCACTCTGTTGAGAGATGGCCTGAATAGGGGGGTAGGTAATGCTTTCTGGCACCTCACCCCTTGCCACCTGAAGCAGTCAGGAGAGCTGACCCCGGGGTCATGTGAACAGATGCGATATCTCTGCCCCTTACTGGCCCCAGGAAGCGGGACAGTGAGCCCTGGACCTCCCCTGTGCAGCACAGTAGAGTTGACCCTGTTGAGGGGTTGCAGATGAGTCAGCCTCAAGGGTGTGAGTTCAGGAGAGGTGGTCCATCACTTGTCTGTTGTGAGATGGTGTGGGTGTGGGGGTGATGTCCTCCCCTGTTGGTGTACTTTTAAAATCTAATTTTATTTTGAGTTCCTAAAATCTCTTTCTTCCTACTCCACCCCAGTCCCTTCCAACACCCCAACACCACGTAGGGGAGAAAGAAGGTTAGTAGGGAGAAGAGGCTTAGTTTTTCTTAGCTACTTCCTGCTGTCTGGGGTCTTCGGGTTCCTTGGGGGCAAGTCCAGTCTGCGTTTCAGGCTCTCTCCAACGTCTTCTTGTCAAACTGCATGAGCAGCAGCAGCAACCGGGAACAGCCGGGGGGAAGGCACCAGCAGCCTTCTTCTTTCTGGGAGTCCATAGTCTCTCTCTGGGTCTGGCTTTTATACCCACTGACAAAGACCATGCCCCCACACCAAGTGGCTCCCAGCTGACGAAGATCACATGCCCTCTCATGAGGCAGTAGTCGGCTGTGAACAAAACTGGGGCAGCCCCCATATCCAACACCTGGGATTAAAACAAAAACATGTTTACATGTAACCCAAAACTTCCACAATACTCCTGCTTCTCCCCTCCATATCTGCAGTAGCCAAGAGAGCTGGCCCTGGGGTCATGAAAGCCGAAGAGCTAGCCCTGACCTCCACTGGCTGTAGCACTTGGGAGAGCTGGCCCTGCACCTTGCGTAGGCAGCACAGTAGCGCTAGCTAGCCAGCCCTGATGGTGAAGACATGGGCAAGCCAGCCCCGAGGGAGTGAGAGTGGGAGAGATAACCCAGTCCCTTACAGGCTATAGCACCTTGACTGGACAGCACAGGGGAGCTGGTTCTGGAGGCGTGGGTTTGGACAAGTCGGCCCAGAGGACATGAGAGCAGGAGACTAACTCTGCCTCCTGTGGATGGTGGCATTGGGTGGCCACCTAGCCTAGCAGTGCTGGAGATCTAGCCCTGGTGGTTCAGATAAGGGAGAGCGGGTGCGCTGACCAGCTCAACGACAGCTCAGGCCCAGAATTTGCCCACCCCAAAATCTATATAAACTGCAAACAGTTGGGACTTGTGAAAGGGCCAGTCCTTCTGTTCCAAAGCTACAGGATCTCCACAACACAGGCCAGCAACAGGATAATGGGGAGGACTCCCAATGAGGATCCAGTGCTGAGGGTGTGACAGAGGCCAGAGGTCTCGAACCAGACCAATGACTCATTGCCATGAATATTTGCAGGTAAAGTCGTATAAACAGAGATACACTATGGGACACACTGTGACACACTACAGCTGCCACGATGACATGTTTTCTATGCTTTGGTTTGTTGTTGTTAATAGTTTGTGTTTGTGTGTGTGTGTGTGTGTGTGTGTTTTATTTTGGGGGAGAGGTTGCAAGGGCAAAGGGTAGATATGTGGATATGTGGGGAGCAGCAGGACTGGGTGCATCCCCTAGTGCTGGGATTATACGTGTGTGACACTTCACCCTGCCATAATTTAGGTCTTAAAAGCTCCCCCCCCCCTTTTTTTTTCTTTTCTGAACCAACAAGAAATTAGGGCAACTCTAGGAACTGAAATCTAGAAAGGATTTAAAAAGTCTTGGAGAAGAAAGAAGTGTCCATTGAAGAGATTGTTTTATATACACTTATATTTACATATGTACGTATGTATTACATATATACATACATATATAAGTAAGCATATATGTCTGTATATACAGTGTGTGTGTGGATGTGTGTGTGTGGTTTTCTGGTTCAACGTTCCACATCTTCTGTGAATGGGTGAAAGAGTATTAATAAGTACAAAGAAAAATATAAAAAATACAGGCATTGGTGGGTGGTTATTTTTGCTAAAAAAAGATATTTATCCATTTACTTTGCATTGTTTGTGTGCATGTTGTATACAGCATAACTATGTACTTTTAGCCATTAAAAATACAAGTGTGTGTGCATGTGTCACAGAGGGAGGGGTGGTTTCAGTGGAGTGAAATCATCAGGGGTCGATGCTTAAGAAAAGAATTCTTTGAGAATGATAGATGCAGTTGTGTTTATAGAGGTGGCTGGCTTAATGACCTCGCTTGCCCGTGGCATGCATCCCATGATAGATAGGCCACTCCCACCTCCTCAGGCTCTCTGTCCCCTCATGGGCAGAGACCTGGAAGAAACATGGAGAATGAAGTAATTACTAGAATTTCTGCAGAGACGAGGGAATTGCATAGTTGTCTTTGGAGATAGAAATGTGCCTTACCTTCCATTTCTCATTAACTCACATGAGAACTCAGTTGTACATGCCAGGATCGAGTCATGAGGCAGTTCTACCTTTTTCAGAATTGGTGCGGTACATAATAAGGAAAGCCCTGGTTTTAATCCCCAGCATACACACACACACAGGAAAACATGCAGAGATACAAATAACACTTGAAGCCAAACCAAACCAAACCAAACCAAACAAACAAACTAACAAAAAACAAATAACACTTGAAAATGGAATCATACTCAAACAAAATAGATGCAAAATAATAAAAGTGATCTGGGCGTAGAAGAGTGTGTACCTGTAATCCCAGAATTCAGAAGAGGTCAGAAGAGTCTGCCAAGTTCAAGGGGAAAAAAAATCTTCCTTTTTGTTGTTTGGTTTGGTTTTTTGAGCCAGGGTTTCTCTGTGTAGCCTTGGCTGTCCTGGAACTCACTGTGTAGACCAAGATAGCTTGAAACTCAGAGATCTGCCTGCCTCTGTCTTCTGGGTGCTGGGATTAAAGGTGTGTGCCACCACTGCCTGATGCCCCCCCCAAAAAATCCTCCCTTTAAATCACATACACTAACTGGCTGAATATAACCGACCTCTAAATATTACCAAACATTTTCCACTTGTAAGTGAACATTCACTGTTTTGGGGTTTTTTGTTTGTTCGTTCGTTCATTTGTTTGTTTTGTGTTTTTTTTTTTTTTTTTTTTTTTTTAGACAGAGTTTCTCTGTGTAGCCTTGGCTGTCCTGGACTCACTTTGTAGACCAGGCTGGCCTTGAACTCACAGCAATCTGCCTGCCTCTGCCTCCTGAGTGCTGGCATTAAAGGCGTGCACCATCATGCCCGGCAACATTCACTGTTTTAATAAAATAGCTTCATACTACAAATAGGAACACAATTTCATTTTCAGTTAAATGAAATATATCTTGAGCTATAGGACAATTAATTTTATTCGTGTGTGTGTGTGTGTGTGTGTGTGTGTGTGTGTGCGCGCGCGCGTGCATATTCAGGCATATTCTACTTTTTGGTTTGTTTGTTTGTTTGTATTTTCTCGAGATAGGGTCTCTCTGTGTAGCCATAGCTGTCCTGGACTCACTTTGTAGACCAGGCTGGCCTCGAAGTCACAGAGATCCACCTGCCTCTGCCTCCCGAGTGCTGGGATTAAAGGCGTGCGCCACTACGCCCAGCCTTGTTTTGTTTTGAGATAGGGTGTTTCATGGCTTTGAACTTCACCACTCTCGCTAGGATGGCTGGCCCCTGAGCTCCCAGGCATCCCCTTGTCCTCACCTCTCATCCCCACCACCAGGTTCCCAGGCACACCATGTCAGGCCTGTGGTTCCGGGACTCAGGACCGAGGGCCTCACGCTTGTGAAGCAAGCACTTTACAGACCGAGCCATCTCCTCAGCGCCATTTCATTCTTTGAAATACATGAATTACGTGAAGCTATAATGCAAATAGCACCATCTAGAAAACATATTTATTTAAACATGGAAGCTGGTCCTCGTTTTGTTGCTGCCACAGTGGTGCAACATAACATATTTCTGCACAAACACTTGGTTTACTGTGCAGGCATTTCTTTGTATATTTTTAGAAGATAATGTAATTTATTGTTGTTGTTGTTGTTATTATTATTATTATTATTTTGGGTTTGTGAGATAGGGTTTCTCTGGGTAGCCTTGGCTGTCCTGAACTCACTTTGTAGACAAGGCTGGCCTTGAACTCACAGAGATACGCCTGCCTCTGCCTCCCTAAGTGCCAGGATTACAGGCGTGCATCACCACACCTGGCTTGATAATGTACATTTAATATACTTTTTGTCCACTTTTGTTTTTTGATAAAGTGTTTTTCTATGTAGCCCTGACTGTCCTGGAACTAACTCTGTAGACCATGCTGGTCTCAAAATCAGCTGGTCTCCCCCTACCTCTGCCTGCAAAGTGCCGGGATTAAAAGGAAGTGCCACTATCAAAAAGGTTTTATTAAGGTGTTGTCTTAGTTAGGGTTTTTATTGCTGTGACGAAACACCTTGACCAAAAACAAATTGAAGAGGAAAGGATTTATTTGGCTTAAGCTTCCATAGGTCTGTTTATCCACAGCACTCAAACTGGGCAAGATCCTGGAGGCAGGGGCTGATGCAGAAGCCATGGCGGGGTGCTGTTCATTGGCTTCCTCAGCCTGTTTTCTAATAGAACCTAGGACCACCTGCCCAGGGAAGATACCCCCTACAATGGGCTGAGCCCTACCTCTTCAATCACTAATTAATAACAAGTCTTACAGCTGGATTTTTTTTTTTTTTTTTTGGGCTGTTCGAGAGAGGGTTTCTCTGTATAGCCTTGGCTGTCCTGGACTAACTTTGTAGCCCAGGCTGGCCTCGAACTCATAGCAATCCACCTGCCTCTGCCTCCTGAGTGCTTACAGCTGGATCTTAAGGAGGCACTTTTTCAGTTAATCTTCCCTCGTTTCAAATAGCTCTAGTTTGTGTGTCAAGTTGGCATAAGACTAGCCAGCACAGGTATATTAACTGTACACAGTCATAGGTTTCATTATGATATTTCTACATATAATTTAATTGCAGTAACTTGCTGGACATGGTGGCACACACCTTTAATCCCAGCACCTGAAAGGCAGAGGCAGGCAGATCTCTATGAGTTTGGCCAGCCTGGTCTACAAAGTGTGTCCAGGACAGCCAAGACTGTTACACAGAGAAACCCTCAAAACCCAAAAATTACATTAAAAAATGATTGTAGTAAATCTTGTTAACCGTTATTTTTTTAAAAAATAGTTATTTTTATTAAAAGTTATTTTTATTTTATATGTAGAGGTGTATTTGCATGTATGCAGTGCCTTCAGAGGACAGAGAAGTATTAGAGTTACAGAAAGCTATCTGTGAGTTGCCATGTGGGTGCTGGAAGTTGAACCTAAGTTTCCCGGAAGAGTAGCCAGTGCTCTTAAGCACTGAGCTGTCTCCCCATTACTTTTCTAATATCTTATCTTTCTCTTTGGAAAGTATTTAAAGGCCATGGTGGTCCAGGCCTTTTATTCCAGTTCTGGTGAGGCACCTGGTCTACATAATTAAGTTAGATCAAGGCCAGTTAAGGCTACATTGTAGTAAAACCCTATATCAAAAATGCCAAAAATAGCTGGGCTGTGGTGTCACCCGCCTTTAATCCCAGCACTGAGGAGGCAGAGGCAGGCAGATCACTGAGTTAGAACCCGGGCTGATCTAGAGTTGCAAGACAGCCAGAGCCATACAAAGAAACCCTGTTGGGTGGCATTTGATAACACATTAGTGTGTGGGAGGACATGGAACGTGCAAGTGGGAAGATCAGGGGGAAAACTTTGGGGAGTCCTTTCTGTTATGGGA
Organism: Acomys russatus; assembly: GCF_903995435.1. Classification (NCBI taxonomy): domain Eukaryota; kingdom Metazoa; phylum Chordata; class Mammalia; order Rodentia; family Muridae; genus Acomys; species Acomys russatus. Next base: position 20,878,535 of record NC_067165.1, read on the forward strand.
TCAAGGGATTGCATTTAGGTCTGACATGCTTTCTCCTGCCTCAGCCTACCCAGTATTAGGATTTCAAGAGAAGCCAGCCTGGTCTACAAAGCCAGTCCAGGACAGTCAAGGCTACACAGAGAAACCCTGTCTCGAAAACAAACAAACAAACAAACAAAACAAAACAAAACAAAAAAAAAAAAAAAAGGAGGAGGAGTAGTGAACCACTGCCAAGTAGTTTTTGGTTGGTGTTTTTGTTGTTGTTTTGTTTTGGTTTTGGTTTTTCGAGACAGGGTTTCTCTGTGTTAGCTTTGCCTGTCCTGGACTTGTTTGTTTTTGAGATTTGATTTCCTATGCTGTCTCGGCTGTCCCTACTCCATAGCTCAAGATGATTTTTCTCTAATCTGTCTTGCAGGAAAGGATTTCAGCAGCAACGAAATGAAACTGAAGACCTTCCCCTTTACTGTGGCTGGCACTTCTCACACAAGGTGCGGTTTTTATCTTCGTACAGATCTTGAAACTCTCATTGGTATATAAGGAAACTGAACATTGCATAACCTACAGCTGCGTTATCGAACCACACCTGGACCCACCCACTCCAATCAAAGGGCCAAAAGCGCTCAACCTCCCGTCGGCTTTCTAATATCTCGCGAGTGTTAACGTCATTGGCCCGCGCCGGTGGCCGGGCTGTCGCGCGGCGTGCGTCACATCCAGCTTCGCTCGGGTGTGCTGTCTCACTGGTGAGGCCGCGTACCCGGGAAGTCCATCTCTCTCTCTCTCTCTCTGTGTGGACCCTGCTTCTTCTCGCTTCCCGCCACCATGGAGTACCTCATCGGCATTCAGGGCCCCGACTATGTCCTCGTTGCTTCCGACCGGGTGGCCGCAAGCAATATTGTACAGATGAAAGATGGTGAGAGAAAGCAGAGGCGGCCCGGCGGGCCTGGGTGGAGGGGCGGTCGGCCGGAGATGGTGTAGGGTAGGCTGAGCCTCGGGGCAGCTTGGAAGATGGAGCCCGGCGTGCTCGGCCGGTCGGGCACTGCAGGATTTAGAACCCCGGAAACTGGCAGACAAGCTTAGGACCCTGGCTTTGGCTTCTAGGCTAGGGCTGTGCTCTGGCCCTGGCCAGATGAGGCTTGCTAGGCGAGTATTGCCCAGTGTGGGGAATTCAGTTTGTACGAGTTGAAGAGTGTGCTCGGCGCTAGGCGCTTCAGATCCCTGAATTTCTGGTAAGCTTCGGTCATCGCAAATAGAAGTTTGCGGGCGCCCTAGGGTGATCTCATGGGGAGAGTGAGTCTAGGGGTGCAGAGTTCGACGTTTCCACTCTGCCTCTGCTGTCTTAAGTTGCTGAGCTTTCACTGGCTGCTAGGTTTCCTGTGTATTTGAATAGTTAACTGCGTTAGAGATGGCGTCTCTTTACTTGCTTTATGACTCTTGTGCCTCATTTTTTTCAGTTCTCAGATTTTCTTATCTCTCAGATTAGTATTACCCAACTCCAAACTTGTCGAGAGGATTGAGTGAACAAGTTACGTGTAAATGTTTAGCATTGGACAAATACTTAACAGACAGAAGCGTTTATGCATCAGGTGTCTCCAGCGATTTAATATTTTAATTCTTTAAAAAGAGATTGACTCTATTATATTCTCTCCTTCCAGAGTTGGTTGGAGAAGAGAATATATATATTTCCTAATTGGATGTTGAAATAGCTCAGTAGGAATTATTGGCCAGGCTTAACAACCTGATTTTGATCCCAGAACCCAGATGGGAGAGAGAGAGAGAGAGAGAGAGAGAGAGAGAGAGAGAGAGAGAGAGAGAGAGAGAGAGAGAGAGAGAGAACCGGCTCCCGGCAGGTTGTCCTCTGACCTCCACACCTGTCCTGGGATGTGCACCTGTGCAGAGCAAGAGAGAGAGAGTTCCCAAAGTTAAAAAAAAAGAAGTTAAATTATGAAAGAAAAAGTTTCTAAGCTTACAAGTGGAAGAGCCCAGGTTCAAATCTGTCATTTGAGACTGAGGATACAATTAAGTGGCAAAATACATTCCTACCATGCACAAGGCCCCAGGTTCTAGTCTCAGCAAAACAAGTTATTAGACATTTTTCAAAATATGGCCTCTAAGCCAGGCGTGGTGGCACATGCCTATAATCCCAGCACTCGGGAAGCAGGCGGATTGCTATGAGTTCGAGGCCAGCCTGGTCTACAAAGTGAGTCCAGGACAGCCAAGGCTACACAGAGAAACCCTGTCTTTAAAAACCAAAAAAAGAAAAAAGAAAAATATGGCCTCTTTTACCCACAACAACTACATTACTTCTCTTTCAGTGACAGCTGATCCATAGGATCTGAGTGTGTTTTCTTTTTTATTTTTCTTCCTCGCATTGTAGAATAGGCTGGCCTCAAATTCACATCGATCTGCCTGCCTCTGCTTCCTGAGTGCTGGGATTAAAGGCATGCGCCACCTTGCCAGGGTCTGGGTGTGTTTTTATGATTGATTGTAGGTATGCTACTATATGCAAGGTATTTGCTTTTGTTTAGTGGATTAAAAGTTCATCTGACCAGTTTATGGCATCTCTGTGTACTTTACAATGCTAGGTGCTGAAAGAGAGTGGGAGAATACTATGTAGCTCCTGTTTTAAAAGAAGCTAACAGTTGGGAAGATGGCTGAATAGGTCAGAGTGCTTGCTATGCAAGCATGAAGACCAGAATTTAAATTCCAAGTACTCACTTTAAAAAAAAAAAAAAAAAAAAAAAAGCCAGACATAGCTGTATAGCTTGTAACCCTAGTTGGGAGCAGCAAACACAGATCTGGGGGGCTCACTAGCCAATCAGTCAAGCCCAAAGGGGACAGTGACCTGATGTCCTTCCCTGTCCTACCTAACCCCAGGCAGAGGCATCCATACACAAAGTTGTAATACAGTAAGAGATTCAGATATGTGTACAAATAGTTATAACACAAACCAGAAGGTGACTGATGTCTCGTGATAAGAGCAGTTAAGCTTTGGGGTAATAAGAGGAGGAGACTGTTTTTAGGGAGTAGTGGTGAGGGAGAGATTCTGGCTGTAAAGATTAGGGAAAGCTTTGAAGGCAAATAGCAATTAATCCTGGATTCCAGGGAGAAAAATGATTAAATCCGGAGTTTCCTGAAGTGTGTGATGAGAGGTGAAAAAGCCGGTAGCTCCCATCTGAGAAAAGAAAAAGAACTCTGTGGCTTTGCATGCGCTCTGTTCTAACTAAAGAACTTGAATTGGAAATCTGTGGTATGAATTGTTTCTCAAGAGACTTGGTGAACTTTTATGATTAGTTTGTGGAAGTTGTTTGTAAACCAGTCACCAAAGGAATACATTTATTTTGAGAGTAAATTTGCCCATTTGACTAGTAAGGCCTTTGACAAACAGGTGATTTTAGTATGAAAGTGTAGGTGGAGCAGTCACCAAGTGAGTGGGTCTTCTGTTTCATCGCAGTAATCCGTGAATCACTTTGAAGAGGAGGCTGCTCTAAGCCCTTATCCATACTAATTGTTACATGGGATACAACCTCTTAGATAAAATCCCATCCCATAGACAGAGGCAGGATGATCTCTAGTTGGAGACTAGCCTGGACTGCATAGTGAATTCATGCTGTTGTAGGACTACATCAAAGAAAAACCTAGAAAAGAAATACAAGATTAAAAAAAAATGTAATAAAAGTATTACTAGTCAGTGGTAGGCTAGTTTTTTTGTTTGTTTGTTTGTTTTTCCGAGACAGGGTTTCTCTGTGTAGCCTTGACTGTCCTGGACTTACTTTGTAGACCAGGCTGGCCTTGAACTCACAGCAATCTACCTGCCTCTGCCTCCCCAAGTGCTGGGAATGAAGGCGTGCGCCACCATACCTGGCATTAGGCTAGTTTTTAAGTTGAAGATTTTAGGAGTAAGTCCTATGACTATGCCTTGGCTGTCCTAGAACTCACTCTGTAGACCAGGCTAGCCTCCAGCTCACAGAGATCCTCCTGCCTCTTCCTCTCGAGTGCTGGGATAAAGGTGTGCGCCACCCCCTACCTAGCAACAGAATGGCTTTACTCAGAGGTCTCCAGAAACTTAGTATTCTGAATTCCTACAACATAGGTGATTTAGATTACATTGTCTAACCCTGTGTGTAATGGTTTTCATTACTTGTGAGTTGGGTAAGTGACAGTGTCACCATTTTACCAATTGGGTAACTGGAGTTTAGACAGGCAAATCATTGGCCGCTGTGTCTGACCAGAACACATGGCAGTACGTGCCGATACTCATTTGATTGTGTTTGTGGATCTTGTGAGTTAATTTACAGTTTACTGTCTAGATCGTAACCTTTTTTTCTGAAATGTGACATCAGTTTGTAAACTCATTTCCCCTAAAAGATTACTTTTGCCCCAACAATGTGTGTGTGTGTGTGTGTGTGTGTTTATGTGTGTGCACGTGCAGACTTGTTACATCATGTGTGGAGGTCAGAGAACAACTTGGAGTCAGTTCTCTCTTTCCATCTTGTGGTTTTTAGGCATTGAATTCAAGGGGGCAAGGCCTTTGCCTGCTGAGCCATGTAGACTATTGGCTTTTTTCCTTATAAAAATAATGCAAACTTATTAAGTAATGTTTTCCTACAAACGTGAAACATATTGAGGATAGAGATTTAGAAAATACTGATAAGCAAAAATGAAGGAAGTAAAAATCACCCATATTCTTAACCACTGTCAAGAATTTAGAATATATTCCCTCCTGGTCCTTTTCTTTGCATACATACATGTAAATAAATCTTCCTCTTATGACAGCTTTGCAAACCAACAGTCTCTGAATGTGTAACAAATGGAAATTTGTTTATTTGGGAATTTCAAGGCAGTCAACATTATCTATAGGCATATTTTATGTGGGAATCCCCGCCCCCAGTCCAAATATCCACATTATTTGTCTACAACTCTCCAACACTTGTAAAGTATTTGGTAGTTGGATTTGTCCCTTAAATCCTATTAAGAGATTTTGACATTTCAAAAGCTTTCATACAGGAAAACATGTCTCCCGGGGGAGATTATTCAGCACTATTAGAAGAATGAAAAGTGAAAGTAGGGGTAAGATGGGAAGATGTAAGCTGTTCTCTGAAGCTGCAGACTAAATATTGAGTTTTCTTCCCTAGGCAACAATTACATCTGAGTACTTATTTATCTATTTAATCTGAATGAGTCTGGCTCAGCTAGATAAGGTTCAAGTATTATGGTTTTCATTAAGGATTTAGATGGCTCACTGTTAGCACGTCCCTTAAAAGTTTATGCTTTGGCAACCGGTTTTCTTTCTTGCTTTGGAAATGCAGTTGGTTTCCTTTATAAAGTAATTTGGATTTTTAGCTGATTCTTTTCTTCTTTCTTGAGATAGTTCTTTAATTTTAACTATAGAATTCATTCTTTTCACATTTTTTTTGGTATGTGTATATTACATTTGTATTAGTAGTAACATTTTAGAACTTTGTACTTTCTCTTGTGCCTCAAGATAATCACCAGCTTCCCCCCCCATTCCTTGTAATTTTTTTTGTATGACCACACCCAGCATATTCCTTGAATTTTAAATGCTCTTAAATTGCTTTTGTTAACTGGGTATGGTGTCGCACTCCTTAATCCCAGCACTCAGGAAGGCAGAAGCAAGTGGATCTCTGTGAGTTTGAAGATAGCCTGGTCTACAAGAGTCCAGGACAGCCAAGGCTACAAAAACAAAACAATGACAAAAAAAGTTTTTGTTGCTTGTTTGTTTTTGTCTTTTGAATACAGTCTCACTTTGTGGCTCTGGCTGCCCTAGAGCGTACTATGTAGAACTAGCTGGCCTCAAGCTCACAGGATCAGCCTGTTTCTGCCTTCAGAGTGCTGGGAATTAAAACATATGATCCATGCCAAATTTTATTTATTATGTTTACAGTGTTCTGCTTGCATTCCAGAAGAAGGAACCAGATCTCATTATAGATGGCTATAAGTCACCATATGGTTGCTAGGAATTGAACTCAGGACCTTTGGAAGAGCAGCCGGTGCTCTTAACCTCTGAGCCATCTCTTCAGTCCATAAATTTTATTTTTTAATTAATTAAATTATAGAGATTGAACTCATGCCTCACACACACTTAACATATGCTATATCACTGAGATACACCTATAGCTCCAAAGTGTAATAAAAAAGTATTTATTTTTTACATGCATGTCTGTACACCACGTGTGTGCAGTGCCCTCAGAGGTCAGAAGAGGGTGCGGGTTCCCTGGAACTATAGTTACAAATGGTTGCAAACCCTAAGGTCAGTGCTGGGAGTCACCTAGGTTCTCTACAAGACTGTTCTGTGCTCTTAACTGCTAAGCCGTCTTTCTAGCCCTGCCTTCCCCCACAATTGTATCTTTAATAGTCTGCTTTCCTAGGTTATTTTCAATTGAAATTCACATTAATGCCGGGCGGTGGTGGCGCACACCTTTAAGCCCAGCATTTGGGAGGCAGAGGCAGGTGGATCGCTATAAGTTCGAGGCCAGCCTGGTCTACAAAGTTAGTCCAGGACAGCCAAGACTACACAGAGAAACCTTGTCTCGAAAAACAAAAACAAAAAACAAAAAAAGATATTCACATTAATAAAATATGTATAGTTAACCTGTTGATTAGTGAAACTATTAAAGTCTTTGTTTTTGTTTTTCTCTCTGTGTTAGCCCTGGCTATGCTGGCACTCACGCTGTAGACCAGGCTGGCCTTGAACTCAAAGTTCTGCCTGCCTCTGCCTCCCAAGAGCTGGGATTAAAGGCATTTGCCACTACTGCCCTGGCTTAAAGTCTTATAATGACAATGGCTAGTAAAATTATTTAGTATAGTAATTAATAGACCTGTTTATAGTTGCATATGTAAATAGCCTTTAGTTTTTGTGGTGGCAGTTTCTAATATGAATTTCTTTTCCTTTGAGCAGATCATGACAAGATGTTTAAGATGAGTGAAAAAATCTTACTTCTATGTGTTGGAGAGGCTGGAGACACTGTTCAGTTTGCAGAATATATCCAGAAAAACGTGCAGCTTTATAAGATGCGGAATGGTGGGTAAGACTTAGAGGGCAGCCTTTTAGTTTTTAAATTTTCTAGGGCCACATACAAGGTACCACTGATTGGCCAGTTTAAACAACAGAACTCTGATAGCTCTGGAGGCTACAAGTCTGAGGTAAAGGAGTGAGCAGACTTAAATTCTGAGCCTTTCTCCTTGGCTTGTAGGCGACCATCTTCTCCCTGAGCTTTCACATGACTTTTCCTCTGTATAGTCTCTAGATCTCCTCTTAAAAGGACACCTGTCACATTGGACTGGAGATCACCCTCATAACCACATTTTTTACTTAATTGTCTTTTTATATACGATCTCCAGATACAGTCAATGTGAAGTTTTGGGCTTGGGGCTTTAGCACATGAAGTTTTAGAGGACAGTAATTAGCCTGTAGCCATTGGTTTATGTTTGATTTTGAACTGAAGATGGGTGTTCTTTACTGACAGTCTTATTCATAGTCGGATTGATGGGATCATACAGTTTTTCTTTCTTTCTTTCTTTTTAAGATTTATTAATTTTATTTATTGCATATGAGTGTTTTATCTGCAGAAGAGGGTATCAGATTACATTATAGATAGATGGTTGTGAGCCACCATGTGGTTGCTGAGAATTGAACTCAGGACCTCTGGAAGAACAGACGGCACTCTTAACCACTGAGCCATCTCTCCAGCCCCCACAGTTTTTCATTTGAATTTTCCTATTAAAAAACAAAATTAGAGGTAGGTGTCTGATCTCTGAATTTTAGATTAGCCTGGCCTACAGATTGAGTTTTCAGGACAGCCACGGTACACAGAGAAGCCTGTCTTTCAAAACCAAAATATAACAAAAATCTAGACCCTAAATTCTAATTCTTTTGTTCCTAAAGATTTCCTACAAAAATTCCAGAGCCATTGTAACTCTGATATATTGGCTATGGAATGCTGGAAATCAGTTTTTTAAAGTTTTTTGTTTCGCCTGCACCTATGTCTGTGCACCGCATGGTGTCCACAGAGGCCAGAAAAGAGCATCAGATCTTCTGGAACTGGAATTACAGAGCGTTGTGAGTGCTGGGAATTGAACCTGGGTTGTCTGAAATAGTAGCTCCAGCTCTTAACTGTTGAGCCACCCCTCCATGAAAAGCTACCTCATGGCTTTACAGTTCCATATATGACAAGTCATTTATCATCTCTGGCCCTTTTTCTTTGTTTCTAAAATGAGATTATATTTATATTTGTGAAGTGCTTTGACCAGGAGTGGTGCGTGCCTGCAATCCTAGCACTTGGAATACGGAGGCAGGAGGATCAGAAGTTAAAGGCCAAATTCATCTACACAAAGAGTTTGAGGGATGCATGAGACCCTGCCTGACTCAAGGAACGAAAGGGGGGGGGGGGAGGTTTTTGACCTGGCTTAGAGATACAGCTCTGTGGCAAAGCCCTTGCTGAGCATTTGGGAAGCCCTGGATTTAATCGCAACACTAAAAAAGAGAAAATGCTTTGTGAACGCCAAGGTCCTTGTAAGTACACTGTAATTTAAAAGCATTCTTTTGGGGCTGGAGAGATGGCTCAGTGGTTAAGAGCACTGACTGCTCTTGCAGAGGACCTGAGTTTGGTTCCAGTACCCACGTGATGATTTATAACCACCCTAACTCCATCCTGGGGAGTCCAGCACCCTCTTTGGGCACCATGTTCTGACTTTCTTGGGCATCAAGTATGCAAGTGGTGCAGGTACATGCAGGCAAACCACTCATATGTGAAATAAAAATAAGTAAACCTTTAAAAGAAAAGAAAAGCCTTAGAGCCAGGTGTGGTGGTACACATCTTTAGGCAGAGGCAGGCAGATCTCTGAGTTCGAGGTCAGCCTGGTCTATAGAGCAAGTTCTAGGACAGCTAGGGCTAGACAGAGAAACCCTGTCTTGAAAAACAAACAAACAACAAAAGACTTAGAATATAGCTTTGGTTAATTTTTTTATATAATTGTATACATAAAACAAATGAACATTTATTCGTGCATATTTTTTAAGCAATACATTTAGCATTATTTACCCAGTTGCTTAAGTATTTTTGAAGTACTGTTATGTACTGTGTTTAATACTGCAGGAAAAATCACAGGTGATAAAGACCCTGCTGTTCAGGATCCTCAACTCTGCTACTGAGGATTACACATACTTAGGGTGAAGGCTGTGACAGTGCTTCTGAAGTGTGGTGCTGTTTCATTGGTTGCCCTGCTGAGAGAGGGTTGAGTGAATAGGAGTAGGAAGAGTTGCTTGTTACATGTGTTTTAGGTGCTAAAAGTCAATGCCTAAAAGAACATGTTTTTAAATTAACCCTTAAAGACCCTTAAGTTAGTTACTTTATTAAATACAGTTTGGAACAGGTTGGAAGGTAGAGGTAGGAGGATCAAGCCATCCTCAACTATATAATGAATTTGAGGCCAGTCTGATTCAAGAGATCCTTTTTGCATGAGATCCTCTTTCAAAAAACATAAAAAACAAACAACAACAACAAAACGGCTTTTAGCAATATTTATAGTTAGGTGTGGCAGTGCACATCTGTAATCCCAGAAGCAGGAGGATTTTAAGTTTAAGGCCTGTCTTTAAGAATAAAAGGTATAGAGAAGTGATTTGGGGTAGATACTGTTATTTCCTTCTGCTTCATTTCAAATATGATTCCTTATGTCTTGTACCAGGATATGAATTGTCCCCCACAGCAGCAGCTAATTTCACACGTCGAAACCTGGCTGACTGTCTTCGGAGTCGGGTAAGCAGCACAGCTAGTGGCCTTCAGTGATAGCAGAAAGAGCTGTTTTTGTATCCCCATTAGACATGAACAGTATTTTTGCCCTTTTTGGTTCTCCTAATCTGTTGTCCTTGCTATTTATTCCTTAGTCCACTTGGGTTTGTTTTTTGTTTGGTCACTGTTACTTTTTACTGTCCATTTCAGGAGGCTAATGAATTCAAGGCTAGCCTGGCCTGTATAGCTAGTTCTAGGCAGCTCAGGCAGGGTTTGTCTGTGTAGCCTTGGCTGTCCTAGACTCGCTTTGAAGACCAGGCTGGCGTCAAACTCACAGCGATCCACCTGTCTCTGCCTCCCAAAGTGCTGGGATTATAGGCGTGCGACACCACGCCTGGCTTGAAAATATGCCTTATTTTAAGAAGAAAATTTTAAAGTGTTTTTGTTTCTTTGTTTTAACACTTGGTTTGTGTGTGGTGTGGGTGTGGGGGTCTGAGAGCAAGTTGCAGGAGCTGGTTCTTGCCTCGACTTATCCACTCCAGGGATCAAGCTCAGGTTGGGAGGCCCGATGGCAAAAGCCTTTACTTCTGAACCATCTCTCTGGCCCAAAAGAAAGGTGTTTTATGTTGTTTGTTATGATGTATTAACATGAAGGACTGTGATAAACTGCATTCCCCTTCCTGGGACTTTATTTTTTTCAAAGCAAAATGCAGAGGAAAATACAAAGATTTTTCCAGTAAAATCTCAGCCCAGACACACATATATAGCATCCCTTATAATCAGCATCCACCAGAGTTGTATATTTCCACAACCAATGAACTTATATTGACAGCCTGAGTCCATAGTTTACATTAGGGTTTACTTAGAGGCATGCACTCTGAGTTTAGGTGACTGTGTAAGGACCTGAATCCATCTGTATCATGCAGAGCATTTTCATTCTCCTGAAACTCCTCTGTGCCCCACATGTTCACTTTTCATCTGCTGAACTCCTGATAGCACTAGTCTTTGTACTGTTTGCCATGTCCTTTTCCAGAATGTCATAGCATAGAGTTGGAATCATGCCATAGGTAGGCTTTTAGATTGGCTTCTTGGTGACATGCACTTAGAATTCCTTCACGTAGGGCTGAAGAAGTAGCTCTGGTTACATGCAGTTCCTGCTCTTCCAGAGGACCTGAGTTCAGTTCCCAGCATCCATGTTAGTCAGTTCACAGCCATCCAAACAGCTCTATGCCTTTGGCCTCTTCAGGCTCCTGTACTCATGTGCGTGTACCCACATGCAGATGCACACACATACATGTAACTTAAAACAGTCTAAAAAAGTCATAAGAGTGCCGCTGGGATCGTTGGCGGGGAGGTTCGCGTCGCCGCTTCCGTGCTACTCGCGCTTGGAGCCCTGAACTAGAGCCGAGTACGCGGGGCCGGCCATCATGTCACGTTACGGGCGGTATGGAGGAGAAACCAAGGTATATGTTGGTAACCTGGGAACTGGTGCTGGTAAAGGAGAGTTAGAAAGGGCATTCAGTTACTATGGGCCCTTAAGAACTGTATGGATTGCCAGAAATCCTCCGGGATTTGCCTTTGTGGAATTTGAAGATCCCAGAGATGCAGAAGATGCAGTTCGAGGATTGGATGGGAAGGTGATTTGTGGTTCTCGAGTGAGGGTTGAACTATCTACAGGCATGCCTCGGAGATCTCGTTTTGATAGGCCGCCTGCCCGTCGTCCCTTTGATCCTAATGATAGATGCTATGAGTGTGGTGAAAAGGGACATTATGCTTATGACTGTCATCGCTATAGCCGACGAAGAAGAAGCAGGTCACGGTCTAGATCACATTCTCGATCCAGGGGAAGGCGATACTCTCGCTCACGCAGCAGGAGCCGGGGTAGGAGGTCAAGATCAGCATCTCTTCGACGATCAAGGTCTGTGTCTCTTCGTAGATCAAGATCAGCTTCACTCAGAAGATCTAGGTCTGGTTCTATAAAAGGATCGAGGTATTTCCAATCCCGCTCAAGGTCAAGATCAAGATCCAGGTCTATTTCACGACCGAGAAGCAGTCGTTCTCCATCAGGAAGTCCTCGCAGAAGTGCAAGTCCTGAAAGAATGGACTGAAGTTCTCAAGTTCACCCGTTAGGGAAAAGTTATTTTGTTTACATTATTATAAGGGATTTGTTATGTCTGTAAAGTATAACCTAGGAAGGATCAACCATCTAATGAGAATGGATCTGGATTATTATTACTCTGTAAAATTCACAGCAGTAAAATATTGTTTTTGTTGAATGTATTAACATCTTATGGTCTGGAAATGTGGGTTGTTATTTGGCACATTTAAATAAAATGTTTCTAACTAGAAAAAAAAAAAAATAAAAAAAAAAAAAAAAAAAAAAAAAGTCATAAAATACTACCAAGAAGAGACCTGATACCCTATGAGCATATACAGGGGGAGGAGGTCCCCCTCAGTCACAGTCATAGGGGAGGGGAGTAAGGGGAAAATGGGAGGGAGGGAGGAATGGGAGGATACAAGGGATGGGATAACCATTGAGATGTAATATGAGTAAATTAATTTAAAGAAAAAAGGTCAAGTACCAAAAAAAAAAAAAAAATCACAAAATAAAGTTCTTCCATGGCTTGTCATGGCTTCTTAGCACTGAGTAATATTCCTTTGTCTAAGTGTACTGCAGTTTATTTATCCTTTCCCTGCTGCAGGACATCTTAGTTGCTTCCAATTTGAGGCAGTTTGTATCTTTTATTTCTTTAGCTGAGTTTTCAGTTCTCTTGGTAAATACTAAGGAGTGTTTTGCTGGTTTGTACAGTATGAATATGTTGAATTTTGTAAGAAAGTGCCCAATTTTTTTTGAAGTGTTTTCATTTTTGTTGAGCTGTAGATAAAAGCCCCTACCTAGTAATGGGGGTAAGTAATGTATGTCTTTCTGTGGCTGTTTGGCCAAAGCGTAGAGACTTGTTTTCATTATTCTGGTCTTAAATTGTAGCATTCTCTGTCTCACCTTAAAGGAGCAACATTGACTTAAAGATTGAATGCTTAGAGATTGTGTAGGATGGCTAAGAAAGTTATATGATTGCCAAGGGTGTATATCGTCTCCTCAGGGACTATGTAAGTAGAGCCTGACCATGTGACCTTACCCCTGTGCCTATTTATTCATCTATGATATCCAGATAGCTTCCTAACCCCACAGGAGTGCCAGAAAATTAATGCTTGTAAATCATAATATTTAACATTCATATGACTTTTGCCCAAAGCATTTTGTGTAATAATTTAATCTACTCACGATTCCACTGAGACAGATAGTAGTTGATTCTCTTGCTGATTCAGTGAAAAGTGTAAAGTGGCAGAGGGACTAGTTTAGGGCACATAGCAGGTCAGACAAAGTGACAGTAATTGTACCATAATTTGACTGTTTGCCTTAAGGTCAACTCTTTGATTCTTCAGTAGCATTTTGAAAATTAGCGATGTTGGTGATTTGGGTTTCATCTCCCTTCTTAAAGGTGGTCATGTTGTAATCAAAACAAGTATGGATATTATATTTTTTATAAACTAGCTTGCTATCGATTGTTTAGAAGGTTTATTTTTTTTAATATTTTTTACATATACATTTATATTATTACACACATATACAGTAAAGTCCTTACAGCAAGAAGAACCATGACATAATCAGCAGTTATATAAATGTTTGATTCTTAGTGTTCTGGCTATTTATATTTGCCATCCTTGAAGAAAACATCTTTCCTATCTTAAAATATTGATTTACATTCAGAATTCTAGAAGATTTATTTTTAAAGATGTGCTTGTGTGTCTGTATTAATGTGTGGATATGAGTGGATGTGCCTAGAGAGGCCAATGACACTGGCTCACTCTAGAGCTGGAGCTATATATAGCAGGTTGTGAGCCACCTGACATGGATGTTGGGAGCAATATGGGCTTTTAACATTGAGCCGTCTCTCCAGACCTACTGTAGATCTTTAAAGCACTTTTATTTTCAGTCCCTAATACTAAACTGCAACCATCTTACTAAATAGAATCTGTCCCCGTGCTAGCTTTGGCCATGTGCTTTACAGTCTCAATGATCTATAAACAATTTTTGTTGTTGTTTTTTTGTGTTTTGAGATAGGGTTTCTCCTTGTAGTCTTGGCTGTCCTGGACTCGCTTTGTAGACCAGGCTGGTCTTGAACTCACAGCGATCCGCCTGCCTCTGCCTCCCAAGTGCTGGGATTATAGGCATGCGCCAGCACGCCCGGCTGTTGTTGTTGTTGTTTTGTTTGTTTGTTTTTTTGGGGGAGTTGAGACATGGTTTCTTGTGTGGCCACGGCTGGCCTGGTACTCACTCTGGAGTACCAGGCTAGCTTCGAACTCACAGAAATCCCCTTGCCTCTGCCTCCCGAGTGCTGGGATTAAAGGTGTGTGCCACCATGCCCAGCTTATAAACAATTTTTTAATGTATCGGTTTTGCCTGTGTATATGTCTGTGTACCATGGTCATGGAAGTAATCATTATATTCCAGAAGAAATCAGAGACATAATGGGTTGCAAGGTGAAGAGAGATCTTATATAAACTAGATCATTAAAATACATTATTTTGATATGGGTGAATAGTTAGCCATCTTTTATTTAATCCTTGAGGGAGATGTGTGGATCAAATAGTAGGTTTCCTACCACCCAGAAATGTCTGTAGTATGCAGGGAGCATGTTGTGGCTCCATGTGTAGACCGTCCTCTGCTTTACCAAGCAGAGCTAGAAGAAGGATTCGAGCGCTGGCACAATATAAGCTTTACCATTAAATGCTGCAGACATGAAGTAATTGAGATAAGAGTGGAAAGCTGCTTCGTGCAAATGCAGGAATCCACCTAATCTTCTCCACTAGCAGAGATGTTTGATGTTTTGAACAAACGGTATGCTTGTATACAGTGACAAGGAGCTCTACTAAGTATTGACTACCTCTGCCATGGCTTCTTTGTTCTTCTAATCCCTTACCAAAGTAGATCCTAAAACAAGAATTTGTACTTTAGTTACTTAACACTTTGTTTTTATGTATATGTGTATGTGTGGGTGCCTAGGGAGGGAAGAAGAGGACATTGGATTCCTTGGAGTTAGCATTCCAGGTGGTCATGAGTTGCTTGATGTGGATGCCAGGAAGAGAACTCGGGTCATCTGGAAGAGCAGCAAATGCTCTTAACTGCTGGGCCACCCCCTCTAGCCTCGGGACTTCATTTTATTCTAGAGAGAGAAATGATGATAGTTTTTTTATATATTCCTAATATAAAGTCACTACATTTGGTATATTTACATAGTCACATTGGTTGGCATGTGATACATTTTTTTTTGGATTAGTCAGATTTTGTGTATATGAGATTTCATGTATGTGTCTATAGCTTAGACTGTGTGACTTTCAGTCACACTGTGTGTATTTGTGCACTCATGCTTACTGGGGGAGTCAGGAGGGAGGACAGTTACTACAGAGTGCATAATGAATCTTATATAAACTAGGCCATTAAAATGCACGCAATTTGGGATTGTGGTTGAATAGTCATTGGACTATTGCTAGCTGTATGTATTTCTTTTCTTTCTTTTTTTTTTTTTTTTTTTTTTTTTTTGAGACAGGGTCTCTCTGTGTTAGCCTTGGCTGTCCTGGACTCGCTTTGTAGACTAGGCTGGCCTCGAACTCACAGCAATCCGTCTGCCTCTGCCTCACGAGTGCTGGGATTATAAGCGTGCGACACCACACCCGGCTCTGCTAGCTGGATGTTTTTTAATAGATTCTAAGCTCAATTTTCCTATTTGTAGAATAATACTTCATAGAATTATTATGAGGATTAAGGAGGTAATCATGCAAAACTCTTTGTACATTATATAAAACATGTAATGATTAATAAATGGTTTTTGTTTTTATGCTGCTTTTGTTATTTGGTTAAAGAAAAAATCTAATGGCTATAAATTACCTTTACAGGGGATTTATTTGTTGATTTTTGTTTGGTTTGGGTTTTCCAGACAGGGTTTCTCTGTGTAGCCTTGGCTATCCTGGACTTGCTTTGTAGACCAGGCTGGCCTTGAACTCACAAGAGATCTGCCTGCCTCTGCCTCCCTGAGTGCTGGGATTACAGGTGTGCATCACCACATCCAGGTTGTTGAAGTATTTTAATTGAACTGATTAGTGTTGGTTACCAAAGTAGGGGCAATAGGAATTTACTGGTATTGATGGAGAATGTGGAAATAAACTAACATTGAGCATCTGTTACATGTTAAGCTTTGTTCTAGATTTATACGGTACGTATGAACACCACTAGCCATAAAGAGCTGTTTAAATTCCAATTAATTAACCCTTCCTTTCCATGCCATATGCCACTCTGGATTAAATCTAGGACCTAGTAAAAGATTTCAATTCATTTTATTAAATAAGAAAGTCCAGGAAAGTGTCCTGGGTTTTTCTTTAGTGAGAAGTTTGTACTTTCTAGTTTTGGGGTTTGAATGAGCCTTAGACATGCTAAGTATATGTTCTGTCATTGAGCTACTATACCCCAAGCCCCAGAATGTGTGTGTGTTTGCATGCATGCACTCATGCACAGTATGACATACCTGTGGCGCTCGGAGGAAACTTGAGAGTCGGTCTCTCTTCCATGATTTGAGACTCAGGGATTGAACTAAGACTGGTTAGGCTTGGTAGCAAACCCCTTTAACCTCATTGAGTCATTTTGCCTGGCCCCATTGTGGCATTATTGATATGGTTATCTGATCCCCTTAAATTATCTGTTTCATACAGCATCTCCATGTCACCAGTGTGAGACTGAGGTATGAGCCAGCCCACTCTAGTGTTCTTGGGGAATATGGAGTTTTGCGTTGAAGCTTCAGCAGAAAGCTGACCTCTGTAGTGTGAAGTCTTCCAGGCTTTACTACTACTACTGAGTGGTCAGTGTTTTCATAGAACTTTTCCTGAAGTGTTTCATAAACTTTTACACACACACACACACACACACACACACACACACACACACACACACACACACACTTTTGTGATTGCTTAGCAAATAAACAATAGAAATAGCTGGGCACTGTGGCACAAACCTCTAATGCCAGCACCAGGGGAGGCAGTGGCAGGTGGATCTCTGAGTTGAGACCAGCCTGGTCTACAAAGCAAGTCCAGGACAGCCAAGAGGAACCCTGTCTTGAAAAACCTAAGTAAATAAATAAACAGAAATAATGAAAAATACCTAACTTGGTACACTGTTTTTCAACTCTAGTTTCATAAGCTGACATTGAACACTTACCAGTTAAATCACACTAGTGTGATTTTTAAAACCTCAGCTTGGTTTTACTCATAATAACCCTGTTTTTATTTTTATTTTTCACATTCAGCAATTACATGTAAAATTTTAATCTGGAGTGACTTTGCTACTCTTTCCTGTAGTTTAAAATCTAATAATTAAAACCTGCAGTAGGAACTTTAGCACCTACTCTGCTATAAGCTAGTTAAACGCTGAGAGGGCAAGCAGCTGATTGGATTAAGTAGCAGGATCTGAAGGTCTGGGGTGCAGGGGTAACTCAGCAGTAGAGCGTGCACTTAGCAAAGCCCTAGGTTCAGTCCTGGTTCAAGAACATAAACATAGAGATCTCATGTCAAGACCTGAGCATTTTCTTTCAATAAAAGGAAAAAATGAAAATTCAGAGAAACGTAGGAAAGAAAATTAGATACTTGAGAAGCAGTCACTGCTTATCTCTGCTCTGGATATGAGAGTATTTGCTTTGGGTAGTGGGAGGCAGGTTCCATGAGCTCGTAGCCTAAAAGAATCCCGTTGCCTTGAGACTTGTGTTCTGCACTGGAGTTATTCTCTTCATGCCTTAAGTGGCTGGTACAGAGACCATCATCTGTTTATTGGTATCCTTGGGGTCATGTGACCTGGTGAACAGATGGGCCAGGTGAAACCTTGACTTTGCAGGTCTTATCCCCTAAACACAACCAACCATTTGTTACATGTGATTAAAATATCACTAACAAGGGTAATTTCACATGCTTTTTGGCAAATGTGGTTAGCAGGATGTGACATGACGAAGCACTGCTTCTTCCTCTATGTGCCATCTCCCTTGAGGCCTCATCTTCCCTCCTCTCCCCCATCTTACCATGCCCAGGCTTGCCTTCCTGCTCACCTGCTCCAGATGGGTGGCACAGTGGGAGGACACTGGCAAAGGCAGATGTGTTTATTTTCCGGAGACAAAATGTTGTGCTGCTGCAGATGGCAGTGCCTTGGAGCAAGTGGCAGCCTTTGACACTACTGCCACCCAGCCTGGGCATCTTGACAGACAGAGCAGAGCTGGCTTACTCTTGGTGACAGGGAAATTGGGGAGAAAAACAAAATTGAAGATGTTAATCAATTCCTGGACTTTTGGTGCAAGTAGCAGTTTTCTGCCAGTTAGGAGTAGTTTTCTTCCTCCACAGTTGCCTCAGCCAGCTACTGGGCTAGCTGGGCTTTCATTGTGGGCCAAGAGTTATGTGTGTTTGTTACTCTGCCTCCTGTCATCAATAGGGCAGACTAAAACCTGGGAACAGGGCTCCATTTAGACAGGTATCCATTTGTACTGCAAAACATATGTATATCGCAGGTCACAGCAGTCTCCTAGGATTGGGGGTGGCTCGTGTCTGCCCCATTGGAGATACTACTGTTCTATTTTTAGTGGTCATTCTGATTATCCAAAGCCCAGGGACAGGTGTGCCTTGAAGTTGAGGTACCTTAATTAATATGACAACACTGTGCTTATAGTGTTTTTCTACCAGAGTAAAAATTCTGACAGCTGTCCCTTTAAAGTAGTTTGCATGTTTAGGGCTTGCCTAAATCCATTCAGAAGACAAAGAGTGGTTGTTGAATCATTACATCCACTGGCTCCTAAGGAAAAGAAAATGGCTTCAGAAGATTCTTCTTTGAAGCTCCTGGCTTTATTTTAAAACCTCCCCCTCTTAAAAAAAAAAAAAAAATTATGTGGTGTTTTTCCCAGCCTCAGTGCTGATAGAGTTAGGAGTTTGCAGGTGTAAAGTCTTCCCCCTCCCCTTCCCCATCTCTCTCCAGGGGGTTGTATGTGAGAAGGTGTTGCTTTCTCACTCAGAGAGCATATATGTGCTACCCTGTTGGATGCCTGCTGTGAGCAGAGAGAACCCCTGTTCTGGCTGAATGCAATAAGCCTATTGGATGGCTGGAATTGTACAGTCCCATAATGCCAACTTTTCACCTAATATAGCTTACCTAAGCACAATGAAAATGAAATAATATAATTGGTTTAAGTTTATATTGTTTTGAAACCTGTCTTTAAAATGTATGTGGTTTCCTGTTAAGGTTTCAATTAAGGCTAGAGTGGCAGAACGCTGTGCCTGCTTAGTAAGAACATGCTTTTATTTTTCAAGTGTTTACCATTAGAAATGCCAACTTACCCTTACCTTTTAAGATTAAGTCAGTGTCCTAGTCTGGGTAGGCACAGTTGTGGGAAAATGCTAACACTCAGACAGAAACACACGTAAGCCCCTGGCATCTTGGTGACTCTTTTGTTCTGTTTTTTGAGACAGGGTTTCTCCATGTTAGTCTTGGCTGCCCTGGACTCGCTTTGTAGACCAGGTTGGCCTCGAACTCACAGCGATCTGCCTGCCTGTGCCTCCTGAGTGCTAGGATTAAAGGCATGTGCCACTACACCCGGCGACTCTTTTTATCTTTGTAGAAGTACACAGTGTTAGGAACTTAAGGACTTGTCTTAAAACCCATTTTATTGTCTGCCCCAAAAAATGCACATGAACAGTGAAAAAGGTTCACAGTGGAGGAAGAGTTGACTTTTTATTTCCTAACCTTTTTCTTTCATAACAAATACATGTGCATTTGCTATATTTGTTAAACAATACATGTATTTTACATATTTTTACATGTGTTATTCATAAAAGGGTAATTCGTGAAGAGACAAAAGAAAGGCTAAAAAGGGCATAACATTTTAAAGTTAAAAATGAAAAGTAAGTTAACAGTATAGTAAGTATAATTAAAAGGAAGAAAGTGGTTATAATTTCTATGTGCTAATTCCCTGGTATGTTTGCTTTTGTTCTTGTGTGAGGGAGCTGAGAATCAAACTTACGGCCTTGTGCTTGCCAGGCAGGTGCTCATCACTGAGCTCAGTCCCCAACCCTAATAAAATAGTCTCTGAATAACAGAACCTCATAACTCCTTTCTGGAGCCTTTGAATAGGGGTCGGGCTTATTTTAGTAAGATGGTCTTTAATTTCTACCAGTCATTCATTCAGCAGGTCTCCAACCTGCACTGTCTTTGGAGCTGAGGAAACAGGTACAAAGTTCAATATGTGCATTCAGATAGGGAAATGGAGAAGTAAAAAGTCAATTGTACTGGAGAATGAAAGTGCTAGAATACATGTGTACACAGGGTGTTCTGGGAACAGAGTTTAACCTGTGCTTTGAAAGACAAAAGATGCAACAAAGGGAAAACTGGCAGCAGACCAGGGCGGGTGAGAGTGTGTTAGCGTTTGCAGATTTTTCAGGGCAACAACAGATAGTTCTCTAACCCGCTCACTCTTAATTCTGTCTTAATAGGACACAGTATACAAATTAGGGTATTGCTGATTTTTAAAAATAATGTAAATACATGACATTCTATTGGTATATAGAAATCTATAGTTTGGTAAATAAGGCTGAGAGTTGTAGAGGGATCTCAAGAGATTGCAACTTAAGAGGTGGACTATGTTATCATATTGTAGTGGGCCGGGCCTAGCAACATGACTCAGTGGTTAAAGAGGACTCAGGTTTCAGCACCGATGTCACAGCTCACAACCACCTGTAACTCCAGTTCCAGTGGATCCGAATGCCTCTTCTAGCCTCCTTAGGCACAGGCATGCATCCGATATACATGTATAACATGCCATGGAGACAAACACATACACACAAAATAAGAATAAATAAATCAGCCGGGTGGTGGTGGCACACGCCTTTAATCCTGGCACTTGGGGGGCAGAGGCAGGCGGATCGCTGTGAGTTTGAGGCCAGCCTGGTCTACAAAGTGAGTCCAGGACAGCTAAGGCTACACAGAGAAACCCTGTCTTGAAAAAACCAAACCAAAACAAAAAAGAATAAATAAATTATAAAACACAAAACAAAAAAGTAGTGGGCCTGTCTGAAAAGCTGTTTCTTGGTTAAGCCAGGCGTGGTGGCATATGCCTTTAATCCCAGCTCTCAAGGAGGCAGAGGCAGGTGGATCGCTGTGAGTTGGAGGTCAGCCTGGTCTATAAATAGAGTTTAGGACGGCCAAGTCTACATAGAGAAAACCTGTCTCTAAAAAGAAAGAAAGGAAAAGCTGTTGGTTTAGTTTATTGGAAGAATAGAGAGATTTATTAGTCCACATACCCACCTGGCTTTAAGGATAGCTTACGTTGGATGTGCGGTGTTCATAGGGAGAGCACTGTTTTCACAGAAGGGCTCCTAAGTATTCTTCCTTCTTCAGGACTTTATTGTTATTCTCATGTACACTGGTGACATCTAAGAACATCGACAGTCATATATATTCTAAATATTCTCTTCCAGGAGTGTCTTATCTGTTAACTCAGGGATAGATCTGTTCTGTGTTCAGCATTCCTAGATATTCATAGATATGCTCAGTGTAGACAATTAATATGTACCTTGTGTTGTGTGTGTCTGTAGCAAGACATGGCTCCTGCATTTGAGTTTTAGGAGCTCACTTGAATGTTCATGGAACCCTACATTTGTCCTAGAAACTGCCGGCCCATGAGAAAGGATCCAAGCGGCCTTGTTGCAAATGTGGTGTTGGTTTTGCCATTGCAGGGTCAGCAATTTTATTTTGATGTTATTTGGGAGAAAGCAGTATTTTTGATTAGCAAGTAAAATTAATGTAGAAAACAAATACTGTGTTAACTAGTTGGTATAATAAGGCATCTGTGCCATGTTGCATTTCAACTCATTAAATTTCTCAACTTCTAATTACGGTAGGGTTACAGCTTTTAATAGAGCTTAGCAATGGCTTTAGAGAAATAAAATTGATAGCATTTTGACTTTTTTGTGGGGTGGACTTTAAAATCCAGTTTTGTTAAATAGAAACATTGAGATCACATGCTATTTAATCTCTCTTTATTGTTTGTTTTGGTTTTGTTTTTTTTCTCCCCCCCTCCCCGGAGACAGGGTTTCTTTGTAAGTAGCACTAGCTGTCCTGGAACTCACTTTGTAGACCAGGCTAGCCTCTGCCTCCAAAGTGCTGGAATTAAAGGCATGAACCACCACATCCGGCTCTCTTTCTCCCCAACTCCTTCTTTCTTTTGCGTCCTACAATTCAGATTTATTTAGTACTTAACAGTTTACTTGTAGGAACTTCAACACAGGCAAGCACCGTGATTCCTCATAACTATTAGACAAATGGGTTGGGCATTTGAGACTCGAAGTGGAGCAATGTACATTCAAAAAATGCCTAAGACAGTGAGAAAAAAATATATGGTTGGACATTTCTCATATAGGGTTTTTGAAAGTCCAGTGGTTATTCCATTTAAGGCATATTGCTTCCTTTGTTCTCAGTGTAGCATGGACATTTATAGACACTGATTGAGTTACGAGAGGTTAAACCTAGGGCCTCATGCATGGTAGTGAAGTTTTGAATCACTAAGCTATATCCACAGCAGATGTTTAGTGGTTTTTATCTCTTTGGTTTGAGGGGGTGTTTTGTTGTTGTTTCTTCTTTCAAGACAGGGCTTTTCTGTAGCCCTGGCTATCCTGGAACTCAGTTCTGAGATCAAAGGTTTGTACCACCACCATCACCTAGCTGGTTTGAGCTTTTAAGATTTTTTAAAAATTTGTTTTATGTGTGTAAGTGCTTGACTTGTATATATTATGCGTTTGTGCCACAAGCATACCTAGTCTCTATGGAGGTCAGAAGAGGGTGTCAGATCCCATGTAACTGGAATTAGAGCTGATGTGAGCCACTGTGTGGGTGCTGGGAAATGAACTTGGTTCTTCTGCAAGAACAAGTGTTCTTAACCACTCAGTCATCTCTCCAGCCGCAGATTTATTTTATTTTAAATGTTGTTTAGACTTATTTTATTTAGTGTGTATGAGTGTTTTGCCTACCTGTGTATCTGTGTACCACATGTGTGCTTGGTTCCTGAAGAAATCAGAAGAGGGCATTGGATCCCCTGAAATTGAAGTTATGCATGATTGTGAACCACCATGTGGGTGCTGAGAATCAAACTTAGATCCTCTGCAAGAGCAACAGGTGTTCTTAACCATTGAGCCATCTCTTGAGCCAATATATATTTATTTTTAATTCTGGGTATGATGGGGCAGATGCAGGGGAGTGCACGTGCCCTTACAGGCCAGAGATACTGGATCCCCTGCAGCTGGAGTTACAAGTTATAAACACTTACAGGTCCTGGGGACTGACCTCATGTCTTCTCTTTCTCTAACTCTTATCTTTATTTATTTATTTTATATATTTTTGAGAAAGGATCCCTTTGTAGCCTTGGTTGGCCAAGAGCTGACTGTTTAGACCAGGCTTGGCTCCAGCTCCCATATATCCACCTGCACCTGCTCCCTGAGTGCTGGAACCAAAGGTCATGCTCCCCGACACCTACCATAATATGCACTCTTAACCACTGAGCCATCTTTCCAGCTATCTTTTCTTTTTCCTTTTTTGGGGGGTGGGGTGGGGTTGGATTGGGTTTTTCAAGACAGGGTTCCTGTCCTGGAATTCACTCTGTAGACCTGAGGTTTGAAGTTGGCCTCAAACTCACAAAAATCCCTTTGCCTCTGCTGGGATTAAAGCCATGCGCCACCAGTCGCCCTTGAATGTCTTCCTTAATGCTGTTTATCTTGTTTTTGTTGTTGTTGTTTTTGTTTTTAAAGATGGGATCTTACTCGCTTGGAATTTAGAAGATTCAGGTGACCTGGCTGGCCATCAAGTCCTAAGGTGCTCCTGTCTCTGCCTCCCTGGCACCAGGATTACAGTTGCACACTGCTATGCCTGACTTTTTTACATGGTGCTGGAGATTGAGTCTGAGCCATATCCCCAGCCTGTTGGTTTTAATGTTAGAAACAAAGTCAAAGCACAGTCAAGGCTGGGAATTGCTGTCTCCTGTAGAGGCTGCCTGAGTCCATGGTTATAAGCAGTTTTGAGTCTTACAGTGGATAAGTTTATTTGTAAAACGTAGTGCAAGATTCTGATTCTAGTTAGTTTAACTTGTAGGGGTTTTTAGTTTTGTTTTGTTTTTATCAATAGGATTAAGGATTATAAAGGAAACTGCCTTCAAATTCCAACTCTCATAGCCAGGCTGACCTTCTTGAGTTCTCCTTGTATCTGTGTCTTTGCAGGATTCTCTCCAGAGAACACCTGCATTTCCCACGGTTGACTCTTTACTGCTGATTAAGCTCAGTTGAGCATTTATCAGGGAATTTTCTCTGCACCCTTCACCCCATTCTCTCACATGAATGTGACCCTCAAGTTGTTTGTGCTGTTACAGTAACCTACGTATAGTTCTACCATGTGTCCTGTTGTGGTTGTTTACTGTTCCCCATATATGAGAGCATTATGTGTTGGTGTTAGTAAACCGTCCTCACTGCCTTTGACTGTACCCCATTTTCTTTTTCCAGCACAACTTCCCCCCATTGAAAGTCATAGCCCTTCATTGTATTTTCTGTCCCTCAGTCTCACCACATATCTGCCTCACCCCTGCTTCTGCCACAGGTTAGCCCTCTTTATCCTCTATCTAGGCTACTACAGTCCCCCTTCAAATGTTCTCTCTTTCCGTTCCATCCTAGTTCATCAAACATACAAATGTCAGTTACTGTCCTAAAATGCTAAGTTTTCAGAGTCTCCTCTGTGGTTATAAACTGGTTGTTGTTGTTTTGTTTGTTTGTTTTGTTTTGTTTTTTCCTTTTTAGAGGAGTTCATATGAAGCCAGCTGGCCTTAAATTTAATGCTTATGAGAGTGACCTTGAACTTTTTATGCCCCTGCTTCATCTCCCAAGTGCTGGTATTACAGGCATGTGCCACCCACCTGGGATCAGATGAAACTGGTTAAGTAGCTGACTGTTTCATAGTTATCCTGTCTTATAATTCCAGGGAACTTTTTTTTTTTGGGAGGCGGGGTGGTTTCGAAGCAGAGTCTCTCTGTGTATCCCTGGCTGTCCTGGACTCTCTCTGTAGATCAGGCTGGCCTTGAACTCACAGCGATCCACCTGCCTCTGCCTCCCAAGTGCTGGGATTAAAGGTGTGAGCCACCATGCCAGGCTGTACTCCAGGGAACTTTTACAGGCTCTGACTAAAGATTTTTGTAAAAGAGATTGAGTCTACGAACGATCTTGTCTGGATTTGGTGGCTCATTCCTGTAATCTCAGTGCTGCAGGCCTGGGACAGGAAAATTGCTTGGAGAGTTCCAGGCAAACATGGGTTACTAAGACTCTTGTCTTACAGAAATTATTCTGTATTGCTTAGGAATAGTGGCCATAATATCTTAGATCAAGTAAAAGTATTTCATCGTAATAGTTGGAAGTTGTTGAATTTTAAAATGTTTGAGGTGAATTTTATTTTAAATTTGAAAATCTGTAATTAGGGCCAGCAGGGTAGCACAGCAAATAAAGACGCTTGCCACCATGTCTGAGTGTGGTTTCTGGAACCCAAATGGTATTAAGAGAGAGCTAGACTCCCACAGGTGTCCACATGTGTACCGTGGCACTCATGCACCAACAAGTATTTTTAATCTGTTATTAAAGTGGCAGAATTAGAATTTTAAAATTATACTCTGAAACCACCCAAGGGTAGTAGATTCTGTTGGTTATTGAAGAACTAGATCAGTGCTCCTAATTGAGGGTTCAGAGCACTAGTGTAGGAAAACAGTAATTGATCCAGTTTACTTAGTAATGAAGGAAAAATGGATATTGACAAAGCAATTAAGGTATTGATGTCACAGTATTTATTGAGTAGCTCCTAGAGATACTTGGTAGCTTTAGACCTTATAGAAGAATCACAGCTGTGACATTAGCTCTGCTCTTAGGGCCAAAATGTATTAGTGCTCACAGCTGATGTGGTGAGTGACATGCAGAACAGTGGGTGCTAGTATAAAAAACTGGGGAATATTTGAGTATGAAACTCGCAGCTGTTGTGTTGCTGCCGCACGCCTTTAATCCCAGCACTAGGGAGGCAGAGGCAGGTGGAGCTTCATGTGTTCGAGGCCAGCCTGGTCTACAGAGCAAGTTCCAGGACAGCCAGGGCTACATAGAAAGACCTGTCTCAAAAAACTAAAAAGAAAGGAAGGAGGGAAGGAAGGAAACTCACAGCTATATATTGAATCATTCATTTAACCTAATTTCCATTTTGTGGAGGCAGAGCGGTTTCCTGAGAAAGCATACAAGAGTGAATGCATACAGGACTGAATTCTGGTCTTGACTGATGCTCAGGACCCGTGTGAACCACTCTTCTCTTTGAATATTAGGCCCATGTATAAATGGAATTCTGGGTAAGCTCAGTGAGCTCATAGGTCTCTGAACACACAAACTGCATTTTTATGAGATATCTCATAGGATAAAAAGTGGACTCTTAAACTGGGCGTGGTGGCGCACACCTTTAATCTCAATCTCAGCACCCGAGAGGCAGAGGCAAGCGGATAACTAAGTTCTAGGCCAGCCTGGTCTACAAAGCAAGTCCAGGACAGCCAAGGCTAACACAGAGAGACCCTGTCTCGAAAAATCCAAAACAAACAAACAAACAAACAAAAAAGGTGGAATCTTAGGAGTAGACTAAAAGAAATATCAGGCATGGGGCTAAAGGAATGCTAAACTGTGTATTCAGCATGCACAGGACCCTGGGTTTAATTATCACCACCACCCAAAAAATTATTCTTTTCAGTATGTATTGTCTGTTTAATATATTTAGAAGTCCATTGATTAAAATGCTCGTCTTGTTTGTCCCATGATGATTTAGTATCTACTTCCACACACTGACCTGCCAAGCACAGAAGAAGCTTCCCACAGTGCTTAGCATTCCAGGGTGCTATATGGCCTCCAAAGAAACTGCATCATTCTTCAAGACCCCTCAGTCATAGTAATGTCATCCATTCAATTAGAGGTGGCAAAGGCTGGCCTGGCTCCAAAAGAAGACTGTCAATTCCTCTCCTTTTCTGTGTCCACGCTCGGCAGGATGCTTCCTCACGCCCACCTCTCTCCCCCTTGCTGTGACTTTGGCTTCCGCCAGATGTCACACCGCTGCTTGTCACCGCCCAGACTCTGATAGTCGCTGATTTTGTTGTTTCAGTGTATTTGTCACAACTGTTCTCTTTAGCTGTAAAATTTATGGAATTTCACGCACTTCTTAATCACTACAGTGCTTCTTTTTCATGATAGAGGAAACAGACAAGAGGCGTAAGCACAAAAGTTAGAAGGAAGGCAGTGTTCTATCTAAGAGAAGTCAGGTTTCTGTGTGTGCTGTACACTCCCCACTCCCAAGTGTACAAGAGCCACACGTGGAACTGAGCTTATTTCTGTAGTTCTCGGGGCACAGAGGGACCTTAGTCCATCTCAACCCCAGGAAGAAGCACATAAGAGACTTCGTGGCTAGTACCCAGCTAAATGCTATCCCTATGGCAACCATAAGGTAGATAATTATGTTCTCTGTGGTAGCATCTTCTTGATCTTTTTATTGCCTACTCAAATCTGTTAATACAGTCAAATCTTAAAAGTGAGCAGGTGAGAGTAGTTAGGTCTTGATATTCCTGTGTATGAGGCGCTGCACTGGGCACCTCACATGTGTTTACAGGGAATATTAAAATGGCCTGGGGCTTCACAGTTTATCGTGAGCTTCTTCAGAGGAGAATATATCTGTCTAATCCTGCACAACACACTCAGAGGTCTGCCTGCCTCTGCCCTCAAACGCTGGAGCCCAAGGTGCGGGCTGCCGCTTCCTGGCCAGGAGGCAAAAATTTTTAACTGGGCGTGTCTATAATCCCCACAGTGAAGAGATAAGACAATGCTCACAACAAAATCAAGACCAGCCTACTCCACCTGGTAAGTTTCAGGCTGGCTAGGGATATAGAACCTGACCCTGTCTCCACCTGCCTCCCAAAAGGAGAAAGGCAGAATTTTGTAATATCTTTTTTGGTTGTTCGAAACAGGCTTTCTCTTATAGTCCTGGCTGTTCTGGACTCGCTTTATAGACCAGGCTGGCCTCAGACTTAACAGAGAACCACTTGCCTCTGCCTCCCAAGTGCTGGGATTAAAGACATGTGCCACCATGCCCAGCCGTAATCTCTTATTCGAGAGGCTAAAAGTTATTTTTAAGTCCCCATATGAGGGGCAGGAGAGATGGCTCAGCAGTTAAGGGCACTGACTGCTCTTCCTGAGGTCCAGAGTTCAATTCCCAGCAACCACATGGTAGCTCACAGCCATCTATAATGTGATCTGATGCCCTCTTCTGCCCTGTGGGTATATATGCAGGCAGAGCACTGTATACATAATAATAAATAAAAAAAATTTTAAAGCCCCCATATGATTTTTTTGAAGTTTTTTGGTTTTTATTTTTGAAACAGGGTCTCTCTGTAGCCCTGACTGTCCTGAACTCGCTTTGTAGACCGGGCTGGCCTTGAACTCTCAGTAGTCGGCCTGCCTCTGCCTCCCGAGTGCTGGGATTAAAAGGCATGCGCCACCACGCCCAGCTCTAAAGTTTTTTTATTTGTATATCATACACAACTTAACTCTAAATCTAAGCATGTTAGTGTTTGCAAACCACTGGTTCTCGTGCTACTGTTTGGGAGTACCATAACTAAATGCTTGGGCTCACTTACTAGATGGATAGCTGAGTATGTTAGTTAAAATATCTATACTGTTTAATCTCAGCCTTTGCTGTAGGAAATTTCTAGTCATTAACTCACAGGTCTCCACCGGCAGACCTTCTAACTTTATCTTCCGTGTTTTACAGAGTAGAGGTTGCTTGGTAAAAGACAGGATTTGTGATCTAGTCGTTGGTGTTTGCACTTCTCAGTAGTTAGGCAAGTTCTTCCAAATGACAGTGTGTATAGGAAATAAGGAAGAGAACATCGGCTGGAAAGTGACACTCAATGCTTGGATAGGCGCACCTGCAAGACACAGCATGAAGATACTTAATATGTGTTGACTTAGTTTCCAAATGTGGGTCTCCAGTTTTTTCTGGGGACCTAGGGTAGACTGACCCTGAAGTAAATAAAATAATACTGTAACTGTCTAATATGATGGCTTTCAGCTGTGCACATCTGTTAACCTTAGGGCAGGGTAAAGAATCCTAGGAAGGAGACACTAGGAAACTCCTCTTTTGGTTTTTTTCCCAGACAGGGTTTCTCTGTGTAGTCCTGGCTGTCCCCTGTAGACCAGGCTGGCCTGGAGCTCACAGAGACCACCTGCTTCTGCTTCTGCTTCCCAAGTGCAGAACTAAATGGCTCCACCATCTCCTGGCTGAGACTTGGAAACTCATTTACTACTTTGTTCCCATGTTTCAGACAGTGTGCTAGGCACTTTTAAATAAACATCTCTCTGTATCCTTTCATAAAGACACATACTTGTAAGGAATTTGCCTTGTGCCAGGAGTGCTTGCCTTCCCAGTTACTTATTCTTTTTATGTCTAAGGTTGTTTTATTTCCTTGATAATAATATCTATCACCTATTAAGCCTGTACTGTTTTAGATACTTACCACACATTATATCTGACCTTTACTGCTGCCCTTTTGTACTGAGCATTATCCCATAGTTCAGTTGAGAGTCTAAAATTCAGACAGGCTAAGAACTTTTTCTAAGGTAACACACGTGCTAATAGAGCTGGAATTCAGACTCATGCCCAGCTCTTTGCTGCATGGCCCTTCAGAAGTTGCCTGTTCCCTCTTTACTTGGTACTTAATGTCTAACTTGCATCCTAAACTTTTTTCTTCTTAGCAGCTCATGTCTAGAGGGAGGCTGGGAAGAAAAGGAGTCAATCTACTTATGGAGATGCATGTATTTGGTTTAAACTTGAAGTGCTTCTCAGAAATGGGGCCTTTGGAGCTGAAGAGATGGTTCAGTAGTTAAGAGTACTGTTTTTGCAGAGGACCTGGTTCAGATCAGGATACCCATATGGAAGCTCACAATGTCTGTAACTCCAGTTCCGATGGATCCAGTACCACTTAGGATAGCACAAAAATGAATTACTCAGAATTGATCTAATTCCAGGAAAACAATAACAGCAAACAAAAATTTATTTAAAATTTAAAGACAAAACAAAACTAGTGTAAATCAAAAGTCTTTGATGGAACATTGTCAGAATTTCTGAATCTGCAAGTTGTTGCACAGATGTATTGACTTAATTAGTCTAGATAACACCACTTATTTATGCTTCAGCATCTCACACATGCAAAAGTTGGTAATTCGAAGTCACACAATATTTGTGAGTTATCTTCTATACCACAAGTTGTGGTTTCTAACTACCAACTTCACCGCGTGTATATGAGATGCTTAAGCATAAATAAATTATATTATGTAGATCAAGTAAGAAACACGGTTGCCTCTGGACTTGTGTTTACATGGGATTTTGTGTAAAGTCTGGTGATGGCTCTTGAGTAACGTGAATAGTTCTGAAACATGATTTTTAAAAAATTTTTTTGTTAATTCTTGTTAGATCGCAATGGTTATCCCATCCCTTGTATCCTCCCATTCTTCCCTCCCTCCCATTTTCCCATTATTCCCTTCCCCTATGACTGTTCCTGAGGGGGATTACCTCCCCCTGTATATGCTCATAGGGTATCAAGTCTCTTCTTGGCTGAAACACGATTTAATCTCATAGGCAAAAGCTTCATTAGATAAAATATATCTGGACTGTGCTGCTTGAGGCCTCTTTGAGTGTTTGTATGGATTCCTGGATACACCATGCAACTTGGTAAAATTGTTTTGGTAACTGTGCAATGGGTAGTCTAGCTATACTGAGTTGGGAAGAGTAACTTATACACTTAGAAAAAAAGATTAAACTTTGTGACAGGTAAGAAACTATCCTGAATTCTCTTGGGGGAAAGAATGCTAATTAAAAGCTCTTGATTATTCTTTTTCTCCCCCTCCCTAATTCTTCTCCTAATTTTAACTGTAAGAACATCACAAGCACTTGGGAGGCAGAGGCAGGCAGATTGCTGAGTTCGAGGCCAGCCTGGTCTACAAAGTGAGGCCAGGACAGCCAAGGCCACACAGAGAAACCCTGTCTTGAAAGGAAAAAACAAAAAACAAAAAACAAAACCATCACAATATTCTATGTCTGTCAGACTGCAATACTGTTTTCACGCTTTATGAATATATATGTTATTTTTATCTTTAGCTTTTGTTGTTGTTTAGAGTGAGTTATCCAAAGATTAGGATGTAGCTAACACTCTAGCAATTTAGGGAATATTTCCACCCCAAGAACAGTTCCAGAGCATGGCTTAGTACAGCGTGCCCCATTGGAAAGATGATAGGCTGGCAGTTATTTTCCGAGAAGTCCCGACTGCTGATGGCTAATTCTTATTCCCGTGAGTTGTCTGGTGTTTTACTCTGTGGGTGGGAGCCTGTTTGGAGGCTAGAGCTCCTGTAGTTTTTAAGGGACATCAGGAACTCTTATACTTAGTAGCACAGCTGGGTTGGTAGGATTCCAGTAGGTATATTCTTGTTCTCCGTGAGTTTCTTTAAGGTACATTGTGCCACAATGGTCAGTGTGCAAAGAATATGCCATGTCTCTTTTGGAGTCAGTGGTGGTTCCAACTTCATGTTCCGTTATGTCTCATTTAATTGAATGGAAGCAGAAGTGTAGGCATGTGCATAAACCACAGGCAAAGTGTGCCTGCTGCCCTCTGAAGCAGATACAAGAAACGCAAGAGTAGCCAGGCGTGGTGGTGCACACTTTTAATCCCACACCTTTAATCGCTGTGAGTTCGAGGCCAGCCTGGTCTACAAAGCGAGTTCAGGACAGCCAACGCTAACACAGAGAAACCCTGTTTCAAAAAACAAAACAAGAAAGAAAGAAAGAAACACAAGAGTAAAGGAAAAGGAAGTCCACAAAAAAGGATTCCCACCACTTGTCTCTGGGGCATAGACAGGTGGATACAGGAACAGGAACTGCCTACTTGGAAGAACAAGGCAGATTTAGCCAAGGTTCACTGTAAATAATCTGTGTTTTTAGATTTACAGGTAGTCTGAAAAACAAATATTTATTGAATGTAAAGAACAACCATTTTTTAAATTTATCTCATTGATGAAGAGGAGATTTGTTCATCTTAAAGGAATCTTCTTATACCAGAAAGGTGTTGGACTAGTGGGATGGCTCAGTGAGGAAAGGCTCTTGCCACCAAGCATGATAGCCTGAGTTTAATCCCAGGGCCCACATGGTGGCGGGAGAAAGACGACCCACAGAGTTGTCCTCTAACCTACAGAGACACACAATAAGTAAATGGAGTTTTCCAAAAGAAAAGAAAAATGTTGTACATGTACACACACGTATGATAAACAAATGCCATTTAAAAAGAAAAATAGTAACAATACATTTAGATCTTCACCTCTGGGATTGCTTTGTGTCATCACAAACTCTTGTTACTTCCTGAGTTGAGAAATCTACTGACTTTAACTTAAATATTTGAGACCTGCTATACTCCTACCTTTCCCCTCTCCATAATTATAGAACATACAGCTTACTGCTTGATACTAAGTTATGGGATGAGGTTTTGGAGGGATGTAAGGTATTTGGGGTTGTTTTGGTTTGTTTTTGAGATATGCCTCATTGTATTGCCCAGGCTGGCCGCAGTCCTGAACTGCTAGGCTTACTACCTTGCTCATTTTGAATGACATGATTGGACATAGTCCCTGGCCTGACAAATAATTGTTTGTTGGGCTCTTTTTGTTGCTGCTGTTGTTGTTTGAAACAGGGTCTCACTATGTAGCCTTGACTGACTTGGAACTTAGATCTGCCTGCCTTTGTCTCCCACGTCCTGGGATTAAAGGTGGTTATTCCAGGCTCTTGGTTTCAGTGACTGAAACCAAGTAAAGAATGACCATGGTGGCACACAACTTTAATCCCAACTCGCAGGAGGCAGAGACAGGTGGATCTTGTGAATTTAAGGCCAAAATAGAGAAACCTTGTCTCAAAAAACAAAACAAAGAATGTGCCGGGCAGTGGTGGCATACGCCTTTAATCCCAGCACTGGGGAGGCAGAGACAGGTGGATCAGTGTAAGTTCAAAGCCAGCCTGGTCTACAAAGCAAGTCCAGGATGGTCATGGCTACACAGAGAAACCCTGTCTTCAAAAACCAAAAAGAGAGAGAGAGAGAGAGAGAGAGAGAGAGAGAGAGAGAGAGAGAGAGAGAATGACTCAAGAACATCTGTGCCTTAGAAGTGCTATTATATCAGGCTCTTAAAAATCTCTCTCTCAAGCCGGGTACAGTGACACACACCTGTGATCCCAGCACTCAGGCCGATCTTTGTCTGTCTGTCTGTCTGTCTGTCTGTCTGTCTGTCTGTCTGTCTGTCTCTCTCTCTCTCTCTCTCTCTCTCTCTCTCTCTCTCTCTCTCTCTGTGTGTGTGTGTGTGTGTGTGTGTGTGTGTAGAGTCAGGTTTTAGGATCAAACTCAGACCATCAGGCTTGGCTGTAAGTCCCCTTACCTGCTGAGCCATCTTGACTGCCCATATCAGGTTCTTTTCCATAGGCTTGGCTTTAAACTGAAACAAAAAAGCTTTTCCTTTACTCTGACCATATTAGAAGTCCTCCAGGTAGGTTTGCATTTTTATTTCCACTATGATTTAGCCAGTTGTTGCTAATACTTGGTCAAGAGCCAGAATGCTTCTGTTTGTATTATTGGTGTTCTATTCTCTAAGCAGCACTTTGCTATGTCTTTCCTTTGCAGACCCCATATCATGTGAACCTCCTCCTGGCTGGCTATGATGAGCACGGAGGGCCAGCACTTTACTACATGGACTACCTGGCAGCCTTGGCCAAGGCTCCTTTTGCAGCTCATGGCTATGGTGCCTTCCTGACTCTCAGTATCCTTGACCGATACTACACACCAAGTAAGAACTGGCACTCTAGGAAGAGAGCAGCAGCAGAGCCAACCCTTAGCTGCTTCTCAGGCTTGCCAAACCTCAGAGTCGGTTTGCTGCTTCCTAGACAGAGGATAGTGCCTCTCTGGAAGCTGTTCTCTCTCCTGTGGGTCAGTAGAGTCTTCAAAGCCTTATTGATAAAAAGTCTTCCTGCTAACCAGAATAAGATACTCCTCTCTCTGGAGCTGGGTTTCACTTTGTGTTAAAGGGGTCTAGAGTAAATGTCATCATGAGTAAAACTTTTTTACTCAGTCCTATAACTTCACGTACATTCATTTTCCTCTACCTAGGTAATATTGACATCCCAGCTATAGAAAGTGAGGGAATAAACCAGTTTATGGACATGTTTGATCTTGTAAACATCAAAACTTTTGAAGGCCATTCCCTTCAGCAAATAAACTCGTTTCTTTACTTGATAAGTAGTGCTCTTGTACTACGTTCTATCTCCTGACCCCAATCTCTGGCTATGGCCACTGTGGACAGAGGACGTGAAATTCTAGCTCTCACCGGCTATCATTGCAGCACAGTTAACCACTTTTCTCCTTACACCCCATCTTTCTTGGCGGCATCATAACAATTGGCATATTCTTTTCTTTTTGGTGCTGCCCTCTCACTCAACCTTAGCCATGCTAGAGCTCCAGGCCACATCCTGAAAAGAATTACCCTGGCCTCCTGGTGACTGTCTCTTGATTTGGCATCTGTCAGTAATACAGCTGATTCCTCCACCAAAATAACCACCAGCCACCCTTGAAGCCCAGTGCATAATATGTCAACCCAGTTTGCCATGCTTACCAACAATCCCTTTGGATCCTGCTTAGAAGAGTCTCTGTCCCATCCTCTTATTTGTCTTCCTATTGTTAACCTGAGACCCAGCTGGGAGAGTAAGGAGGAAACGCTGGCCTTGTCCTCCCTCTCCCTGATTTGCAGCTGGCAAGGGCAGATGGAATTGATTTAAGCTGGACTAAAGGGGACTGGTGAGGGTGAGCTATGAAAGGGAGGCAGGCTGCTGGACTTCTTCAGAGGCGGGGCCAGGCCAGGGAGACAGAATTCCGTCATGCTTACCCTTTTCTGTAGCAAATCAATTTGTAATGGCTCGCGGCTGTGGGAACACGAGTCTGGGGGACCCTCTTCTGCATATGGAGTAAGTTTGTTGCAGGCTGGAAGTCTGAGCTGAGCATTGCCATTTGCACTTGTGTGGCACTCAGAACCTGAGGAAGTTTGAAATTTAATCACAAGCTGTTAAAAGCTGCACACGTGACAGCCTTCAGTGCTTGACCTCTGTTCTCTTTCAGCTATCTCACGTGAGAGGGCAGTGGAGCTTCTTAAGAAATGTCTGGAGGAGGTGAGTAGCTCCCAGGGGACCCTGAAAGAATGCTTTGTCTCAGTTTGAAGTACCATCCCTGTTCTTGGTTGCTGTTTTCTGCTCCTTGCCAGAAGGTATAATAAATACCCACTGCCCAGATGTGATGTTGCCACCAGTGGGTGATGGGCTTATTTTTCTCCAGTCGGTCACCTCCTCATCACTGTCAGTTTCACAGTTTAATTACAACTAAATTAAATTAATTACCGTTCCTTTCTGGTTCGTCCAGACTAGTGATGCTCAAAATTCTCTGTGTGTAAGAACCAGCTTAGGGGAACTTTCCTTATCCCTGGGGTAGGCCCAGCACCCAGTTTTGAATCTGCTGTAGGTAGGGAGAGACCGAGTCTTGTTTTAACTGGCCACCAAGTGATTTTAACACAAGTAATAATCAGGCCCTGCTGTAAGAGACAATACCCAGGATCTCATAACCACTCTGTTGTACCATCCATAAAAGCTTCCCTTAGCAGTGCATGTAGATGACCATGAAAGCAACTGGGAAATGTTGGGTAAAAAGTGGAAAGAAATCTTCGTGTTAGGAGGCCAAGGACCCAAACTCAGCCTGTTGTAGTAAGAGTGTAAGGATACAGGATGAGATGGCAAAAAGTAGCCTCATTAGACTTCTCATTCTTCTATTTTTCTTGTGGCCTAAGAATGAATTAACTGTCTAGTGGGAGCAGAGGGTGAGAGCAGGTGAGAGCACTGGCAGCACTGTTGGTCGGTTTGCCTCTTGTATAACCCTGTCATCTGTAGAGCAGAGCTCCCCATTCCCTCTTCCTTTTTTAAAATCTTCTTTCCACAGGAGATACCAAGAACCTGCTCGTATATTTCTTAGCCATTCAGCTGAGAGATTTTACCCATAAATATTCTGAGGGGTAGCCAGCAAGAAGGCACCATAATATCAGGTGCTCTTGAGATTTTCTTTCCTTTGGATCTTAAAATAAGTAGAGCGAGGCATAAAGATATATGCCTTTAATCCCAGTCCTCCAGAAAACAGAGGTGGGGGTCGAATTTCTGTGAGTTGGTGGCAAGCCTGGTATATATAGCAAGTATCAGGTCACCCAAGACTACAAAATGAGGCCTTGTCTTTTTTTTTTTTTAATGGAAACCATTATTGTCAGCTTTCCTTAAACTTTGACCTTGATTCTAGAATGAGCCATTAGCCAGAAAAACATGTGGAAATGGACTGGGCTGTTATTGCCCAGTTCTCAGCCGCAAAGGAGATGGGCAACATGGAGGGAGGTGGGGAGGGGTCAGACGCTGGAGGAGACAGTCATTTCCAGGCACTCCCAAGGGAACAGGTGGAGAGATGTCTTCTCTAGTGGCTCTTAGGGAAGTGTTCAGCAAGGGCAGCCACAGAAGTGAAGATTTCCAAGCTGTGCTTCTCAGTCAGTAGTCACCTTAGTGCTGCTGTCTGCTTCCACGTGCGTAGACTGCTCCTCCAGAGCAGCCTTCACCTGGACTGGAAGAGACGCGGGCATGGCTCAGTCTAGGAATGTTGTGTGGACATCATTCTCAGCATCCCTGCAGCTGCACACATGAGCACACGCCCTTATCTTGTCCTTCTAATGCAGGGAAATGAAAGCAGCAAGTGTGTTCTGTAGGCTGATTGGTAGCAGACAGTGGGGATAAACACTGGATTGATTGTCTTGTGCACAGAGGCAGGCTCACAGCTGCGTTTCCCAGGTCGTGGTCACTGCCTTCCAGGCAGCCTCCAGCTACTGTCCAGACACTCTTCAGTGACAGAGTACCGGCTGCCTCTAGTAGAATATCAGTTCACTTTCAAAAAGGAGAGGTTTTACACTTGACCTTTTTAGCTTAGAACAGAACCTGCCTCGGTCTTGTATTCAGTAAATGTTTTCTCACTGATGCCTTCCTGTCTCTGCAGCTGCAGAAGCGCTTCATCTTGAACCTGCCTACCTTCAGCGTGCGGGTCATTGACAAAGATGGCATCCATAGCCTGGAGAACATTTCCTTCTCTAAGCGGGCCCTCTAACATCACATCCCTGTCCCTCCCGAGTACCGGGGACTTTTCATTTTTTTCTACTCTTTTGATGTGCACTCTTGATAGATGGTTAATTCAAAATAAACTGAATATAGCTAAATTGAGCTTTCTGGTTTTGGTCTCAGTTTACCTAACATCACCTTAGAAAGGACCTGGAGCGGTTATCATCTTGCCAGATGCTCCCTCCTGTCTTCCCCTCTGTTAATGATCTAAGAGGCTTTGCCAGCTCACAGCTCCACATTCTGTTCACTGTGCAGCTTCTTTGATCTAGCTCTTTCAATCTCTTGCGTGTTAGTGTCTTGTTCTCTCCAAAGCAGTGGATCTTTTTGCCTTTAACTTAAATCATTTTTTGTTGGCCAGATATGGTGGCACATACCATTAATCCCAGCGCTTAGAAGTCAGAGGCAGGTGACTCTCCCATGAGTTTGAGACCAGCCTGGTCTACATAGTGAGTTCCCAGGACAACCAGGGCTATATAGAGAGATCCTGTCTTAAAAAAAGAAAGAAAGAAAAAGGAAAAAGAAAAAAGCAACCTTTTATTCTGTTTTGAAATATATAATATGTATGTGCAGTGTGGATTCCAGAGGACAACTTTGAGTTGTGCTCAGGAACATAGTCTGCCTTGAATCAACATGCCCATGTTTGGTTTGTTAAAAACATGTGTTCTGCGAGGCCAGCCTGGTCTACAAAGCGAGTCCATGATGGCCAAGGCTACACAGAGAAACCCTGTCTCGAAAAACCAAAAAAAAAAAAAAAAACATGTGTTCTGGGATTAAACTTAAGTATTATGCTTATGAGGCAAGCATTTTTTTATTTTTTGGTTTTTTGAGACAGGGTCTCTCCATGTAGCCTTGGCTGTCCTAGACTCACTTTGTAGACCAGGCTGGCCTCGAACTCACAGTGATCCACCTGCCTCTGCCTCCCGAGTGCTGGGATTAAAGGCATGTGCCACCACGCCTGGCTCATGAGGCAAGCATTTTACCAATTTAACTGTGTCCCATTCCTTAAACCAGTTGATTAATTAACGTACTTAGTGTCAACAGTGCAAAGACAGCAGGAAAGTTTTCCTCCTGTTATTATAATTTGATCACTTTCTCAGAGGATATTTCAGCTATTAAATTCTTAAATGTTTCTTTATTTTAGATGGGATCTCATATAGCCTAGGCCTTCAATCCTTTATCATTGTTGTTGTTGTTATTGTTGTTGTTATTGTTATTTTGGTTTTTTGAGACAGGGTTTCTCTGTAGCCTTGGCTATCCTGGACTCAATTTTTGTAGACCAGTCTGGTGTCGAACTCAAAACAATCTACCTGCCTCTGCCTCCCCAGCACTGGGATTAAAGGCATGCGCCACCATACCCGGCCCCCCTTTCTCATTGCCCACTTTCCAAGAACTGGATACAGGCCCGCTTCACTACTTGTACAACTCAGAGTTGGCAACGGGGGTATTAGGGCTGAAACCCAGAGCCTTGTACTGGTAGGCTAGTGCTTGGCCACTGAACTCCCACCCTTAACCCTCTTTTTACTTTCTGTTTTGTGACAGGCTCTTGCTAATTTGCCCAGGCTGGCCCAGAACTTGTAATCTTCCAGCCTCAGCCTCACTAATCGCTAGAGTTACGGGGTTTTGCCATCAGGCCCACATTGCTTGCTTGCTTGCCTGCATGCTTTTTATTTTACTTATTTTTAGTGGATGGGCGTATGACTGCATGTATGTCTGTGCGCCATGTTTGAGCCTGTTGCCAGAAAAGGGTATTGGATCCCCTCTGACTGGAGTTTACAGATGTGTTTGAGCTGTCATGTGGGTCCCGGCGATCAAACCCAGATCCTCCGGAAGAGTAGCTAGTGTTCACAACTGCGAGTTGAGGTCTATCTTTCATCCCTCTTTTGTGTTGTTGTTGTTTGGTTTGGTTTGGGTTTTTTGGTTTTTCGAGACAGGGTTTCTCTGTTCAGCCTTGGCTGTCCTGGACTCACAGTATAGACCAGAGTGCCCTAAAACTCACAGCAATCTGCCTGCCTCTGCCTCTGGAGTGCTGGGATTAAAGGCATGCGCCACCACGCCTGGCATCGTCCCTGTTTTTAAAGATACAATTAGGGGCTGAAGAGATGGCTCAGCAGGTAAGCGCACTGGCTACTCTTCCGAAGTCTCATGTTTAATTCCCAGTACCCACATGGCTGTTCTCAACTATCTGTAACTCCAGTTCCAGGGGACCTGACACTCTCACACAGACATACATGCAGGTAAAACGCCAGTGCCCGTAAAATTAAAAATAAGTTATTTACAAAAATAAATAAGTAAAGATATAAGTATACATGGGGTAGCTTGGCTGGCTTTGCTCTGCAGCATCGTACATAAAAAGGCTATTCATAAGTTAAGAGGGT
Source organism: Acomys russatus (assembly GCF_903995435.1). NCBI lineage: Eukaryota > Metazoa > Chordata > Mammalia > Rodentia > Muridae > Acomys > Acomys russatus. Next base: position 20,918,068 of record NC_067165.1, read on the forward strand.
TTTTTGTTTTTGTTTTTTAAGGTCTCTTTGATTTTTTTTCTTGAAGGAGGTAAAGTTTTTTATTTTAAAAAATTAATGTGTTTATATATGTGTCTTGGTCAGACAACATTTTTGTGGAGTTGGTTCTTTCGCTTTTGTGTGTGTGTAGATAATCAAACTTAGTTAGTCAGGCTTTCCTACCTTCACCCAGTGAACTCTCCGTGGGTGTTCTTGCTTTTAGACAGAATCTCCGTGTGTAGCCCTGGCTGTCCTGGAACTCACTATGTAATCCAGGCTGGCCTTGAACTCACAGAGATCCACCTGCCTCTGCCTCAGCTCCATGAGTGCTAGGGCTAAAGATGTGTGCCACCCTGCCCAGTTGGTTTAGTTTAGTTGGGTTTTTTGTTTTGGCTTGGTTTGGTTTTAGTTTTTTTCCTTCTGAGCTAAGGATTCACTATATATATATATTACCCTGATTGGTCTGGAAATTGCTGTGTAGACCCAGCTGTCCCCTTAAAGTCATAATCATCCTGCCTTAGCCACTGTACAGGAGCCAGCAAGATGGCTCAGTAGATGAAGGCTGTTGTCATTACCTTGAGTTCAATCCCTGGGACCAGCACGGTGGGAGGGGAGAACCAACTCCTGAAAGTAGCTCCCAAACCTCTATTTGGCTTCTTAGGGGCCCCATACCCACACACTAAATTAAGTAAATAAATGTTTAAAAGAGAAAACAAAACAAAACAAACACGGGCTGAGTATGGTGGTATATACACTGGAGGCAGAGGCAAGATCTCTGCATATTTTAGATGTTCTATGTATTGGCACTATATTAGAAATTGTTTTGTGCAAATGCATATAAACTGTATTCTTGTTAACAATTGCTTCGTTTCCTCAAATTGATACACCACAGGCTCATTACCAGATAGCTATTACCCCCTTCCTTCCAATTTGGGGGGAGGGGTTGTGGGGAGTACCTAAAACAGTGGTTCTGTGTGGGTTTGTGTGCTTATGTGCATGTATTGAGAACAGAACCCGGGGGCTCATACATTCACTCTACCACTGAACACTGTGTGTGCGTGCGTGTGTGTGCGTGTGCATGCATGTGTGTGCGTGTGTAGGCATTTTGGTTGCATGTGTGTCTTCACCACATGTACGCCTGGTACTCACAGAGTTCAGAATATCAGATCAGAACTGGAGTTAAGGGTGGTTTTGAGCCTCCACGTGGGTGCTGGGATTGGAACCTGGGCCCTCTGGAAGAGCCACCAGTGCTCTCAACTGCTGAGCCATCTCTAGCCCCAAACACTAGTTCTTAAATTGTTTGTGTCAGAATAGCCTGAGGAGTTTTCTTTTGTGATGAACTTGATTGCACTTCACTCCAGATTTTAAATTGCTTTGGGATTTTTTGTTCTTGTTGGTTTGGTTTTTTTCAGACTAGTTTCTTTGTGTATCCCAGACTGTCCTGGAATTTGCTTTATAGACCAGGCTGGCCTTAAAATGTAATAATAACACATATAGAAGCTGAGCAGAGGTGGAGCACACACCTTTAATCCCAGCACTCAGGAGGCAGAGGCAGGCAGATCTCTGAATTTGAGGCCAGCCTGGTCTACAGAGCTAGTTCCAGGACAGTCAGGGCTACACAGAGAAACCCTGTCTTGAAGTACAAAAATAAATAGCTTATAATAATACTACTAAATAAGAATAGTTTTTTGGCTCACGTAGGAGAAGCGTATCCTGTTTCTGAGACTGTTGTCTATCATTCACAACATCGAGTGGGAAGGCAGTTGTGGTGTCTTAGAGGCTGCTCTGTGCGCTGAGGCTAAGTGCTTATGGTGATGAGAATCAGGCATAAAGAGATGAGTCACACCACAGGCGACTCCACCTCTGACGTCCTATGAAGAGGTCTAGACCTTCTGCTGGGTCCTTAGATCGCTATCTGCCTGAAGAGCTGCAGAGGTGCTTCTCATCACTCCCTGGGTGGGGCCCTGTGGAAGCACAGGTATTCCAGAAAGTGGCTCACAGAGGACCTCGCTGATAGAAGTCTTGCGTATTCTATGCGCTGATACATGTAGCTGTGTAGTGCAGGACCTGGCGTGTAGGAAGTGCTCAGTAAATACAATGATTGCTAAAAGTGGGCCACAGACAGGACTCACCAAGGAGTGAGAGCTTTTCGGTGTACGTGTCCCAGGGCAGCCTCACGCCAGCCCATAAACAGCGCCTGCCATCACCCTACCGTCTCTCCTTTTGGACAACAAATCAACTTATTCAAAGATACTTCAACCTCAGCTTCAGGGAAAGCAAGCGCATCAGAATGTCTAAAACTGGCTTTACTACCTGCCCGCTGTAAACCAATCTAGCTTTTCATCTTAGCACTACCTAGAAACCTAACCATTTGACTTTCAAAATGTGTGTATGTGATAGAGACCCTGTCTCAAAAACAAAATAGTAATACCACACATGGATGGGTTTTTGTGCCGTCTGAGTTCCTTGGGTCCCTTTCGCTCCTTTGCTTCTCATAAAGCTCAGAGTCCGTATAGTTAGATCCTGAGATACTTTTCCACACTGATTCTTTCCCAGGAAGCAGGAAGGCCTTCAAGCATAAGCTCACACACTGAGAATCCTGCCTGATCCTTGCCTACTCCAAAAATTCCCTGCTTGATTCTGAGCTTGCGTTGCATAAGAGGATGCAGTATAACCATTGTGTACGCCTGTTCTTAGTCATCTTTCCCCTCAGGCTAGCCCTGTTCTTAGTCATCTTTCCCCTCAGGCTAGCCCCAGCTAGTCAGAAGCCTAAGTGCTGTTTAGCTACATACGAGGTGAAGAAGGAGAAGCAAATGCCCAGGCTTCACAGGCCACTGCTTACAACACTTACACATCTGCTCTGTACTGCTTCCTCTGCAGTGCTGTGATCCTAACCATTTGCTGTGTGCCAGGCCTGAGAGGTGCAGTGAAATGAGATTGGGTCAAATAGCTATGAGCAAACTGAAATTTTGGAACAGCACAGGCATTAGGCAAGTTAATCAGCTATAATTTTCTCCTAAAATAGGACTGATGAATTGTCTACATTTTTCCTTACGAAAAGTTGTTGAAAATGGGTTTCTTGAGGCTGGAGAGATGGCTCAGTGGTTGAGAGCACTGACTGCTCTTCCAAAGGACCCGGGTTCAATTTCCAGCACCCACATGGCAGCTCACAACTGTCTGTAACTCCAAGATCTGACACCCTCACACAGACATACATGCAGACAAAACACCAATGCACGTAAAATAAAAATAAAGAAAATGGGTTTCTTCGTTGGGCATGGTGGTACACGCCTTTAATCCCAGCACTCAAGAGGCAGAGGCAGGCAGATCTCTATGAGTTTGAGGCCAGCCTGGTCTATAAAGCGAGTTCAGGACAGCCAGAGCTACACAGAGAAACCCTGTCTCGAGAGGAAAAAAAGAAAAAGAAAGAAAAGAAAAATGGGTTCTGTGGGCTGGAGAGATGGCTCAGAGATTAAGAGCACTGACTGCTCTTCCAGAGGTCCTGAGTTCAATTCCCAGCAACCACATGGTGCCTCACAACCATCTATAATGTGACCTGATGCCCTCTCCTGGCCTGCAGGAGTAGATGCAGACAGAGCACTGTATACATAATAAGTAAATCTTTAAAAATCTTAAAAGAAAACTGGGTTTCTGTTGTTTACCAACTTTTTACTGATTTATTATTATATGACAGATCAATATTGTGTGTAAATACTATATGTTTGTACCTAATTGACTCTCAACCTCAGAGTCTGTGATTTTGTTTATTATTTGAGACAGGATCTCTACACAGTTCTAGTTGTCCTGTAACTCACTATATGTAGACCAGGCTAGTCTCACACTCACAGAGATCTACCTACCTCTTTCTTTTTAGAGAATGTTGGGATTATATGTGTGTGCCACCAGCCCTAGCCCTAGCACTTAGGGAGGCAGAGGCAGGCAGATATCTGTGAGTTTGAGGCCAGCCTGGACTACAAAGCAAGTCCAGGACTACACAGAGAAACCCTGTCTTAAGAACAAACAAGTGTGTGTGCCACCATGCCCGGCTGTGTGATAATTTTAATACTCAAATGTCTTGCCAGCCCAGAGGTTTTGGTTAAAGGAGAGTATACATCTGCATCCTCATATTCTTTTGTATGGCTTAAGACACCGTGAGAGCTTAGCTGGTGCGGTGCTTGTCTAGCATATAGAAGGCCCTGGGGTTGTCTCTGGTACTGCATAAACCAGGGATGGTAATATTCCCAGCTCTGGAATATAGATTCAAGAGGATCAGGCATTCTCAGCTACATAGTGACTTGGAGGTCTGCTCGGGAAACATGACATCCTGTCTTGAAACAATGTCTTGAGAAAATAAGGCGGATCCTTGGACTCTTAACAGAGACCCCAGCATCTTTGTCTAACAATACAAGTACTGGGGGAAGAACATCCCGGTCAAAGAGAACAACGTGAGCAGTGGCCCTGCTGAAGAAAATTAGTATGGCTGCTGTAGAGTGAGGAAGAGAACAGCTGATGAGGTTGGAGAGGCCAAGCTAAGCTCAGCTCGTTGCATGCCGCAGCCTTAAGAGGGAGGTGCACCAGTGAAGACAGACTGGTTGGGAGGCTGCCATAGCAGCTCTCGGGAGGAGTGGTGGCAGTGGCACATCCTAGGAACATCTGGACTGACAGTGGAGGTCAGCAACATATCTGTGACGTAGAATGCCCCCCATGGAGTTGGAACCTTCTAGGAAGGCATTGGTGCCATGGGTTTAGAGGTCAAGTGGAAAAGGATCAGGCAAAGAAGACAGAATGGGACCTGGGCAGGTCTGATGAAACCAGGAATAGTTAAGAATCACACAGTGTTTCAGGAAAGACCAAGTGGAGCAGGTGTGGTGCACCTGCAGCTCCAGTACTCGCCTTCACTATAGTTTAGAGGCCAGCCTGAACTATGTGAAAACCTGCCCAGCACACACACACACACACACACACACACACACACGGCTTCTCTGTGTAGCCCTGGCTGTCTTGGACTCACTTTGTAGACCAGGCTGGCCTTGAACTCACAGAAATCTGCCTGCCTCTGCTTCCCCGAGTGCTGGGATTACAGGAGTATACTTCCATGCCCAACTTGTTGAATTATTTTAATTGAACTGATTAGTTACTAAAGTGACGGCTTAAAAACAAGTTTGTTTGTTGTTTTTTTTTAAGAGCAATTTTTTGGTTAGTTATATCAAATCCAAAAAAAAGCCTGCTTTGGCTTTGACATGATCATAGATGGCCATGCTGAGCATATTTAAAGGGAATGGCAGGGGCGTGAGTGAGCTGAGAGTTGGGAGTGCAGGAATGAAGGAAGGGGTGTAGCAGGCTTTCAAAGGCTTAGCTGGCTGGGCAGTAGGTGGGGGACACCTTTAATCCCAGCACTCGGGAGGCAGAAGCAGGCAGATCTCTGTGAGTTCGAGGCCAGCCTAGTCTACAGAGAGAGTCCCAGGACAGCTAGGGCTACACAGAGAAACCCTGACTTAAAAAGCAAACCAACAACAACAAAAGTTTTCCTGCAAAAGAAAGAGGAGTTGTCTTTTGTAAGGTGAATCCTAGTATCTGTGTGCTTTAGGTAGGGTCGAGCAGGTAATGAAACAGAGGGAAAGACAAGCAGGCAGGATGTCTGTCTGGGCAGCGAAATCCTGAAGACGAGAGCTGAGTTAGCATTTGCCCAGTTCAGACACACACACAGACATAAACAGTCTTCTGTATTCACAGAAGACACACGTGCACGCACACACACATACACAAATAGCCGAAATGATGTGAGGAGGCATGTAGACCCTATGCTGTCTAACATACCTTTCTTTCCTTCTCAGTTTACTCATAGCCCTTTGTGAACAAAAGCACCCTCCATCATCGCTCAGGTGGACATTTTGATAGATGAGCAGGAGTCAGTTGAAATGGATCCCCAACTCAGGATAAATAACTTGTGCCGGACATTTTTTTAATTTTCAAATTTTATTGCATCGTATATAAATAAATAGGACAGACAGCAACAGGACTGGTGTGCAGCCTGGTTCAAGTTCTGTGGTTTGTGTTCTACCATCTTGTTCCTCGGGGTCTTTTCCTGCTCACTGTTCTCCAAGAGCCAGAAGGATCCAAGGAGCCCATTGGGACCATCTGCTAGCACTGTGTTCTGGGGGTGGGAGAGTCTGGAGCGAAGGTCACTAAGTCCTTAGTAACACCTCTGATTTGTTGTTGTTGTTTTTGTTTTCTGTTGTTTTTTTGTTGTTTTTTGTTTTCTGTTGTTGATTTTTTGTTGTTTTTTGTTTTCTGTTGTTTTTTGGTTGTTGTTTTTTTTTTTTTTCGAGACAGGGTCTCTCTGTGTAGTCATGGCTGTGTCCTGGACTGGCTTTGTAGACCAGGCTGGCCTCGAACTCACAGCGATCCGCCTGCCTCTGCCTCCCAAGTGCTGGGATTAAAGGCGTGCGCCACCACACCCGGCACCTCTGATCTGTTAATAGCATCTCCTTGGGGCACCCACTGCTGCCCAGGCTGTGCCCCATGAGCCAGACTTCCATGGCAGTTTCCTGTCTGAGCCCTTACCAGAAACCACAGAAAGATCTCCCTGCTTTGCCCAAACAGATCCCACTCCGGGCTTCTGGATAAATGTTCTCTCTGGTCTGAATGGAATCCCACCTTTTAGTCTTTTCAGGGCCACCCCCAGGAGCAAGGACCCCCATCTCAGACATTGGGAGACACTTAGCTAGGAAACAAGAGACAGTTACTTCCGGTGCTTGGCATCCTTCTCTGACGCCTTGGTTTCTCCATGCCCACTGCCACTGCCCGCACTGCTTAGAAACATCTTGTCCAGTCCTTTGAGTGACTCTAGCAGGTAGTTCTGGAAGGCAGTAAGGGCAGCACAGATGGCAGGCCCGCCGAAGCCATGAGTGATGAGACTAAAGTGTGTCAGACAGCTCTGCAGCCCAGGCTCCAGGATGAGTGCTGGGCGGCTGTTGCCCAGTGGAGACCGGTCCTGAGCCATCAGGTCTGCAAACTCCTTGCAGATCTGCCTGGTGGGGAAGGAGAACAGAAGCTGAAGAACACGGCTCTCACCCCAGAGCAGGACCTACTGGCTTGCTTTTTGAGACAGGATCTCTCTAGGCAACCCTGGCTGCCCAAGATCTCTCTCTTAGATCAGGCTGGTCTCAAACTCACAGAGATCTACCTGCCTCTGCCTTCCAAATGCTGGGATTAAAAGTGTGGGTCATTTCACCCAGAAATTTACTTGATTCTTTACATTATCTATACGATTTGGCCTTCCCAACAGCCTACAAGAAACAATGATGCCATCTTGCAAAAGTGGAATCTGACTTTCGCAGAAGTTAACTTAGCAGCTCAGTGCTGCACACCTGGAAACAGCACATGCTGACGCCCTAATGTCGCTCCCTTAGATGAATGCACCTCAACTGCCTATCCCCTTAAGCTTTCTGCGATCCCTTCTTCCACCCCAGACACAACACTTCACGGAATCTTGTCTGTGAAAGCATGAGAACAGCCCAGAATCTGCCTTTCATAATTAAAGTAGCAAATATCGATGCCTAGATCAATATACGTACATGGTCTCTGTCCCCTTACATCATCCAACAAATCTATACCGCTACTATGCTCATTATATGGCTTCAGACTGATTAGGTGGCCTGCCAGAGCGACTGAGATGAGACGAATCCAGGTCTAGCCTATGGCTGTTTCCATTCATCTGTGACTCACACGTGACTCAGGTAAGAAGAGTCATCTTCTCTCATCTTTGTCTAAGACACTGGCTATTTGTATTCATGAATGAAGTGGGTTCCATTCAGACAGGCTCTAACCACAGGAAGAGGCCTCCCAGGACTCTACAGAATAGGCCCGTGAGCCTGGTTTCTTTGCTGCCTAAAGGAAGAAACCCCACAGGGAGGGTGGACTTGTGACCTGAAGGCCAAACCCTCAGAGGCCAGCTGGACAGGAAGTTTAAGTGATCCAGACAACAAGATCCTGAAAGGCATTTGGATCTCAGCAGACAGATGACGGTCCTGAGCTCTTGATCTCTTCCACCCGTTTCCTCCCACCTGTCAACCTGTTGTTGTTTTCCCCTCGGTGAGACTGCTACCATCTAAACGAATATCTGTAGCCTTCCAAAGTGTAAATATTAAAAAACTTTTCTGAGACAGGAAGGTAGAGTCTTTGAGAGGTGACCTCCTCGAGAGGTGACGAGGTCACAGGGATAGAGTCCCACAGGTCAGTAGTTCTCCGCTCTCCTAAGGTGGCCTTTTCATATCTAGTTCCTCATGTTGTGGTGAGACCTCCCCCAACCATAACATTATTCCATTGCTACTTTGTCACTGTAGTGCTGCTGTTATGAATTATGACATAAATATCTGATACTCGGGATATCTGATATGTGGCCTCCAAAGTTTGAGTCGAGACCCACAGGTTGAGAACCGCGGCTACGCTTGCTGTCAGTACCTCTATGAAGAAAGCCAGAGAGACTCCCTGCTCCTTTTACCATGTGGAGATCACAGCAGCAGCAGCAGCAGCAATGTGCTGTTTGGATGTTAGAAAGCAGCCCCTCAGCAGACACAGAAGCTGCCTCGATCTTGAACAGCCTCCAGAACCACAGGAAATGATCTGCTAACCCAGCTTAGGGCATTTTATTGTAGCTACCCAAATGGACTAATAGTACCTTTTAGTGGGATGCTGGTTTGCTGAAGCACCCTTGGAGAACCTGACTTGGTGATAATGCAATAGCAATGGGAGCCGTTGACAATTTGTAGGCTGACAGAGAACAGAAGGGTTCTGGTAAAGGCTCAGGGTAAGAGAAGAAGATGTGAAGTAGCAGCATGCAGTCGGTGGTGAGGGAGGTGACAGTGGGACCTGCACAGGGGTCAGGTATGGCCTGAGGTCTTGAGGAGAAAGGTCACAGAAGCAGGATAACCCTTGTTGGGAGCCTTGAGCCCATGCCAGAGCCTGGGCTGGTCATGCCATGTGATTGTAGCAGTCACACATTATAAGCCTATAGATGACACGTTTTTTTTTTTCTTCCAAAACAGAGTTTCTCTGTGTAGCCTTGGCTGTCCTGGACTCGCTTTGTAAACCAGGCTGGCCTCGAACTCACAGAGATCGACCTGCCTCTGCCTCCCGAGTACTAGGACTGCAGGTGTGCACAGCTGGCTATATATGACACTTTAATGTGCGTGTATAATAGACATGTTTACACGTGGTGTTTGTGTGTACCCATGGGGGTTTGTGTGGGCGTTCATGAAAGTCTAAAAGAGATGAACACGGTGCTTAAAGATACCCATATGTGTTGGGTGGTGGCGGCACACGCCTTTAATCCCAGCACTAGGGAGGCAGAGGCAGGTGAATCACTGTGAGTTTGAGGCCAGCCTGGTCTACAAAGTAAGTCCAGGACAGCCAAGGCTACACAGAGAAACCCTGTCCCGGAAAAAAAAAAAAAAAAAGATACCCATATATGTCTGCCTGGCATGTCCAACTGTTCCCATGTGAACTTAAGGAATCTAGTTGCTATGTATGGCCATATGTGCTATATGACCATCTGTGTGGCCAAAAGTAGTGTGTGACGTGCCCAGGTGTGTATCTGCACTGCATCCATGTTTGCCGTGCACAGTAGTACCCTTACTCACTTGGCAGCCAACAGCATGCTCTTGCGGCTGTGCAGTTCCCCAGGGTCAGCGTGCTGTCGGCATAGGTACTCAGCAGCTGCCTTGGCTGGAAACTCGGTCTCACAAACATAACCAAAGTCCCGAGCCAGGTGCACAGCTTCTCCTGGGGAAAAGAGGAGAGGTTTCTAGGTGTACCTCTGAGACCAGAGCCTAGCCTTGAACTCCTTATCCCCTGGCCAAGGAGCACCCTCTCTGGAGATGCCCTCTCTGGTTCCTCTCCTCAGTTTTAGCTTCATTTCCATCACCATCAGCTCAAAGGTGGAGCTGGGACCTATGTGTATCCCAGAGCCAAAGTCCAGAGTCACCGACCTCCAGGGAAGAGGGATGCACTGCCCCCATCACCACCCACTTACCACCTCCGAATACTGCCAGTCCCCTCCCCCCCACTTCCAAGTAGCTCTATTACATGTGCGTGTGTATACACACACACACACACACACACACACACACACATACACACACACACACACACAAACAAAAGGGATTAGTTTCAGAATTTCCCACAAATACCAAAATATGTGGGTACCAAAATCTCTTACATAAAATGACATGTGTTATATATACACACACACACATATATATATAAAACCTACCTATATATAAACCTACCTATATGCATCCCCCTGTATATTACTGATTGTCTCTTGGTGACTTAAAATACCTAATGATGCATTGTTGCTACATAAATAGCTTCCTGCACTGTGGGTAATAATGACCAAAATCATCAGCAATGTGTTTGTCCGTCACAGGTGCAACTTTTCTTGTTCCTTGTTCCTTGCCCCTGTTAAGGCTTAGGTATAGCCTTGTTGGGATGGGGGGGGGGCTGCTTCTGGGGGGTGGTTAGATCCTCAGATGTGCCGACTGTCCACGTGTGTGTCATGTGTACATGCTTATACATATATGACACACAGAGTACATGCTCAGATAGAGCGATGCTCATAGATATAACTAACCGGTACCCTCCCAGAGTAGGAAAGCCTCACCAGATGACATGTCCCCTCGCAGGCCTTACCTTCCACCAGTGAGGTCAGCAGAGTCACATTGGCGGCCTTCCGACGGCCAGCTGGCAGGTTGAGCCCAATCTTCTCCAGCCGTTCCCGCAGACAGCGGCCCCCGTTCTTGGACTTGGCCCTTAATACACACAAACAGAGACACACACAGAGTTATGAAGACAAGAGAAGCCTACGGGCTAAGTGACTTCAAAAGACTTTTCTTGTTCCTTGTTCCTTGCCCCTGTTAAGGCTTAGGTATAGCCTTGTTGGGATGGGGGGGGGGGGGCGCTGTTTCTGAGAAATTCCCAACCTTTTCCTGACCTCACTCTTATGCAATCAAGATTGGGTTAAGGACCAGAACCCCACAATAGGAGTCCCTCCTCCTCCCCAGTCCTCTCAATAGCAGGGGCAGCCCAGGGTAGACAGCACAGCGGAGCAACTGAGGGTCTTTCTTCCCCACCTTAGCACATTTGCTGGGGACACATAAAACTGTACAGAGACACACGGGAATGACAAACACGAGGAGTCACATATACACATATACCCACTTCCAAGAATATGGAGACACATGTATAACATTAGAGACACACAGACGTGTACACCAAGAAACACACAGAGACGTGTGCACAGCAAATCAGGGCCCCAGAGATGTGTACAGAACCCTATGGATTCAACACAGGTCTCTACAGGATGTTCAGAGACCAGGAATAAGAAGATACCCCATGAACTGGGTGCAGTGGCGCACGCCTGTAATCCCAGCACTTGGGGAGGCAGAGGCAGGTGGATCTCTGTGAGTTCGAGGCCAGCCTGGTCTACAAAGTGAGTCCAGGACAGCTAAGGCTACAGAGAGACTCTGTCTTGGAAAAAAAAAAAAAAAAAGAGGAAAAAAGATACTCCCTTAACTGCACCAATATATTGCGCCCCCACCCCCCACCCCACCTCACCCCACACTCCCGCACAGAGGTACACACATGTAAACAACTATCTACATAGAAAAAAGGAAAAAGAATGTATGAGAGAAGAATAGAGAAAAACAAAAAAAAAACAACTAGCTTCAGGTGCTCATGCAATTGCACATTTATATGCAGAGGACTTGCTGTAGGCCACACATCCCTAACTAACGCAGAAAGAACCTCACGCTGTGGAAAGAGACTCCTGGCCATCCCCTAATACACATAGACATGCAGTCCTTAGGTCATTACAACTCCGCCCTGAAGCAGATCCCTTCCCAGCTGCAGGAACATACAGAGAGAAAAACATGGCCCACCAGGCTGCTCACACCAGAGGCCTGTTTGCCCTGCTTAGAGTGAGTTAGTCTTTTTCTTTGTACCCACACTTCTTTCTTTGCCCCTGGACCTGCCCCCCAGACCAAGTACAGTCCTGAGCCCCTGTGTTCACTGCTCTATCAGAAACTGAGATGGAGGATGATGATGGGGCCTGGGGTGAAGCTGACCCCTTTCTCTGATGCTGTAAGAGGGTCTGAAGAGACGAAGGATTTTTGCCTGGGGTGCTGTGTAAGGTTGTGATCTGGCCTTCCTACCTTCGGAGGACACCCCCCAGGAGGGAGGCGTTGAGGCACTCAGGAGGTGAGAGTCGCCGTTGCACCTCCCCCACGGTCACCTTGTACTTGGATGTTGAGCTGAGCAACGACAGCCGGCCCGGCACGGAGCAGAAGACCTCGCTGGGGTTGCTGACGCCGCCAACCAGGCTGTCTTTGGCCAGAGAGAGGGTGGAGAGGCTGCCGGCTTTGGAGGGAATGGGGACTGTGGAGCAGAAGCAAGAGAAGGGGGGGGCGACACTGAGCCAGCGACCACAGGACAGCCGGCAGTCAGCTGTGGTGAGGGCAGGTTGACTCACCAGCTGTATGTTGTTGAATGATTCCAAAGCTTTCCAAAGAGAAGGTTCTATTATCCCTGCTTTACAAAGGGAGAAACTGAGGCACAGTGAGGTGGAATTGACTGGCTCAAGTACACTGATGGTGATAACACCAAACCCCAGAGCTGTCTGGTTCTTTCCCCAGTATCCCCTTCCTGAGCCCTGCTGGTTCCTCTTAAAGCTTAACATCAGCCAGGGGTTGGCACCATCAGAAAAGGAGTTAGACACCAGGAAATGGAGTCTAAGATGAGGTGGGATTCCTGGGTCACTGTGATGAGGTCTGGAATCTCCCAGATTTCCAAGTTCCCTTCTCTGCTATAAATCTCACCCATACTGGGGGTTTTTGGAGTCTCACATGTTGGAAACAGGAGGTTAAGGTCCTATTAAGCCTCCAGCCTTTCACCTTCCTGCCAGAAGGCAGGGACTAAGGATCTCCAAGCCCCATAAGACACTCTCCTAGGGCTGGAGAGATGGCTCAGTGGTTAAGAGCCCTGCCTGCTCTTCCAAAGGACCCGGGTTCAATTCCCAGCACCCACATGGCAGCTCACAACTGTCTGTAACTCCAAGATCTGACACCTTCACACCAACACACATAAATTAAAATTAAATAAATAAATAAATAAATATAAGACTATATATATTAGTCTCCTAATTAGTCTCTGAGAGGCAAGGAGGGGAATCGAGGATTTTCTAAAGGAAGTTCTTGATGCAGTATCTCCATCTTCCTTCTTAATGGCAGAGGAAGGAAGGGGCCAGGTGCGTACTTCTTTGGAGATCTCTTGGCTCTCTCATTCAAGGAAAGGGCGCTACCCTTGTTCTCATGGGGGTCGGGAGACTGAAGGCCAGCAAGGTGAAATGGTGTGCCTGAGGCCATCTAGCTGGTAGATTGAACTAGTGAGTAGCAAACCCGGGGCCAGGGTCTCCAAGGCAGTTCTCTTAGCCTTCTCACTGTTCAGAAAGTATGTTCCCGGCACACACGGTCCCTAACAACTCCTAGGTCTCAAGATTACAGAGATTAAAGAGAACCTGATCCCAAGGCTCAGGGCTGTCACAGTCCTAGCCTATTCCCACCTGGCCACTCAGTCAGATACCTGTAATATTCCTGGCCTTCTCTTGCCACCTGCATCCCACACAGGACCATGTCCTATGTCTTTCATTCTTAACCTGCCTGAGAAGCAGGTGCATCTCTCATGCATACAGACACTTACTTTGCCTGAATTTCTGTGCAGCCTTCACTCTGGTCCCCTGCCCGAGTCTAGAGGGATCTTTCTGAAACATGGATCCCTCCACATCCTGCAACCCTCCAGTGCCTGATCACCTCCCTGAGAATCAAATTCTAGTGCATAACCAGACAGGATGATGCTATTAGTGGGTGCCTGTTATCCCCTGCAAGCTCCTCTGTGGAGCTGCACTGTTCTCCATATCCCCAGGTTAGAAGGAAGAAAGTGAAAGCTCAGAGGTCAGGATGACATCATCTACTGAGCATGGGTCATGGACTCTGGCCACTGACCTATCTTTGCCTCCTTCACCTTCCTTAGTGTCTTGGCTCCTGCCTCCTCTTTTGGATCCTGCCTAGTCCTCACTTGTCTTTTAGGCTCTAGACTAAAAACTGGCCCAGAGGAGCATAATTTAGGCTTCAGCGTTTAAAAGTAGTGAGCAGGGCAGTGGTGGTGCACACTTTTAATCCCAGCACTCAGGAGGCAGAGGCAGGCAGATCTCAGAGTCTGAGCTCAGCCTGGTCTACAGAGTGAGTTCTAGGACAGCCAGATCTATACAGAGAAACCCTGTCTTAAACAAACAATCAAACAAAAAAAAAGTAAAGTGGTGCTAGAGAGATGGCTCAGTGCATAGGAGAGCATGGGCTTTTTTTTGCAGAGGACCTGGGTTAATTTTCCAGCACTCACATGGTTCACAGCCACCTGTAACTCCAATGCCATGGGATCCAATGTCCTCTTCTGGCCTCCTTAAGGCATTGCACTCAGGTGCTACATGCACACACAGGCAGGTAAACACTCATGCACATAAATAAAAAGAAGAAAGTGAGAGCCAGGTGAGGTGGCACACACCTTTAATCCCAGCATTCAGGAGGCAGAGGCAGGCGAGTGGCAACTCTGTGAGTTCTCTGGGCCAGCCTGGAATACAGAGTGAGACCCTGCCTCAAAATAAATAAATAGAAAAAAGAAATAGGAGATCAATTTCAATATGGAAAATAGCATGTAAGGGCTTTTAACACTCTTTATTTATCCTAATCAGAACTATAGTGATTTCAGTGTGTATTCAGTGTTTTAGAAACAATTAATGAGATATGTTACATTCTTTCTTTGCACTTAGTCTTCAAACTGTAATATAAGTTTATACATACAGCTCACCTCCATCAGGCCACTCAATTTTCAAACGCCCACAGCGGTATACGTTTTGCAGCCAGTGGACCACCATAGTGGATAGCACAGCCCTAGACTTCAAAAGATTGAGTACCTAAGTTGCCTCCACAAGTAATATGACAAGTGACAAAAGATGTGCAATCAGGAGAGCCCCTCTCCTGGAGTAAGCACCTGCTCAGAGCCTGCAGACAGCTGACCACACGCAGAACACAGGCCCAACTTTCCTCTCTGTTCAGATCCCACCTTACTCAGCCTCAGTTTTCACACCATCTCGAGGGCAGAGTTTCCTGGCCCTCATTCCATGCCAGCCCCTTGCATAGCTGTCTTCATCCCTACTGCTCTGGATGCCTATCAGCTAGGAGTCTTTGGGGTCAGGGCCTTGGCACAGGTGGCTGTCAGTGAATGTGGAAAAAGTGCATGAGAAAGGGGCTCTCGAAACTGGGAGGCTGATGGCCACCACTCAAGTGCCTTTTTTCCTGCAGTCTTGAAGATCAAAGGCAGACCCTCACAAATGCTAAGCACACACTTTGCCACTGGCCTATATTTCCACTTCTCCATTTACTTGTTTGTTTGTTTAGAAAAGGTCTTTTTTTTTTTAAATAAAGATTTTTATTTATTTATTTATTTAATGCATGTACACTTGTGTGTCTAAAGAGGGCATCAGATCACACCATAGATGGTTGTGAGCCACCATGCGGTTGCTGAGGATTGAACTCAGGACCTCTGGAAGAGCAGACAGTGCTCTCAACCCCTGAGCCATCTTTCCAGCCCTAGAAAAGGTCTTACTAAGTTTCTCTGTCTCCTATGCCACAGGGCCTGGCTGGTGTTTTACATCTGTGCACATGTGTGTGTACATATATGTGTGTGTCACAGCATGTGTGTGGAGGTTGAAGAACAGCTTTCAGGAGCTGGTTCTCTCCTCCCTAAGGACTTAACTCAAGTCAGCAGCTTTAGTAGTACTGCTGAGCTGTTTCACTGACTCCTGATTGTTTATTAGTTTGTTTGTTTCTTTGTTTGTTTATTAAGATAGGGTTTCACTCACTATACTGCCCTGGGTGGTCTGGAACTTGATATGTAGACCAGGCTAGTCTCCAAATTATAGAGATCCACCTGCCTCTGAGTGCTGGGATTAAAAGAATGTGCCACTACACCTGCAATCCTGATATTCTTTAAATAAAAACGAATATGATGATCTGTGATAAAAAAAGAAAAGCAAAATCCACAATGAACAAGATCTCAAGAGTTGTAAATAAAAGCTGAGCCGCTCTGTTTCTGTGCTCACATGATCTAGATCTTCCTCCAGAGTGAGGAACAAGGGCGTGCAAGCAGGACTCCTCATCTTTCTGCCCCCGCTCCCCATGTCTCCAGACGTGTGGGGGGGGGGGGACCTGTGCCCGTATCACTCCACCTGTATCTTTTGTTCTGAGAGGACCTGGGGCAATCTAGCTATTCCGTAGCTTGATTGTTTTTAGTGGTCTCATGACCACATATATGTTTGTCATAGAAGTGGACGCTATTCCATTATATATTTTATACATCAAGCTTGACTTTAAAAATTGAAAACTGTAGACTGGCAAGATCGCTCAGTGGAAACGAGTGTTTTGAGCACAAGCCTGATGGCCTGAGTTTGGGTCCCAGAAGTGGTGTGAAGAACTGGCTGCAGTGGCAGTGCATCTGGACTCTCAGCCCTCCTGTGGATAACTACACGGCAGAGACGAGAAGAATCAGCTGGAAGCCCGTGGCCAGCTAACTTGGAGTTTGCTGTGAAGCAGCAGAAAGCACGCCTTGGGAGGCAGAGTTCAAGGTCAGCTTGGTATACCTAGTGAGTTTCAGGACAGCAGGAATTACAAAATGAGACCCATCTTGGGGCAGGTGGTGGTGGTAGTGGTGGGGTGGGACAGAGAAAGAAGAAGCCAGCCGGGCGGTGGTGGCGCACGCCTTTAATCCCAGCACTCAGGAGGCAGAGGCAGGTCGATCGCTGTGAGTTCGAGGCCAGCCTGGTCTACAAAGTGAGTCCAGGACAACCAAGGCTACACAGAGAAGCCCTGTCTCAGAAAACCAAACCAAACCAAACCAAAAACAAAAACAAAAAGAAAGAAAAACCAGAGTGTCAACAAGGTAGAATGTAAGAACTGACTCCCAAATGTTATCATCTGATATCTATCCTCCCTCCATGACTCCTAGCCAGAGGGAGATGTCAGGCAAGCCGGAAGGCTGGAAGATTTTCTCTTTCACACAGCTATTATTAAAGCCCAGTATCCCCTAAGGCCAGACTCTGTGAGATGGGAGAAAGACCAAGGCTTTGTGTAGCACTTAGCACAAGTTATAAAACTAACTGTGAGCGAGAACAGTGTGCCCTGCTGGACATAGTGGCTCATGCCTTTAATCCCAACACTGAGGGCATAGAAGCAAGCTGATCTCTGTGAGTTCAAGGTCAGCCAGGTCTACCTAGTAAGACGATGCCTCAAATGAAACAAAAACAAACTAAAAGTCAATAAGCTCTTAGCATAGGAGCATAGGTACAGCAACAAGGGTGAAATTGCACATGGCTTGCTGTTTGCCTCCCATAGGTACAGGACAGACTCTAGCACACTGACTCCTGAAGGTAAAGTGGTCTAACCCTAGCGTTCCTCAGTCGTGCCTGCAGAAGCCTTTCACATATTCCTAAGACACACACAAGTCAGCAATACAAGGGCTCCTAGTGACTCAACCTGTCAGACAAGACACACCCATCCAAATCTCCCCTCCCATCCACATAGTAGACACTGCCTGAGTGTTAGGATTGCAACACTCTTCTAGAGAGCAAGCTAAAGTTACAATTCTCTCCCGAAGAAAATACAGAATAAAAAATTTCAAGACCTTGAGGTAGGCAAAGAATTCCTAGTTATAATACCCAAATGCACCATATAAGAGAAAAACAATTATCAGCTTGACATCATTGAAAAATCAAAACTTTTATGCCTCAAATTAAGAAAAAAAAAAAAAAAAAAGATGGCCAGGTGTGGTGGGCACACAATTGTTATCTCGACCCTTGGGAGCAAGAGGCAGTTTAATAGCAAGTTTAAGGCCAGCCTGAGCAACATAGCAGAAATCCTGTCAGAAAACCTAGGGCTTGGGGCTAGAGAGATGGCTCAATGTGACGAGTACTGGCTGCTCCTCTGGAGGACCAGCGTTCAACTCCCAGCACCCATTCTCAACTCTAGTTCCTAGGGACCCAATGCTCTCTTCTGGCCTCTGCTGGCACTGCATGCACGTGGTGCACAGACCTGCACGCAGGCGAAACATTCACACACATTAAAAAATGTAAAACAATGTTGGGTGGTGGTATATACCTTTTAAGCCAGAACTGGGAAGATAGGGGCAGGTGGACCTCTTTGAGTTCAAGGCCAGCCAGGTCTGCAGAGTGAGTACCAGGACAGCCAGGACTACACAGAGAAATCGTGTCTCAAAACAACATCAACAGCAACAAACCGTAGGGCTTCAGGGCTGGAGAGACAGTACATCAGTTAAGAGGACACACTGCCCTTCCAGAAAGCCAGGACTTGATTCCTAGCACCATATTGGTTGGCTCACAGCTACCTATAACTCCAGCTTAAGGGAATCCAATGCTTCTGGCCTTCAGGGTCACCTGCATTTGTGTGTACACACACACACATACACACACACACACACACACACACACACACACACACAATCTTACAGAAACCAAAGGCTCAGGGTTGGGCATGCAGCTTAGTCACAGAGCTTTGTCTGAGTATACAAGACCTTATACTCAATCTCCAAAATAAAAAAAATTAAAAAATTAAAAGGAGGAAGAAGGGAAAAGAAAGGATGGACCATAGATTGGAAGAAAATATACAAAGATGCTTACATAAAGGATAAAATAACTAGTTGGGCTATGGTGTCGCATGCCTTTAATCCCAGCACTTAGGAGGCAGAGACGGGCAGTTCTCATGATTTCGAAGCTACCCTGATTTACAGAGAAACCCTGTCTGGAAAAAAACAAAAACAAACAAACAAACACCAAGAATAAGATAACTAGTCAGACTCTGGTGCCTCACATTTGACCATGTCCCCTGGAGGGGGAGACCTGGTGGCACTCAGAGGAAGGACAGCAGGTTGCCAAGAAGAGACTTGATACCCTATGAGCATATACAGGGGGAGGTAATCCCCCTTAGGAACAGTCATAGAGGAGGGGAATAATGGGAAAATGGGAGGGAGGGAAGAATGGGAGGATACAAGGGATGGGATAAACATTGAGATGTAACAAGAATAAGTTAATAATAAAAATTTTTTTAAAAAAGATAACTAGTCAGTAAACACATGAAAAAAGAAAAGGTTCTCAACACTGTTAATCATTGGAAAAACACAAATTACAGCAGTATGGAGACACTAGATGGTTCTAACACAAAGGCACCAGGAAGTGTGAGGGTGCAGAGAAGCAGGGACACCCACACATGCCCAGTAGGAATGATATAAAATAGTTCAACTTCAGGAAGTGGCTGAGCCTTCCTTCCCTTCCTTCCTCTTCTCCATCCCATCTCCCTTCCATCCTTCCTTAGGTGAACTCCACTTATTGGAAGTTTTTTTTTTTTTTCCAAGACACGGTTTCTTTGTGTAGCCCTGGCTGTCCTGGACTCACTCCCAGCGATCTGCCTGCCTCTGCCTCCTGGAGTGCTAGGATTACAGGAAGTTTCTTAACAATTAAACATAAATGGCCCAAAAAGCACTTGCTACTGAATGCAATGACCTGAGTTTAATTCCCAGTGCCAAATAGTGAAAGCAATTTTCTTTTTCTTTTTCTGTTTTTTTTGTTTTGTTTTGTTTTGTTTTTTTTGTGACAGGGTTTCTCTGTGTAGTCCTGACTGTCCTAGACTTGCTTTGTTTACTAATGCTGGTCTTGAACACACAGAGATTGGCCTGCCTCTGCCTCCTGAGTGCTGGAATAAAGGCGTGTGTTACCACGCCCGGCTATTCTCAATTTTTAAATACTATATTAAAATACTACTTAGGGGGAATTTTCAATTGCAGAAAATTGTCCTTTAACTGTACGCCCATGGCATATACATGCTTGCCTAACAAAACAACAAACAAACAAACAAACAAAAGGACCACATAGTGCAGCAATTCCATTCCTAGAAATATCCTCAAGAGCAGGAAAAACACGTGTCTACCCAAAGGCATCTATATGAATGACTATAGCAACATACATCATTAATAACAGCCAAAGAGGGGAATTGACTCAGAGCACCTCACACCTTGCCAAAGAAGGGAAGTCTGTTCAGGGGCTGGAGAAAGCTCAGTGTTTTGGAGCACTGGCTATTTGATTCCCAAGTCCCATGATGGTGGCTCACAACCATCTATTTCTCAAACTCCAGGTAGTCCTAGAACTTCTTATGACTTCCACAGGTACCAGGCATACATTTGGTGCACACACATGCAAGAAAAACACATACGTATACATCCATATACATAAACAATTAAATCTAAAAAAAAAAAAAGGAAAGTTTAATTATTTTAACTTCCTGGCTTATTGTTGTTCGGTTGTTTGTTTTGTTTTTTCTTTTTTCTAGATAAGGTCTCACTTTGTAGTCCTGGCTGTCCTGAAACTCATTATGTAGACCAGAGATCTACTTCAGAGATCGGCTTCATAAGTGCTGGGATCAAAGGTGTGTGTCACTATGCCCAGCTGTTTTAACTTTTTTTGTTTGTTTGTTTTGTTTTGTTTTTCGAGACAGGGTTTCTCTGTGTAGCCTTAGCTGTCCTGGACTAACTTTGTAGTCCAGGTTGGCCTCAAACTCACAGCGATCTGCCTGCCTCTGCCTCCCAAGTGCTGGGACTAAAGGTGTGCGCCACCACCGCCTGGCTTGTTTTAACTTCTTTTGTGCCCAAATGTTTTGCCTGCATGCAAGTATGAGAACCACATGCATGCCTGGTACTAGAGAGAGTCTGAGGGGGACTTTGGATCCCCTGGAACTGGAATTATGGATGGCTGTGGAGAATCAAACTCCGGACCTCTGCCAAGAGGTCTTAACCGCTGGGCCATCTTTCCATCCCTCAAGAAGAAAGTTCAAATGAAGGTCATTAAGAGCAATAGTGTATACTACTCAGCAATAAAAATCCAAACAAATGCTGGGTGGTGATGCGCACGCCTTTAAGTTCGAAGCCAGCCTGGTCTACAAAAGTGAGTCCAGGACAGCCAAAGATACACAGAGAAACCCTGTCTCGAAAAACCAAAACCAAATAAAAACAAAAAACAAAACAAACAAACAAAGACAAACCCTCAAACAAGAAGCCAAACCAGACAACTGACACATGTTACAGTAAAGACAAACCATAAAAATATTTGCTAAAAGAACCTAGATGTAGCCGGGGTGTGGTGGCTCATCCCTTTAATCCCAGCACTTAGGAAGCAGAGGCAGGTGGATCTCTGTATGTTCGAGGCCATCCTGGTCTACAAAAGTGAGTCCAGGACAGCCAAGACTAAATTGTGAAACCCTGTCTTGAAAATCAAACAAAAACAAAAACAAAAACAAAAAAAGAGAACCTGGATGCAAAAGTCTGTATAGTCTTCTTTCTATAGGGCTATAGGGCAGGTCCTGAATATGCAAAACGTAAGGAACAAAAGCTCATCTGGCATTGCATAAGGCTTGAGGCAAAAATGAAGACTAACTACAGATAGGAATGAGGGAACTTTGAGGGTGACAGATGGATTGTCGTAGTGATTATACAATTCTATACGTTTATTGAAAAAATCATCAAACTGGGTTGTGAGTGGCTCAGTGAGGAAGGTGCTCATCACTACAGCTGGTGACCTAGATTTGATCCCTTTAACTCACAGGTAGAAGGAGAGAGAAGCAATTCCCATAAATTGTCCTTTGACCTTACAGACAATAGTTAGGTAGGTAGGTAGACAGACAGGTAGATAGATACATAGATACATAGACAGATAAAATTAAATTGAGCTGGGCAGTGATGGAGCACATCTTAAATCCTCGAGTACTCCATGGCTCCTATTGTCCTTGGGTAAATTTAAAATTATTTCTATATGGGCAATGGTTCTTTCAGTTGCTTTATGGGGCACATAGCAGGCAAATGTAGAAAAGCTGTGGAAATGCTGGGCTAGGTTCTGACTTTACATAAAAATTGCATAGTTCGCCCGGGGCAGTGGTAGCTCACACCTTTAATCCCAGCACTTGGGAAGCAGAGGCAGGTAGATCTATGTGAGTTCAAGGCCAGCCTGGTCTACAAAGTGAGCCCAGGACCGCTGAGGCTACACAGAGAAACCCTGTCTCAAAAAAAAAAAAAAAAAAAAAAAAAAAAAAAGTAAAAAAATGTTTTGAAAAAGACACTTCTTATATGGTTAGTGATCAGTGGTTGCGGGGGCAGCCATACAGCCAATGACAAGACAATAACACAGCACACCTATGCTCAGGCAGGCAATCATCATTGAACTTTAGTGGAAAAGAAAGGAAACACAAAAGGAGGGAAAAGGGTTTCAGCAGGAGTGAGAGAGGGATAAGAGAGGACAATAGTGGAGGTGACATTCCCAACATCCATCATATACATGTCTGAAATTGTAGTAAATAAATAAATATTCTACTTGTCTAGATTACTGTTACAGAGCCAAGTGCTTCCCTCCTTTCTCTCAAGTTCCGGATTGACCGGCCTAGCTCCTAGACTCCTTTCTGAATCTTCCCCAGAGCTAAAGGGAGCAGAGGAGAGAGTGTCTGTTTACTTCCTTCTTTATTCCCAAAGAGCCTTTAAAACCCTGACCGCCTGCCGGTGAGCTCAGTCAGGCTACCAGCCACATCTCCTGAAAGAAGCGAGGGCTGTACCTCAGTCTCCTACCCACACCACTCCCCTCAGCTCACCTCTCATCTAAAACCCGGTCGTGTATTTCTAATCTCCACACCACCCCATTTTTAATCTCCATAATGTCCTCCCTGCCTGTCCCCGCCACAGTCTGAGTCTCGCAGGTTGTGCGGCGGAGGAACTGTCCCAACGTGCTCAGCACGTTGCTCAGCTTCAAACCCCAGCACTCATATAAGTGAGCAGACACACACCAAGCACCTTACAAAGGTCCGTCTTTTAGGAACCCTAGCTCCTACGATGTCCTGAACAGACAGGGGCAGCGACATCATCCCTGAGGAGTCCCCCCTTTCTGCTCGTCTGCGATAAGTTGTAAAACTAGAGGTGACAGCGGGGTGCAAAAAATGCTGCGCTACTCGTTTGCCCTCCGGTTTCTTCAGGGTAACCGGCCACCCTCAACCCATAAGGTGACTGCTATCGGGCGACCTAGAAGTCTTGGGGGTGGGGGGAGAGGGGCGTGGCAAGACGCCGCTACTTCCTCCCCTCCAGAACAAGTGCCTGTAGTCCGTGGAGATGTACATCTCAGACCTGGGTTGTGAGAAAGTCTAGGCTCCAGTGCCCTGAAGCACTGGTAAGACGCACACCTCAAGTTTCCCCACATCCCCAGGAGAAGGGCGGCTTCTGCTGGTGGCCGGGGCTGCAAGGGGTTCGTGTGCTGGATCCCAAGTCCTAGCGGTGCAAGGTCCCTTCACACCAGGACACTTCAGGGCTCCAAGACCAACTTTTGCAAAGGGAGGGTTTGGGCAGTGAGCGATTGCGCGCCACAAAGAACGTTGCCCAGAATCTTCAGAAACCTCCCGACCCCGTCCGAAGGGCCTGAGGTCCAACACCGGTGCTAACCCGCCGCTGATGGCCGCCAAAGCGGCGAAGCCAGTCAGGCATCCATCGTGGAAATCCCAGCAAAAACAAAAACAAACACAAACAAACAAAAAAGCCGTGTGTTGCGAGGCTCCCCCAGGGAATAAGATCTGGTGGTAGCACGGCCTGTCTCACCAAAGCTTCTCCTCTTGGGGTGGCCCAAAGGAGCCCGGCTGTCCCTGGGCACTGACCACCTTTTCTCTTTCAGAGGCCCCCACTGGGCAGCAGACCGCCAAGCTAGCCCTGGAACCAGGCTCTTCTTTCCACAGGTTGCCCCGGGCTCTGTTCCCTCCCTTCTCACAGATGCTGAGGTGCCTCAGGCTGTGACTCAGGTCCCCTCAGTTTGATCTAGTTTCTCTGGGTGCTCCACTCCTCCTGGGCACAGACGGGCAAAGCTCTGCTGTCTCCTAGGTGTGAACTTTTGGACCTGGGCAGCCTAGGCAAGCCCCAAGAACCTACCTACAAGTAACTCAGCCCAATAGTAGATTCTTCTACCTGGGGACACCTGCGCTCCTTCCTAAAATGCAGACTTTGGGTCTCTCTAGGGAGTCAGTGAACCTGGGTTCCCTGCGCAGGAGCCAGGAGCTGAGGGTTTGCAAAGAGCCCAGTGGCAGGTTATTGTAGACTCCAGATTCAACTTTGCCTTCCACCAGGTCAAAACAAGAGCTGCCCAGGAAACCAACGAAGTGCTGATAGCAAAACACTGACTGGTGAGGTGGACAGTGGGTCCCCAGCATCTTCCCCATACTCCCGGCTTCTGGTAGCAGTTCCAGATTCCCGAAGGCACCCCTCACCAAGTTCTGGGAGGTGTGTTCTCTCATCCCCCAAACTCCATACCTAGCTCTAGTTCCTGGAAGTCCAGCCCCTTCACCCTCTCCACTCCAACCACAAGCTTCCCCTGAGAACCTATGCAGGGCAAACAGCCTGGGCTTGAATTCACTTGTTTGAAAAACAGCTCCAGCCAAATCCTGCGGGAGGTGCGCCTGCCCTCGGGCACTACAGGCTCCCGTGTGCCTCTGAATTCCTTTGGGCACCCACCCCAAATCTAAGGAGCTTGTGCAAGGCCTGGGTCTCGCTGTTTCTACCTAATTTGCCTTTCTCACCTTTCTGTCCCACGGTCAGAACTTGGTCTTCAGACCCAAAAGTCTAGTCAAAGGGTGTCTCACCCCTTTTGTTAAAAAACAAACAAACAAACAACAACAACAAAAAGATATAGAGGCAGAAACAAACAAACAAAACCCACCAAGGAGAGGACCTCACATTCTTACAACGTCTCAAATACCAAATGACAAATTCCAGGACACATGTTAGGTATACAGAAAACCCCAAACATAGAAAATATATCCCAACATACACGGATACAAATCACAAATACAGTCACAACGACAAACACCAAGAAATACTGCTGCCTACAAGAGAAACATACAGTTTGCCCAGGACCCTGAGCTCAGAGCCACAGGCAGCCCTGGGGGCAGCAGCCTGACCAGGAGCACACAACCCATCACACACTAGGCATACTCTCTAATCCTAAATACTTTAGGAGGCTTCATATGAAAGAAAATCCCTTTCCCTGGGAGGTGGGAAAGATGCAACCCTCCCATCCTCCACCCCCACCCCACCCCCGACCCCGCCACCCAGGTTCTGCTGAGAAGAAAGGAGCAGAAAGCATTCTCCAGGCTCCAAAAGGTCAAAGCTCAATAAAGTAGAAATCACTGAACAAAACCTATGGGAACAGCACTCCCATTCCCATTTCTTAGGAAACCGGGAAGTGGTTTAACTTGTTCTGCAAATGGACTCCAGATCCACAAGACCGACACCCTCCCTCCCTCCCAAAAGGAGAGGCCAGGCAGTCGTAATCTAGATAGTGCTGGGCCCACCTCAGCCTGCAAGCTCCTGAGCAAAATTATCCAGCTAGCGCCACTGCGAAAGGGTGAGGAAGGATGTTCCGTGGCCATCAAGCTTGGCGACACACAGGGAACAACAGCCAGGGAGAAAGAAAATGGGTCCGAGCACCTAGGGCCTGCACCATCATGCCTGGCTCTGCCCTGGAAGTCGCATACCATTTCTTACCTTTCTTGATCACGGATTGGTCCAGGAGGCTCATTCCCGGGTCATCTATCGCCTGCAAATAGAAGAGGATGGCAGCGAGGGCCCATATGGACCTAGTGGGCTGTTGCTTCCCCCTTGCCCGGTTGCCCCAGTCTATGACTGCTCCGCCCTACGCACACCACCGGCTGCCTGAGGCGGCTACGGGGCAGACGGGCGTGACCAGGAATCGCCCGGGCTCCCCCACCATCTGCGTCCAAGCCGCAGCCCTGCCTGGGTGATCACCTTGCCTTAGATAGACAACTACTACGCCTCTCCTAATCCCAAACCAGGCTGCCCCCGGCGGACTAGGATTGGACATGGATACCCACCGTGGCTCAGCCACACAGTGGGGAGAGAAAGAAATGATTCCACGAGTGCTGCTGCCATTCAGGCACGGCTCAAATACTCAGTTCGAGGCCACCTTTTGGCCAGACAGCATCTAACCTACTACGGATTCTGTCAGAGGTACAAATGTAAAGTTGCGGGCTGGGAGAAGAGTCGGACTCCTGCTTTGGTCTCATTTTGCTTCCAGCCAGGATGTTAAATCGCTGCCCATCCCGTCCCACCCAGGTCCCCTCTTGTCTTACCTGCAGTTCCTCCAGGCCGGGCGGCGCCGCCAGACCCGGAAGACCAAGGGGCGCATCAGCCAGGCCGTGCGCGCCGTCGGCCAAGCTGTGCAGGAGTCGGGGTACCGCGGCAGCATAGTCTCGGCGCGGATCGAGACCCAGAGCGCGGGCGGGTGGCGCCAGCAAGCCGGGCGGCTCGTCGTGAGCGCGGGCCGCAGCGCGGGGTGCGGCCCAGGCGGCCTGCGGGGGTTGCGGCTGCGCCAGGGGCGCTAAGCCGCCGTAGGGGTCCGCGGCCAGGTGCGGGAAAGCAGTGGCGGCGTCGGGGGCCTGGCCGTAGGGCAGCGGCGGTTGCGGGTAGGGCGGCGGGAAGTAGGGAGGCTGAAAGTCGGCGGCGGCAGAGGCGGCGGGAGTGTGGCACAGGGGAGGCGCGGGCCCATAGGCCGCCTGGGGCAGAGACGACAGGCGGGTCCCTCCAGCCGCAGCGCCCAGCCCGTCAGGGCGCTCCTGCAGAAGGGGGAGGCATGTGTTAGGTGACCCGGGAGCGGCTGAAGACAGCAGCCCGCGAGGTGCCCTCAGTTCGTGGGGGTCCTGCTGTTGTCTACCAGCGAATGCTCCGCGAACTCAGGAGCCTCTAGGCTGGAGACCACGGGTCCCTGCCGCCACTTTCTCGGCTGGCAGAGGCTCCAAGTCCCCCTTCCTTGGCGATTTCGTTGGCGCAGGGGCAGGAGGTTTGGAAGGTCCAGCACCCAGGCTCCTCGATGCCCTCTCCCCAGTGTGCCCGGCACCCGAGACTACTCACCATGGCGGAGTAAGTGTGTACCAACATGGGGCGGGTAGTGTGGGGCGTGAGGCGTGGTGGCGACACAGCCCTCGTCCGACGGCAATGCAACTACTGGAGCCGGTGGCCCTCACAGCCCGCGGGGATCACCGTCTAGCCGCTGGGTATAACTCAGCGGGGAGCCCAGCAGAGGTGGGGGTCCTCAGCGGCGGGAACCTGCGCATGGGTCCATGGATGTGGAACGGACGGGAACTAATGGCACTTGGAAAAAGTCGGTCAACGGGCGCCGAACGCCCGCCCTTCTCCCTCTGAGCTCAGCCCGCTCCATGCACTCTAGTTATAGTAGCGGGGCCGCGCCGGGCCTCTGGGGGCGCGCATTAAAGAGACAAGCTATGGCCTATCTCATCCTTTTCCCCGGCGTCTGCCTAAAGGGAGGCGTGGCTCTGGTGGGAACCGGTGGGGTGAGGAGTGAATGAATTCGAGCCCAGCTGATGGGAGCTCCTTCTCGGCTCCAAGCTTGCAGCTGCGATCAAATGGGATTCAAAGCTGGAATCAATGCAGGGGTCTACGTTCGCTCGGGTCTGTGCATTTTCTAGTTACATTTGCTTATTACATTTATTTATTTATTTATTGAATATGTATATGTGTAGTCACACGTGGGCTATCGTGCGTGTGTGGAGGTCAGAGTACAACCTCCAGAAGTTGGTTCTTTTTCCTTCACCCTGTGAGTCCGAAGGCTCGAACTCAGGTCCCGAGGCTTGGTGGCCAGTACCTTAATCCGATAACCCATCACGCCGCCCCCTTCCAAATCTTTTTAAATGAATGCACAAACGCATTGTCTTTAACTTTGAGCAAAGCATTTCTGGCATCAGTTTCCTCCCATGTTGAGTGGTATCAGTCTTTTCTCCGATCACCCAGTGGTAAATGTGGCAAAATCAAGTTCATCAGCTCATGTGTACACTTGTGTCGGCGTGCATACGGGGGGGGGGGGGGGGGGAGGGAGGGGAGGTTGTGTTGCAGTCTCTCCTTCATGGCTGTAGACCAAAACTGCTCTGAAGATGTTACCTTCTCTCAGACTTCCTGAGCTGGTGGTGACCCTCAAGGCCCAAGCCAGGATCCTTGGATGTTGGAGACATGACCTAGTGTTTCATAAGCCACAGAAGCCTGGGCTGGCTGTGACCAATCTGTGACACAGAAATGGTTGGAGGTGTGTGGCGGACATAGGGCAGAAGGGGTGGGGTTACACTGTTACACTGGTGCACAGTCTACCAGTTAGTGTGTTAACATGGCAGGTGCTGCCTATAGGTCAAGCATGTCCTGTCACCAATTCCTCTTTGTTTCTCCCCAGATTTACCACTTCTGTCCTGAAAAGGGCAAGCAGGAGAAGTGCTAAAGACAATAAGAATTGAAAAAGCAGGAGGAAGTCTTTTTTTTTTTTTTTTAAATGTTGAAAATGGGGAGGGGTGGTAGAAATAACCACAGCCGTACTTGCCACACAGCGTGAATATTGAGTTACCTAAGCTACCAAATCCTTTGTCACCCTCACTTTCAGGTAAGGAGCAAGGCACAGAGAGGCTAGCTGACTTTCTGGCCTACGGTTACACAAGCTCGGTTAGTGGCTATGCTGAGGTGGCTCACCTCCAGGCTCTCTGGAGCTCGGAGTTGTTACTGCTTGTGGTCCTGAACTCAGGACTGGTATCCAATTGAGCCTCGCTCCTGAGTGGCTGTGTAAATCCTGGGCAAGTCTGGCTTCCTCTCGCAGCTCTATTTCTGCCGCTTTATCAATAGGTAAAGGAGGATGGAGAGAAGCCGCTGTTTTCTTATCTTTCTTTCTAGTGAAGGGACCAGACAGACGAGAAGGTAAAAGTAACACCACTGAGAGAGATGAGACCATTAACCTCCCCGATGTGTGGTCTAGGTGGGTTTCCCACAATGCAAACGGCTAGTATGGAACTCAGATTGGCTTCTTACAGTCTGGCGGGAGGGAGGGGAGGCGGGGAAGGGTTTGGAGCTGTGAGGAAAGGGTAAGCCTAGCTAGCAACCAAGGGTTCATCCCTAGGAGCTTCCTAGAGGCCAGTACCAGCTGCAGCAGCTGTGCTGCCTTCCTCTTCAGGACAGATCCACGATCTGGTGTGAGGCTGAGTTTGTGTTATTCAAGTCTGTGGCAACTTCCTTTGTTCTCTACCCTCAGTCATGGGACAGCTGAAATTAATCTCCGAGATAAATGTCGGTGCATAGCGCCACGTTGGTGGGCTCCTGTGGGGAAAGTCCAGAAACGGTGATGAGGGTGATGGACCCAGCTTGGGGGAACTCCTCTGCTCCTCTGACAGGCTTGGGATGGGCTCCCTCTGCCTGTCTCTGTCTTCCCTGAGTTCCTGTGCTCTTCCTTGCCACCACCTCCTCTTACTCCATTTCCCTTTTTTCTTTTTACCACCTTTCATTGTTGCCATTCTTTTTTTTTTTCTTTCGCTTTTTTTTTTATGTGCTTTAGTGTTTTACCTGCATGTATGTCTGTAGGATGAGGGTGTTGGGGCCCCTGGAATTAGAGCTACATAAAGTTGTGAGCTGCCATATAGGAGCTGGGAATTGAACCCAGGTCCTCTAGAAGAACAGCTGATGTTCTCAACTGCTGAGCCATCTCTCCAGCCCTGTGTCTACATTTTTAAAATTTTTATTCTACATCCATTGGTGTTTTGCCTGCATGTATGTCTGTGTGAGGGTGTCAGATCTTGGAGTTACAGACAGTCGTGAGCTACCATGTGGGTGCTGGGAATTGAACCCAGGTCCTTTGGAAGAACAGTCAGTACTCTTAACCACTGAGCCATCTCTTTAGCCGCCCCCTACTGCCCCCCACCCCCACATTCTTCTGGAGCAAGTTCATCCTCTTCCCATTTGTTCCCCTGTTAGCCCCAAATGTGTCCTCCTCAGGCTGTCAATCTGATTAGAAATCCAAAACCATATATACGGGTGCCAACGGGGTGATCCCTCCTCAGGGCACCTGTTCTCAACCTATGGTGGTGGGGGCTGTCAAACGACCCTCCCACAGGGGCTGCCTAAGACCCTCGGAAAACACAGATATTTGTATATACCACGACTCATTACAGTAGCAAAATTACGGTTATAAAGGAGCCACCTTCTAATTGGGGGTCACCACAACATGAGGAACTGTATTAAATGATCACAGTCTTAGGACGACGGTTGAGAACCACTGCCTCAGGCCCGTCTCCTACGTTAAAGCTGCTTCTCCTGAATGCTGCAGCACCACAAATGATACCACACACTTCAACCTCCAACCTTGCCAACTTTCTCGGGGGTGTTGCTGCTGCTGTTGCTTATGGAACAGGGTGTCGCTGTAGTTCATGTTGTAGCTCAGGCTAGCCCAGGACTCATGAACTTTCTGCTCCAGCTTCACAAGTGCCGGCATTGCCAGCACGAAACACCACACCAATACCTGAACGTTTCTGCTTATAACCCATGAACACCCACCATGGAAGAGACTGAGCAGGCGTCTCAGAAAGCACATCGCACCCCATTTTCAGAGCCTCAGGCGTCCTTCCTTACTCTCACCTTCATAGACGTGCCTTAAAGTGTGGTACCTGGTCCAGCATCACCAATGACATTTGGAAACTCGGTAGAAATGTGAATCCTTGGCTCCACCTCAGACCCACCGAACCAGCAATTCCGCAGTAGAGTCCAGTAATCTGTTTTAATAAGCCCTAAAGTGATCGAGGTTGCACTGGGTAGACCCTGACAGCAAACCTCTAACAGAGGTGTCTTACTCTTGTGATCCATTTCTGGCTCCTCTGTTCAGCACCTTTTACCTGGACCATGTATGTTCCTTCCCTATGGAACGAAACTGACTAGCTGCCATTCTAGGACTCCTGGTAACTTTTCCTTTCCTGCTCTGTGAGTCACTTCACAAGAAGTCTAAAGGAGGGGCCGGAGAGCCGGCTCAGAGGCTAAGAGTACTGGCTGCATTTCTAGAGGAGCCAGGTTCCATTTCCACTCGGCAGTAACAACCGTCTGTAACTCCAGTTCCAGGTGATCTGACGCCCTCTTCTGGCTTCCACAGGCACTGCACCCATGTGATGTACAGACAAACACGCTGGCAGAACACCCCCACACATAAAACAAGAAATAAATTTTCAAAAAAAGAAAGGAAGGAAGAAAGAAGACGTCTAAAGAAGTGGGAAAGGAGCTATCTTTAATCCTAGCACTCGGGGGCGGGGTGCAGAGGCAGGTGGATCTCTGTGAGTTCGAGGCCAGCCTGGTCTTCAAAGTGAGTTCAAGACAGCCAGGACTAAAAGAGAAGCCCTGTCTCGAAAAACAAAACAGAAAAGTGGAAAGAATATCTAGCACTCTTCTTGGTGTGTGTCAAGAAGCCAACGAATGCCTACTAAATAAATAAGAGAATGAAAAGATGTTTACAATTTCCCAAGTCTATTAAGGGACTCTTTCAACATGACTCAAGGAAGCTATACCTGGGTAGCTACAACAAGACCCGGTTATGATCCGAGAAGCTCATGTGACAAATGAGTAATTCTGCTTATTTCTTCTGGGGAGGGGCGTGTGCTCCACAATCTGCTTCTTTGGAGATCAGTAGAGCTGTGGAACACCGGGGCTTCAGACTGAGCCCTGAAGGAGACTTCAGGGATGAGAGCTCTTCACTTTGTAAAGCATACAGGTGGCGCTTTCTCCTTCCTTTTATTCATTTAGGTTCTTCAAGACAGAGTTTCTCTGTGTAACAGCCTTGGCTATCCTGGAACTGGCTTTGTAGACCAGGCTAGCCTCAAACTCAGAGATCTGCCTGCTTGGATTATACGCATGCGCCACCATGCCCAGCTACAGGTGATAATTTCTTATGGCTTGTTCCTTGAGATAAATGCACTCGGATGGAGTTCTGGAGTATGCACAGAGGCACCCCTGGGAAAATGAGGTGGGGATGCAACAGGCACAGATGCATTCATAAGATGTGCAAACAAGATATTCATTGGCACACAGGTACACATGTTCAAATATACATGAACTCTCACTTGACATGCTTGGCTTCCCCTTCATGTTCCTCTCTCTCTCTCTCTCCCCCCTTGCGCTCTCTCTCTTGGTTTTTCAACATAGGGTTTCTCTGTATACCTTTACCTGTCTTGGAACTTGCTCTGTAGTCCAGGCTGGCCTCAAACTCATTATAGATCTGCCTGCCTCTGCCTACCAAGTGCTGATATTAAAGGCGTGTGCCGCCACCACCCAGCTCTCCTTTCTTTTTAAAAAAAATTTATTTATTTTCATTTTATGTGCATTGGTGTTTTGCTTGCATGTATGTCTATGTGAAGGTGTCAGATCTTGTAGTTATAGACAGTTGTGAGCTGCCATGTGGGTGCTGGGAATTGAACCCTGGTCCTCTGGAAGAACAGTCAGTGCTCTTAACCTCTGAGCCATCTCTCCAGCCCCTCTCCTCTCTCTCTCTCTCTCTCTCTCTCTCTCTCTCTTAAAGAAAACTTTGGCCTCTGTTGTTAACTGAGCCATATTCTTCCTCCTAACGGGTCTGTCTGCAAGTGTTCACTTGGTGAGGGAAATCTGGCAAAAGATGCTGAGGCTCCATCTGGTGGTTGGAGCTTACCACTGCAGCTCAGCACTTCAAACCTGGTCTCAGCTGAAGCACACAAGAGCAAGCACAGCCTTGCAAGTTTCAGCTTAGCCTGCTGCCTACTCTGGAGCAGGAACCCTCTCACCATGCCTCATGAGAGGACAGAACTCAGTCTGCTCTACTGGATTTGCCATCCAGGAGTCCAAATTAACGACAAAGACTGTAGACAGTAATTACGTGCTCTGCGGCCCTTCCCTGGACTGTCACTCCCATGATTGTAAAGAACCTCTACATTGACAGCCCCCAAGTCTGTTATCCTCTCAAATGCCTTTCCATGCTCTAGGCTAGGAGAGGGAACTACTCTTTGGACATCCCATAAGCAACACAAACCATTTACCAAACAGATACCTTTACACACCTGATTCTCTCCCAATGTTTCTCATGACAAAAGTGGCCCCACTAATCACACAGAGGTCCCCTGGGGCATCCTTGGCTTCTTATTCTCTGTTCCTCTTCCCTTATAATTTATCTTTAAGTCCTATTTCCTACCTCCCACCTAGGCCATCCTCAGTCTCATTACCACTGGCTTAGTTTTGATTTATTACCATTTAATCTGCTCTAAAATAAGCAGTCTGGTCCCTTGGCATGGTCTCATGTTTAAAAGACTGGGTATCAGGCTGGAGAGATGGCTCAGAGGTTAAGAGCACTGACTATTCATCCGAAGGTCCTGAGTTCAATTCCCAGGAACCACATGGTGACTCATAACCATCTATAATGTGATCTGGTGCCCTTTTCTGGCCTGCAGGTGTACACGCAGGCAGAGCACTGTATATGTAATAATAAGTATATAAATCTTTTTTTAAAAAATGCTGGGTATCAACCCATGCAGTGGTGGTGGTGGCCACCGTTAATCCCAGCACTCAGGAGGCAGAGGCGGGTGGATCTCGATCTCTGAATTTTGAGGGCAGCCTGGTATTCAGAGCAAACTCCAGGACAGCCAAAGCTAGATAGAGAAAATCTATCTCAACAAAACCATAAAGTAATAAATAATAATAATAATAAACAACGCTGGGCATTACACACTATGATCTGGTCCAACCTCATACTCACTGCCTCCCGCCTTGCTGCGGCAGGAAAAGGCCTGCCTTTACACCTACACTCTTCTGCTGGCCTGCCTGGGAAGCTACCTCCTAACTCTCAGGTCCCGGAGGCAGGGTTTAGTTTTCTGGTCTCGCTCAAGTCTAGGGAGCTTGAGGTTCCAGGCCCACTTTGTTTTGGCCTCCATCCAAGTCACTGCTAACACCTTTCATTACCTTGTTTCTCTTCTGGGTATTAAGCTGCTTGCTCGGGTTAGATTGTCTTCTCGAGTTTACCGGAGACTGCAGTTCTCCAGTGAGTAAGTGCAAATGTGGTTTGCACAGCCAATCACAGGTAAGCAATAGGGTGCACCCAGTGAATGCTCACAGTTTAAGGGCCCAGACTGCACACACAGGGGTAAGGGGTCGTATTCTGGCTGCAACCTGACAGCTTTGGCTCCAGCCTGGATTGGCCCTTTCTGTTCTCATTTGCCTTGGAGCTCAGGTCAACAGTTGGTAGCCTGAAAGCCACATTTGGTTTCTGTTGTTTGGTTTTTGTTTTGGGTTATTTTTTTGGTTTTTCAACACAGGGTTTCTCTGTGTAGGCTTGGCTGTCCTGAACTTGCTTTGTAGACCAGGCTGGCCTTGAACTCACAGCGATACACCTACCTTGGCTTTTCCGTTTTGTTAGGCCAATAGTGACTTAATTGAAAACAAAGTTTTCAATGTTTGAGTTGGATCCCATATAAAACTTAGGATTTCCGATTTCCTTAGAAGTTGGAACATGGCCTGTGAGATGCGCAGTGGGTAAAGGTCCTTGCCACATAAGCTTGGTCAGAACCCACCATGGTGAGAACTACCTCCAAAGCTGGCCCCCAACTTTCATGAGTGCTATGGCACATGCACCCATTTCAGAGGGTCTGTCAGTGACCCTAGAAACGAGTTGCTGAAAGGAGACAGTATTCTTTCCTATCTTTGGTTGTGAGCCCAGCCTTTAACGCTTGAGCCATCTCGCCAGCCCGACAGTACTCTTTTCTGAGAGCCCCACCAGGCCCAGTCACATCAACATTTGGGCTTATGAACCTGTCTTACTAGGGGAGGGCGTGTCTAAAACTTCCCTTCATGTAAAACCGGAACTATGGTGCTTTCTTCCCAGCTCCTGGGGGGGCGATAGATGAGAGCATCTGTTAAGTGTTTAGAGGAATACATGCTCAGCAGACAGTGCTGAGCAGGTCAAGAGTCTGAAAAGCAGAGTATGTGCAGGGCAGACCACAAAGGAGGCTTTTCATCACCAATAAACATTTATTGAGTGTCCACATGTGCACAGCTTTGAACTTGGCGATCACAGAACGCACTGGGGGGGGGGGGCAGGGGAGAAGCAAGGGGTCAGGTGTATGCGGGTCTCCACGGGTTCAAAACAGCAGTTCCTGCTGGAGCCGCCAGTCGCGTCTCCCTGCAGAGAAGAGTCTTAGCAGGGACTGGGGTAGGGGAGTTGAAGCCAGGCACCACGGTGGCAGTGGAGTGCAATCACTGGGAAAACATGCGGATTCTAAGACGGTGTGACCTCCTGTTCCTGGCTCCAGCCAGGCCAGATGGTACCAGGGGCGCAGGGATCTGATGCTCAGGTGTCCAAGCAGGGATAAGGACAAGCAAAATAAATAACCCCAACCCCATCCTCACTCTGCTGCAGCGTGACACAAAAGCTCAAGAGACCTGGGACCAAGGGCTCTTGGGTCGCCTCAAGGAAGCGCAGGTGGAAAGAGGTTCCCCACCCCCCTGACTAGTCTGTCTCCTCCAAATTGCCCCAAGGACAGGGACAACTCGGACCCTGGGTCACTAAGGTTGAAAGGAAGAACTGTGATGTCAATGGCCTGAGCCTGCTCTCTGTCCAAGAGGACCAAAGGCCAAAGCCAAACGGCCAATTTAAAGGGCGCGGACCTAGGGGAGCCAAAAGGGGCACCACAGCCTTGGGGAGACCACGCCCTGGCCGGCAGGGCACATGGGCTGAGGCAGTCAGCGCCTGCCAGCCCGCTCCTACCCTGGGACCTCCCTCCCGTCAGGGAGCCAGACATTGGGTATAATGGTATTTAGTTACCCTCTTCCTGGGGGCTGCTCCAACAACCTTCCCCGGCCTGGCGGGGCCAACCTCTGTTCCAAGCCGATCCCTGCCCCAAGGGGGCTGGGGGCAGGATGCAGTTTCTTATACTTGAGAGGTGGGCATCATGCCCTAGCCCTCAGAAAAGCCAGAAAGCTGGGGTGTTTGTAGGGGAAGTCTGGAGAAGGGGTCCAGTTTGGGGGCTTCAGGGAAGATGCCTCCTCCCTCCTTCCCTCGCTGCCCGCCCCCGAGTCTGTCCCCACTGGATGGCCCTCAGGGCTCTGACAGGCACTGCTCCAAGGCAGCCATGCGGTAATGGCTGGCTGTTTCTTCACCGGCCTGCAGCCTCATGGCCTCCCGGCACAGCCGGTTAGCCCTTGCCAATTCTACCAGCACACCCTGGTAGGCAGCCACCATCTCAGGCTTGACTGAGTTGGGGCTTACACTACCTAGTAGCTGTAGCAGCTCCTGTGGCCAGCGGGAGCGCAGGGCGGCAGGCGCCAGCCAGGGCAACAGCGGCACACAACCTGTGAAGGCCTGCATGCCCAGGAACCAGAGCTCTTGCAAGTCAGCCCAGATGCCCTCATAGTCAGGGGACAGGGCTAACACCGCCTGATCAGAGCCAGGGGTGGCCCGTGCCACATGGGACTGTGACAGGAAGAGGATGGCAGCTGCGAAGAAACCTCGGGAGGCTGGGGTTCCCTGGAGAGCTGAAAGGAATGGAGAACGCGGTGGTGTAAAGTAAGCACTGGACCAGTGCCTCCCATCCCTCCTGTGTGGACGTACTCAGAGAAGAGAGGCATCACCTGGACTCAGACTGCCTAGGTTTGAAGCCTACCTTTGACACATATAGTGTGATACTGGGTGTTGAAACTCTTCTGGTTTTCTTTCAGTTTCTTCATTTAAGATGGAGCCAGTAGAATGCTGATCTTAGCAATTTGTTGGAGAATTAAATAATCTAGGCACACTCCATCATCAAGACCTCTAAACGCATAAGAGGTAGGAGTAAGCCTCATCTCAAGATGTAAGAAAGGACCTTCCTCAGGGATTCCACAGCAGGGACCAGCAGCTGGTGGCCCAGAGAGAGGATGAACTAATTTGATTTATGGCCAGAAGAGGGCGCTAAAGAGGACGGTGAGCAGTGACCCAGCTCTGGCACACCTGCCATTCAGGGGTTCACAAGCCCCTTCTTCAGATGCCCAGGAAGCTGTTCAACTAATGTGGTAGCATTTGTGGGGGAGCCAGCATTGGGTCAATAGCTTTGGTGACTCTCCTTGGGCGCTAAATGCAAGGGGTTCCTAGTTTAGAGATATGTTCCCCTTCCACGGCAGGGTGCCCTGCTGGGATCCCCACACAGAAAACAGGCAGCTGAGGGTATGGGCACATTACACCCTGTTCCTAGGCATCTGCTCAGTTTCTCCCATCTGACAGATGGGGCACAGGGAACAGGCGGGGACAGAGGGACCCAAGCAGACACCCACGGTCAAAGTGGGAGACACTGAGGGCTGTCAGGGGCTGGAGGGGACGCCCTGCCCCCTGCACACAGCCAGAGGGAGGTAGGGCATGGAGAAGCCGTGCTCAGAGGGTAGTGCTGATGTGTCTCTGAGTGGGATGAGGTGCTACGTGGTAAAAACCTCAATGCAGCAAACTGGGTTTGTGACTCAGGGCCTGGATGGGGGCAGCTCCACCCTAAAGACTCGGGATTCATAGTTGCCAGGCTGCCAGGGATCCCAGGTACCTATGTCTGTGCCTCTGAACAGGTCTGTACCGAACACCCACCAGGCCTTGCCTTAAAAGTCTTTAAAAGGAAGAGAATCTTATCATTTTGAGAAGAAGGGTGGGGGTGGAAATGGAGAATTACTGTAGATTGCCTCTCAATGGGAAAATTCTGCTAAACCCTTTTCTGAAAGCTTAGGTTCTTGCGCAGCAAGTCCACTCAGGTGTTCTGTGCCCAAGGCTTACCTGGAGAGGTGCTAAGGAGCCGGGCCATTAGGAGGCCCAAGGTGGCCACATTGGCAGCTAGAAGCAGTCTCCCTTGCTGCTGCACTAGTGAGGGCAGTGACGTCATCAGGGTGTTCATAAGAGACGTGAAGCAGGCATCGCGCCTGGGGAGAAAAGGAGTGGAGGATAGGGCAGGCAGAGGGTTCGTAGACTCTACCACACCCCTTGGGAAGCCTGGCATCCGAGGCGTCCAGCTTTACCAGGCCAGGGCTTGGCAGGACTTCATGCAGCAGGGTTAAGTGCTAACTTCTGACTTTTAGCCCTACCATCTGGGATGCTCGGTTGCCAAGGAGCCGAGTTGAGTGATGGCTGGAGCAGACAGACATACCCTGGGGTACCAGGGGCTCTGGATACAACAAGTCCTCAGTGGCACTGGCTCTGCCTGCTCTGAAACCCGCTTACACTAACGACCAGAGAAACCTTCAGATACAGCGAAACTAAGCTGTAACTAAACTAACTGGAGTGACAGGGAAGGCTCCTCTGCTCCCATGGATCCCCTCCCAGCCTCTCCCAAGCCCCTCACTTGATCAGCCCTGGAGCAGTGACCACCAGGTTGAGGAAGATGTGACAACAGGTCTGCAGGCCGATCTCCACGCTGTCTGGCAGCACTGAGGTGTCATGGCCGGGAGATGTGAGTTCCCACTGCTGCAAGAAGTACTTGCACAGAAGCGAGGGGGCGCCTTCCTTGATCAGGATCTCGCGGGGCCCATCTTCAACAGTCAGATGACACCAGCCAGGCAGGAGGAGCCTGTAGACAGATGAGGATGAGGGTAGAAGATGCTTTTTTCCAGGGCACCCAAACTAAGGAAATGTAGAGGTCAGGGGAGGAAAACTCACTTTTACAGTACTGCTGAGAAAGCTCAGACGTCAGAGTCACATGACTGGAGTTCATGGGCTGGGCCACATGGTAGGATTGTGGCCTATGTACTTCTCAACCTCTGAGGCTCATTTCCATCTTTTTTTTTTTTTTGAGGCAGGGTCTTACTTGGCAGCCCAGGGTGACTTTGGACTCAGAGCACTCCTGCCTTACTTCCCAATTGCTGATAGTAAAGGTGTGAGCCACCAAGCTTGGCCATTTTTATTTTTTAAATGTGGATGAGATTTCTGTCAGATTTGCTATGTGGACCAAATGAAATTGTTCTGGAAAAGTATATAGCAAACTACCTGGCTTTGTAGCAGATGCTCAGTAAACCTAAATTCTGTTTTTAATAAAAATCTGTGGGAATCAGCTGGGCATGGTGGTGCATATGTTAATCCCAGCACTTGGGGGGAAAAGGCAGGCGGATCTCTGTGAGGTTGAAACCAGCCTGGTCTACATAAGGAGTTCCAAGACAGGGCTACACGGTGAGATCCTGCTTAAAAAAAAAAAGAAAGAGAAAAAGAAAAGAAAGAAAAGAAAAAAAAAGGGGGGGGGATGACAAGCAGCAGGAGTTCTGTGGGGGAGAAGCCCCCAAAACAAACAGAAATAAATAATCCTAAGGGAACACTCATGAATTATCAGGGAGCGTAGTTTAGAGGAAGAGGGTGTCCCTATGTGACCCTTTTCTTTTTCTTTGCTTTTATATTTTGTCCCCTCTCTTTGGGGACAGGGTCTTGCCATGTCTCCATAGGCTTTCAGGGACTGGTGCTCTTATTCCTGCCTCAGCCTCCTAAATGCTGGCATTCCAGGCATGCGCCCCACTCCGGGAAACTTTTCCTCTGGAATGGTCTGGCTGGACAACCCATAATTACAAACTCACCGGAGAGCGTCCCCTGGCCAGGAAGGCCCTGGCGTAGTGGGGGAGATGGCCAAGTTAGCCACTTGCTGCGAAATGTCATTGGCCTCCTCAGCCTCCTCATAGAGTGTCTTGGCGTAGCGGACGAGGAAGGGCAGCAGCTGGCACACCTCCTTACGCAGGGATGAAGTCTCCTCTGCCAGCCAGGCACCCAGGATCCGCACCGAGGCAAACACAAAGGGCTCTTTCTGCTTCTCCGGCCCCACCTGTTGTCACAAGACCCCAGTGAAATGGAGTGGAGGCAGATACACACCTCTGCCTCCCCAGCCTGGCAGTGACACAGCTAGCGGGGAACCCTGGGCTGCATTCCCACTAAAGGTGGAACCGAGGGCCAGTGAGATGGCTCAGTGGGTAAAGGGACTTTACAACCTCAGTTGGATTCCTAGCAATCACATGATGAAAGGAGAGAACTCATTTGTCTTCCAAGCTCCACATGTGTGCTGGGGCATGCATGCACCGCCCCTCCAGCCTGTCTAAGAAATAGATAAATAATCGTAACTTGAAACCAAAAAGAGGGGCGCCAAGCCCACATCTACCCAAACCTAGCACGTGGAAGGGACTCACCCCACAGGGGCCGGTCAACCAGCAAGACCTCAGTGCGGACAACTGAATCAGACAGCATGTCTAATGCTTAGAGGCTCAAGGCACACACCCCTAATTCTCTACCTCTAAGGCAGCTGGGGGGGGGGGCAGGGGAAATTTAGCTAAATAGCATTTCTTTAGAGAGGCTCTGAATTGAGAGGACAGGGGAGGAAAAGACTTGCCATTAAGTAATGAGGAGTCACCCCTATTTGGGTTAAATCAGAGCTAGGCATGATTTACTGGACATAAGGCTGGTGAGTCCCGTGGCTGAAGCAGGCAGGCCACTGACGAGACCAATCAATCAGGCCGGAATCCTAATGGAGCACAAGAGGTGGCCTCCCAAATACGGACAGGGAAGGAGATAGTAGGGGAAAAGAAATTTAGCTGCAACTCTCGAGGCAGGAACCAGGCCACTCCCTGCCCCCGCGCCTTTCTCCTGCATCCTACAAGTTGACATGTTAAGACGCGTAAACATGTAGACATCGTTTCCATGTGAGAAAATGCTGTAGAGTGAGCTGAACAGACAGCTTCGATTTTGCGTGTGATGTGTAGAGTGTGTGTACTGGGGAGTATATGTGAGTGGGAGGTTACTGTGTTGTGTGTGTGTGCTGTGATCAGAGTGCACATATGGTGTGTGGTATGGTGCTTGTGTGGAGGCCCACGGCAGGGAGGGAGAGGGAAGGAGGCTCGGCCACACACTACTCCTAGAGTGCTTGCTCCAGCACCAGCCAGCATGTACATGCTGCTACTCCTGGCTCCTCCGCAGGCCGCTGAATCCTTACCTGCAGCAGGTAGTGAATGACAGCTCCGATGGCCTCTTTCATGATGCTCACAAGCTGCACCTTCTGTGGCTCCTTAAGGAGGGACTGCTCACAGCGGGTGCACTCCTGGATTCCCAACTCCATAAGGGCATAGCAGGCGGTTACCACGTCTTCTTTCACCTCTGTGCCTGTCTCCTCCAGGGCCAGCCGCACCTCCACGCATGCCAGATTCACCAGCAGAGCCAGAAATTTGCTCCCAGAGCTGCCTACTGGGATCCAGTCGGAGCCACAGGCATGAGCCAGGCGGGCTGCCAGCTTCAATGCAGGGTTGCGCTGCCAGGAGCTCAACTTGCTTCCTAGGATGCGTGCCAGCCCGGCCTGCAGATCACGGTGGCATTCAGGGGGCACAGTTGTTGGGGGCAGAAAAAGGGGCAGCAGCTGGCAGAGCTCAAACTTGCTGGCATCCTCAGCTCTTTGGAAATCCTCACTGAGGCCTCGCAGCACAGCCAGCAGGTCAGGCTCCGCCTCCTTCCAGCACTGTGTCTCTGCAGCAGCTAGCAGCCCCACCAGGAGTGCCAGGGCCTGGTCAAAGCCATAGCCATGCCCCAGGTATGCCTGGCACAGGGCAGACACTGTGCCACCAGCAATGAGGTGCCGGGGCCCTCGGGGTGTGCCTGCGACAGCTGTCAGGCACTGGTAGGTGTCATCAATCATGGAACGACGGGCAGCATCATCAGGGTCCCCCCGGGCCGTAAGGAATGTGCTAAGGATGGGGATCTTGTTCAGGACTTGGGGATGGCTGGCCAGTTCAGGGTCACTGCAGAAACAGGCCAGGAGGGCCACGCCCAAGGCCCGGAGAACATGGTCAGGGCAGCCATCAGGTGCCTCCTTAGTAGTCAGGAGTCGGTTGGGAAAGGTGAAGCCAACGGCATCAAAGATCCGTCGCCGGGTTTTGGCATCAATGTCCCCTGCTTTGACTGCCTTGGTCACCTATGGTGGGGGAGGGGGGCAGGCAAGGCACTATAAGCAGGAAGAAGGCAGATGTAGCAAACACTGTCCCTAGCCTGTTCCCTGGACACTGAAGGCTAGCAGGATGGGTTATGCAACAGGATCCATTCTGGGGTCATTTCATCCAGCTCCTCCTCTCTCCTTGGAGACAGCCGGGTGTGACCTCTGAGATCCATGTCATCTGTGACCATCTCACAAGAAAGAGGTCCAGTGCCTCTTAACTATTCATTTGGGCAAATGACCACCTAGCCACTTGAGGACTGCCTCCTAGTAGCTAACCCATTAGTCCA
Source organism: Acomys russatus (assembly GCF_903995435.1). NCBI lineage: Eukaryota > Metazoa > Chordata > Mammalia > Rodentia > Muridae > Acomys > Acomys russatus. Next base: position 20,960,324 of record NC_067165.1, read on the forward strand.
CATGCTCACGACCTGGGACGAAAGGGGCTTTAGAACTCAGTGTTTAAAATCCTCTAAGGAGTCAGGGTCCTTCCCTAACAATCTGTCTCCAGAGAAGGCTCTGATCCATTTCCGCCACCTTCTCACGGGAAATGGCTCCTGTGTCTCGCTGCTCCGCGTGTCAAAACATTTCCCCTTACATTTCCCCTAAACACCTCCTCTGCTGCAGTGTGAGCCCTTGACTCCAGAGCCTTCTCCCTGTTGCCATGGCAAACAAGCAACTGCTGCACTCCCTCCTCCCTTCACCCCCCACACACCAACTCACCCCCCCTCCCACCCCAAGCACTGCAGTTCCTGCTCTGCTGTCCCCAGCCTGGGTTCCTCGAACAGAAGAAGACCCTTTCACTTCTACCATACCCACTGCTGCTCTGGTCATCTCCTAGAACCTCTTGCTAGTTACTTCCAATCCTGCTACTCCTTCAGGTCCAAGAAAAGCCACCCCAGCCCTCAAGTTTCTGCACTAGTTACAACCTGCTGCTGTTGCCCTATGAGTCAGCTCCCATCTGCTCTGGGACGCCCCAGAAAACAAATCCAGGCAGCCTCCTCCATGGTCCCAGTGCCACAGCCTTATTCACCTCTCTCCTCCCCTTCCCCCCCATTCCCAAGGGAGCAGAGTACAAAGGTCGAGGTCTCGGGCCTTTTCAGTGCCTCTGGCTTGCCACTACCACTTAGATATCCCTGGGGACTTTGCTGACCCCATTCTTGGGAGGGGAGTTCCTCCTGTCCAGCCCTCCCACCTTCCAATTATAAGCCAGGTCCTTACTAGCAGCAGGGCTGCAAACTGCTCGCTGTCATTCTTGGCCTCACGGAGGGCTCCCAGGTAGCGCTCCAGGGTCGGGTTTCGGCTCTCTGCCTGGTTCAGAGCTGGCTCACAATCCGAGGCCATGATGCTCGCCTTGCCCAACTGTGAACACAAGAGGGACTGAGCATCCCTCTGCAGAGGAGGGGCGGGGGCGGGGGTGGAAGTGGAGGATGTAGGGAGGGATTAGCACAGAGGGAGGGGAGGGTGGATTTGGAAGGGTGGCTTCCTCATGACTGACCTCCCTTGGGGGGAGGGGGGAGCCCCTTTAAGAGGCTGGACCTGCAAATTATTTAGGATGAAGAAGGGACCCTGGTCCAAGGTCACCTCCAGAAAAGTGGGAAAAGAGGACCATGCATGCAGCTGCTCAGCTGGACAGCTCTCCTCACCAGTCTAGAAGTGGGAAGGAGCTGGTCCCACTGCTCAGCAGGTCCTGGCACCTCTCCAGGAGGCACATGGGGAGTGAGTGGTGAGGGACAGACAGGGAGGAATGAAAACACACACGGGTGAAGTTCGATTATCCGGACTCACGCTTACACGGGAGAAAAGGACATTGGAGGGTTCCTTTCCCCCCTCCCTTCTTCAGAGAAAGTGAGAAGGCCAGCTCTCCAAGAGAAGGCTCTGAAGACTCCCCTGAGGACCCACCCCTCCAGCCAGGGCTCTCAATCGCCCCCGCAGCCTCTTTGCCGTCTCTCCTTTTCCTCCCTCGGGCAGAGGCTTGCAGAGGCTGCAGATGCAGGGGCTGCAGCAGCTGCAGGAGCGGCATTAACCCCTTGTGCTCCCTGTACTCTCCCTGACCGTCCCGCTACCAGCCTGTGGGTGCCGGCACTGGCTGGAGAAGGAAAAGAGGGGTCGGGTAGCTCTCAGGATAACAGAATCCAAAAGCCGGATAATCGAAGCGGGGCTGCTGTGATGGAGAGATGAGAAGGGGAGAAAGGATCCTGGCGGTCACCACCTGTCCCGCCGCAGCCAGGTCACAACACGACATTGATGAAGTCGAACGACAGGGCAGCGATGAGATCACACTTCACGATGGCGCGGTGATGTCACGGAGAGATCACAGCGAAATCACGACATGAAGGGGGACAGCCCCCAAATATGATAGGGCATATTTTAAATATATATATAGAGAGATAGATACTGAAAGGGGCTGTGACAAAATGGAGTCTCGACAGGGTACGGTGATGTCGCGGTATGGCACGATGGAGTCGCGATAGGGTCCCAGGGGAGTCTCGGCATCGATCAGCGCCCGCACGGAGAGGCTCCGGCTGAGAGGCAGGGGAGGGCTTGAAGGGGGCTGAGCTCACCAGGCTGCGGCCCCGAGCGGCGAAGTCTTTCTCCGGGCGCGTTGCTCCGGGAGCCTGGGGCCGCTGCTCACGCCGCGTTGCCCACTCTTGGCTCCCGGCTGCAACAGCTCCACCCCCACCCCCGCATCAAACTCGACCAATCAGCGCTGGCCTCACTCCGCGCCCTAACCAATGGCACCGCAGGGCGCTAAGCAGTAGGGGGTTGCCTCCGGTGCGGCCATCTTGCTTGTGGGCATTGCCGGAGTCTGGGGCCTCGGTGCTCGTGCTAAGGAGGGAAAGTGCAGGCCTCCCCGCCAGGGCTCGAGGCAAAAGCCTGAGGGCCCGGACGACCTCGCTTGTGCGTAGCTCTCCCCTTAGCACTGCCCCTCCTCCTACCCTGGGCTCGCGGCTGGAATTGCGCTTCCGGAGGGTGGGGGCGGGAGGGCTGGGATCAGCATGAAGAGTGTGTTTCCGGGTTGAGCCCTGGGAGGTGGGAGGAGGCGGCGTTTCCGGCCGCGGTCGCTGTCCAGGGAGGCTGAGGCAAGAGGGAGCAGCTGTCCGGGTGGGGAGCCAGCAGTTCCTTCTTTCTCTTCCTCCTCCTCCTCTGCGTGAGGGGAGAGAAGCTTGGGGCCCCCCCTCAGCCCATGGACTGGGAGGAGGCGGAAGCCGCCGAGAGCCGGCACCCCTCTATGTGGCCCTGAGCCCCGGTAGGTGGCCGGGGCGGCTGCCAGGCCGAGGACCTTAGAGCTCAGGGGAGGGGCAGAGGCGGGACGGGCGAAACCTCGGGGGTACGCTGGCCCGGCGTTGGGACCGGGAGTTGTCGCTCCTGGCCCGGCCAGGGCAAATTAGCTGCTTCTAGCCTTGCAGGTGTCAGTCTCAAGCTGAACCCCCTTCCCCCCGCTTTGGAGCTCAGGCCTGGTCAGGCAGCTCCCTCCATTCCCTGTCAGACTGGCAGACCAGGCAGGCTCCAGGTTCTGCGGTTCTTCTGACACCCTCAACCTCTGCAGCCTCCTCTCTTTGTTGCTGTCTCTGGTGTTTGATGATCTCCTCATCGAGATTAAAAGAAAAAAAAAAGTTGATACAGAATAAAGGGGGCGGGGTTGGGCACGTTGGCGAAACCCGCCTCCTTGAGAGTTTTGACCATTATGCCCCTTAGAGGGTCCCACAGTGGCTGCTGTGAGCACCAAAGCGAAGTCAAGGACAATAGAAAACCTCAGGCGGGGTTCCAGGAATGCTTTGCCTGCTCTCCCCTCATGGTGGTTGTGCCCAACCGACAATAGATGCTGTCGAAGTGCATTAGCTGACACGCCTTGTGCTTTCTTGTGATTACCAGACTGGAAACTAGGAACAAATTGGAAAGACGACCTCCTAGAACAATCTGTTCATTTTTCCAGCTATTTGTAAAACAGTGTGTGCAAATATAAGCAAAGCTATTCATGGCAGTCTGTTCTGTAACTTTCTCAAATATCTAAGACTCCCCCCCCCCCTTTAAGCTTTATTCTTGATTACTCAGCCCCGCTGAATAGACGTGCTCCGTCGTTATTCAAACATATCTTATCGCTGAGTACATAAATGGAGTTCCACGTATGTAGCTGACAGACTGAACTGTGATACATTCCCCATCAACCTGAAGTATTAAGTAAACATTACCCCCTGCTCTGTCTGAACAGCTGCTGCAACAGAGTGCTTTTTATTTCGGGTGTACTTGTAACGCCCTAAATGCCAGAACTCCTGGGAGCTTTTCTAGATTTTCATTTGTCAAGTGTTGTGGGGGTGTGTGTTCTCTCCCTGGGTTGTTACCCTTTGATTTGATAACAAACACTTTGGATCTTAGCAGTGTTTTGTTGTTCCTTCATCTGGTCAGCAAGCCTTAAACTGGACCCTAGCAGTGATTTGTGCCCATAGGCAATTGTAGGTTTCAGCCGAATAAATGGCCGGGAGTGCAAATGAAATTAGTTCTGCTTCTCTCGTGCACTTCTTATCGGTTTGCTAGTCCAATGGTGTTTATTACTCCTGTTTTCAAAGCCTTTTCATTTCTTTTTTTGCCTTTCCCACCCACTTACCAGGATATTGATGACAGGTGTTGAGTCACCTTCAGTTTTAAATCCTTTTGTGGTAGGCAGAAATGTGTTGGGTAAGATACACACACACACACACACACACACACTCAGGAGCACACACATACTCTGTACTCCACCCTGGAAGGCTAGAGAAGTTTCTGGGTATAGTTTCTTAGGCTACGTTTCATAATCTTTTGAATGTGTTTGTGGCCCACGCATCTTTTTTCCTGGCCCCTGTTCAATCCTAATGTACAATCATAGGAAAAGTAGAAATGGGAATGGGCAGAAGAGAAATGAGAAAGTTGAAGTCGTTCAGGTGCCTGTGGCTCAGTGAAAGGCATTGACTCAGTTTGGAGTGGTGTGTTAGTGTCTCTTCATTTCCTGGCATTGGCATTGAAATCCACTCCAGGCAGTGCTGGTCTTCTTGTATGCTGGCTGGAGGCTGAGGGTTAGGGTTGTCTACCTGTGTTATTTGCTAGATGTGGATGACAAGTTCATATTTAGGACAGAAGATTTTTAAATTTTTTTTTTGAGAGGGTTTCTCTGTAGCCTTGGCTGTCCTGGAACTTGCTCTATAGGCCAGGCAGGCCTTGAACTCACAGAGATTCGCCTGACTGTGCCTCTCAACTACTGGGATTAAAGTTGTACAACACCACCACTGGCATAAGGTTTTTTATTTTATTTTTCTTTTTGAGACAAGTGTCTCATATTATCTAGGTTTACCTTGAAGTACTGGATTTAAGTAATTCTGCCTTAGCCTTCCAAATAGCTAGGACTTCAGATATAAGCAACAGATTTTTGAATTGTTTTTTTCAGAACTCTGTCAACTCCTATGTTGTTAAGCCTTATACAAGAGGGAGGAAACTAGCTGGGCATGGTGGCGCATGCCTTTAATCCCAGCACTTGGGAGGCAGAGGCAGGCGGATCTCTGAGTTCGCGGTCAGCCTGGTCTGCCAAGGCTACACAGGGAAACCCTGTCTCGGAAACAAAAAAACAAAAAGAGGGTAGAAACTTCTAGAAAGTCAGTGTCATTCTCCTCTCCCATTCCCCATCCATTCTATAGCCACTAGATTACAGAATAGCTAATTTAGTGCCCAAGTTAAGCATATGGGGAGCAGTATACAAGAATTTAAGACAGGATTTGCAAATGACTTGCATCAAACAGATAATGTAAAAGTGTAAATTGGGTAGATTTGTAAGATATTGTGGGAATGGTAGCAAACTGGACAGTGCTTGCTTTGCCTATAGAGGATCACCTTGAAAAACCATAGCAAGACTGGGCCGTATAATTACGATTAGCTAGAGGAAGTCCAGCCTCTCCGTAGATAACAAAGTACTTAGGTCAAAATCACAGAGCAGTTGGTAGAAGCAGAAGTGGAAAACCAAAGCTGCTTTCTCAGGTTGGTGCTCTTTCCCATCCTGCCACATAGATGGTTTCCTGTTAGGTTAGACCATAACAGAATATAACATGTTTCACTTTAACAGCAGATTCACTTTATGTCTCTTGCTCTGTTGTCACGCTGATAATTACAGGTTATGCCAACGCTCAGGCTGAGCATTAGCTGGCAGGCATGCACACTGGAAGACACACTTGAAATTTCTCTTTCTCCTGATCTGTCACATTTTCTAGCATTCCACATTTCCAGGAATCAATTATTAATTACTTGGCATATAATTTCTTCTCGTTCTGTCTTTCTAGTGTACTGGTTCCGTCCCTCTGGAAGGCCATGGGGAAGAGACTGGGAGTCAAGCCAAGTCCTGCTTCCTGGATTTTGCCAGGATATTGCTGGCAGACATCAGTGAGGCCACCGAGAAGCCTCTACCTGCTTTATACTCTCTTCTGCTTCAACGCTCTGTGGATGTCAACAGGTATCAGTTTTGAGATTTAACCTCCTCCTCTGTGCACCTCTCCCAAACAATCAGCATACAGAATTCCTGGGTTTGTTTTATTTTAATTTTATTTTTTATTTTTTTGGTTTTTTGAGACAGGGTTTCTCTGTGTAGCCTTGGCTGTCCTAGACTCGCTTTGTAGACCAGGCTGGCCTTGAACTCAGTGATCCGCCTGCCTCTGCCTCCCGAGTGCTGGGAGTAAAGGCGTGTGTCACCACACCAGCCTCCTGGGTTTGTTTTAAAGACATACCAGAAGGCTGACAGGAGTGGTAATCATCTTGGTGGGTGTTTACTTGCTGGGCTTGTTTTTGTTTTTGTTTTTGTTTTTTGAGAAAGGGTTTGTGTGTGTGTGTAGCCCTGGCTGGCCCGGAATTCACAGAGATCTGCCTGCCTCTGCCTCTGCTGGGATTAAAGGCACTCAACATGACGCCCTGCTTGGGTTTGTTTTGGAATCAAGATATGAATTGGATTATTTTCCCATAAGGGAGAATTGGTATTCATTTTGCCACTTTATAAAGGTAGATCGTGGGGCTGGAGAGATGATGGCTCAGAGGTTAAGAGCACTGACTGCTCTTCCAAAGGTCATGAGTTCAATTCCCAGCAACCACATGGTGGCTCACAACCATCTCTTCTGGCCTGCAGGCAGAGTACTGTATACATGATAAATAAATAAATCTTAAAAAAAAAAAAAAAAAAAAAAAAAAAAAAAAACAGCCTTAAAAATAAATAAATAAATAAATAAATAAATAAATAAATAAAGGTAGGTCCTGGAGCTGGACATTCTCATGTAATGATACGTTACCTAAAGGCTTTTTATCTTTTTAAGTGGGAATCTCGCTGTGTCGCCTAGACTGGCCCTGACCTCATGATTACCTTCCTCACTGGACTTACCTTACATCCACCTCCTAACTTGACTTGAGAGATCACATAGTAAAAGCGTGCAGTGATGGCATGTGCGAGGAGGTCAGAGACAGCTTTGTGGAGCCAATTCTCTTTCTCTACCGTTACGTGGATTCTGAGGATCAGACTCAGGTGGTCAAGCCTGCTTGGTAGAGCCATTTCACTGGCTCTGCGCTGCTCGTTGTTTTTAATAGAAAAGAACCACACCGATAGACTTCACAGACTATACTTTCCTTAGAGCCTCTTGTCAGGCGTCAGTGCCAAGAAGGCTAAATGTCAAGCCAAATTTAAAAATACGCTTTCTATCTTTACCCTTCCAGTTCTTTTGTGGTATGGTACCTTTCATAATGTGGAGTGTGAGAAAGCAGCAATTCGAGAAAGACTTACTTCTGAGGGTTCCCTGATTCTGGACAATGACCAAAAGCCTTCTGCTGTAGAGACAGACCACTGTCATGGTTGACTATTTAGCCTGTGCTCCGACAGCTACAAAGATTTCTGTCGCTATAATGATCTTGAGAATCAAGTAATTACTGTACTTAGCAATTTTAGTAGCAATGACTGTGGGGTTTTGTTGTCTTGCAGTGGTAGCTGTTGATTGCATGATTATAGTGGTGGAGACTGCAGTAGATAGAAAGCTGACCCAAATATTTTTTATATAAAATCATGCTTTGTTGACTAGTTCTGGGCACTGTTTTTATGTAAGATCATTTGAATTAAGTAATTAATTTAGTGCCATTACATTAGGAAAATCACTGCTTTGGAAGTATACCAACCACATACCAGACTTCTAGAAACATTGCATATTTTCTCGTCTAAATTTTATGATAATTCTGAAATAGATAGTTTATGCTAATTGTATTAATAAGGAAATTGAGACCCAGAGAAGCAAAATTACTTAGCTAAAGTCAAATAGCAAGACATGGCACAGCAAGATTCCAACCCGGTTTGTTTTTTATTGAGTTTGTTTTCTTCTGATCTGCCACAATTCTTCTGACCATAGGTGATTCTTGGAGGACCAAAGCTGTTGTCTTGTTTTTTTCCCAGAACCATGAAAAGAATCTGGCTCTTTGAAAGATTCAGAGGAGGATTCCAAAGACTCAAAAAGTGATTTGGAGTCTTTCTGTATTTTTTGCTTATACTTGGTTACGAGTAGAATTGTGGGGGAGTTCCAGATTTAGATAAGAAATTATTTTTAATCTATCCCGATGAAGACTAAAGTGAAAACATCTAGGGTTTTGGAGTCTAGGCTGGGGTAGAACACCTGACTAGTATGTGACTGGCACTGTCAATTCCATACTACAAAGGAAGAAAGAAATAGTGCACGAAAGAGAGAGATGGATGCCCTCAAATAGCGCTAGAAAATTTGAACATAAAATATTTTGTCATAAATATCAGGAGATCTAAAAAAGTTCATATCCCTTGACTTAATTCCTCTTTTAAGAATTTTGTGCTGGCCGGGCAGTGGTGGCACACACCTTTAATCCCAGCACTTGTGAGGCAGAGGCAAGTGGATCACTATGAGTTCGAGGCCAGCCTGGTCTACAAAGCGAGTCCAGGATAGTCAAGGCTACACAGAGAAACTCTGTCTCGAAAAACCAACCAAACAAACAAAACAAAAGAATTTTGGGCTGGAGAGATGCTTCAGTGGTCAAGACCAGTCTGCTCTTCCAAGGACCCAGGAAAATCTGTAATCCTTCCCTCTTTTGGCCTTTTTGTGTACCAGGCATACAAGTAATGCACATATATACATACAAACAAAACTCTCATATACATAAAGTTTAAAAAAAAGAGTTGTTTATGGTGAGGGAGTTGGAGGGAACTGGAAAGATGGCTCAGTGGTTAAGTGCATTTTCCAGAGGACCTGAGTTTGGTTCCCAGCACCTATGTCAGATGACTAACAAATTCCGGTTTCTGAGGGTGACTGTATGTATGTGTGCATACTGACATACATAAATAAAAATGAGTTTATCTCAGCTACATAGTGAGACCTTGACTTTAAGGTGTGTGTGTATGAAGTATATGTACATATATATATGTATATATCAAGAGCTAAGCATGGTCACTCATGCCTGTAATGTAATGTTTTTGTTTTCTGTTTTGTGTGTGTGTTTTGAGACAAGGTCTCTACTATAGCCACGTCCTAGAACTTGATATATAGACTATGCTGGCTTTGAACTCACAGAGATCCATCTGCCTCTGCCTCCTGAGTGCTGGGATTAAAGACGTGTGCCACCCATGTCTGGCTCTTTATTTTTTGTTTTTGTTTTTGTTTTGTTTTGTTTTAAGACAGGGTTTCTCTGTGTAACCTTGGCTGCCTTGAACTCACTTTTGTAGACCAGGCTGGCCTCGAACTCCCAGGGATCCGCCTGCCTCTGCCTCCCTCGTACTGGGATTAAAGGCATGTGCACCACCACCTCCCAGCCATGACTGGCTCTCTAATGTAATCTTAACAGAAGGACTGCTGTGAATTCTAGGCCACACTGGCCACAGAATGAAGCTTTTCCTCCCCAAGTTGCTTTTGGTCATGGTGTTTTTATCATAGCAACAGAAAAGTAACTAGAACAGATACTATCCAGTGTTTCCTACCATAGGAAAATGAATATGTGGGGAGACATCCTAAGTAAAATGGTAAAAACAAGATAAATATCTGCATGTTTACCACAGTATCAATGGTATGACATGAAAAAAATAGGAAATAACCTAAAATAAAATATGTAACTGAATGTTTATATACTATGCTCTCTTTATTCTTCTGTTTTCTAGTGGTTTTTGAACAACATTTTTTTTTTTTTTTTTTTTTGAGACAGGATTTCTCTTGTAGTCCTGGTTTTCCTGGACTTGGTTTGTAGACCAGGCTGCCCTTGAACTCAAAGATCAACCTGCCTCTACCTCCTGACTGCTGGGATTAAAGGTGTGCGCCACCACACTTAGGAAGAATTTTTTTAAAAGTAAGGAGTCAAAAATCTATCAGGCAATGCAATAACAAAATGACACAGGTGAAAGCCTAATCAGGTAGCTCGGGTTGGTGTTCACGTGCTGTGATTATTCAGCTTTTACCTGAGCACTTACATTTTTCCCTGATCAAAGATGGGCTACTTTTTTCTTTTTCTTTTTTTCTGTTATCATGTAGCTCATGGATCATGTGAATTCTTCCTGAAAAAAAAAAAAAAAAAAATAAGAGCCCTCTTCAGCTAGTGCTCATTCCTGGGCACCACTTAGTAGCTGGCCCCTCCTTTGGAAGAGCTCCAGGTACCTACTGACGTCATTTAGTTGGCTCTTTTTCATTTCTGCTTTGGACTCAGTGGTGAAGCCCACTGCCAGAAATGAGTAGTTATGACTTATCTGATAAAATATACCCTATCTTCTTCCTTGTGGGCTGTTGAGTCAGTGTTTTTCTGTATAATTTTACTGCTGTGTGGTTTGAAAGTAGCATTTTGGACCTGGTGATTATCATTTTGGATAACAAATGTGAGATGACCCTAAGAACTTGGAAATTCCTCAGTAGTTAGTCAACTTCTCTTATTTTAAATTTTATTTATTGATTTTGTGTATATGAGTGCTCTATTTGCATGTATACCTGCAGGCCAGAAGAGGTCATTAGATCACATTACAGGTGGTTGTGAGCCACCATGTGGTTGCAGGAACTTGAACTCAGCACCTCTGGAAGAGCAGCCAGTGCTCTTAACCACTGAGCCACCTCTCCAGCCCTGGTTAACCAACTTCTTAAGAGCAGGAATATGTCATTTTTTGCTTCTGTAAGGTATTCCAAGAATGTATAAAATTTGGCACATAAATGTACTGTAAAAGTATTTGTTGGCTGAATAATACATTAGCGATATACTTGGGAGGCACAGGCAGGTGGATCTCTGTGAGTCCAGGACAGCCAGGCCTACACAGAGAAACCCTGTCTTGAAAAACCATAAATAATAAATAAATAAAACATTAGTGATAAGATTTTTTTTTAAGGTGGCTGGAGAGACAGCTGTGGGTGCTGGGAACCGAACTCTTATATTTTTGCTTGTGAGCCTAGCCTTTAACGGCTGAGCCATCTCTCCAGCGCAGGAGATTATTTTTTGAGAATTAAACTGTGAAACCAACATAGTCAGAGTAGAGGTCTTAAGGTAGAAGTCTTATTTGTTTGTTTGTTTTGATTTTTTGAGACAGGGTTTCTCTGTGTAGCCTTGGCTGTCCTAGACTTGCTTTTATAGACCAAGCTGTCCTCAAACTCACAGCAATTTGCCTGCCTCTGCCTCCCAAGTGCTGGGATTACAGGTGTGCACCACCAGGCCCAGCTAAGGTAGAGGTCGGCTGAGGTAGAAGTCTTAAAGACAATTTAAGGAGACATAGTACCTTTGAAACCAACAGATGGGATTAAAATATGAACTATATTAACATCTCCAAACAAGAAAGGCTGTATCTGAAGAGTAATGTATGCATGAGACACAGACCTAATTGGCCTTGGAATCCTAAAACAAGGAGGCCAGTATAGGCCTGAAAGTAGCAGCTGACTCTGGAGAATTCCTGATCTTCTGCCTAGTTAATTATTAAAGGACTTAGTAGGACTCTGCCTCCAGATGAGGCAGAATGGCTCCTGCCCCGCAAAAATGTCCAGTTTCATGAGAGAAACAAACACTACTTTATGTGAAGTGAAAAGATGGAGGGATTCAGGCCCTGTGCTGCTGGAACCAGAGAACGTTTCGCTGAGGGTGAAGGGGAGAACCTGGAGTCCATTCCAAGAAGCTGATACCTGGGCGGTTTTGAAAGTTGAACCCGAAGGACGCAGAAGGTATTCCCAGGCAACAGGCACTCAGAGCAAAGGCGTAAGGGATGTGGCTGCACTGTGCCCTGCTGAGAACTACTGGAAGGGCAGTTCCTGAGGAGGTCAGTAGTGGCTGCCATTCCCAGCAGCCTCAGTTTTAATCTTTCTTAGAGAGATTGTCCACAGACTATCTCCTGTGTGGCCTAGGGAGCCTTTGAACTTTGGATCCTTATGATCCTTATGACTCAGCTTCGACTTCTTTTTTTTTTTTTTTTTAAAGATTTATTATGTATACAGTGTTTTTTTTTGTTTGTTTACATATACTCCTGCACTCCAGGAGAGGGCACCAGAACTCAGTGTAGATTGATTAAGAATTTCTGGGAATTGAACTCAGGACCTCTGGAAGAGCAGCTAGTGTTCTTAACCTCTGAGCCATCTCTCCAGCCCCCTCAGCTTCAGCTTCTTAAGCATCGCTGTATTACAAGTCTGTGCCACTAGGCCAGGCTCAAATTCTGTGTCTTCCACTCTCTTCATTTCCTGTTCTCTCTGCAGTGGCTGTGCATGCTAGGTGAGTGCTCTGTTACTGAGCTATGTACCCAGCTCTGGTTTGGGATTTCTTGGAGACAGGGTCTAATTTTTGTAGCCAAGGCTGGCCTGGGACTGACTGGATAACCCAGATTGGCCTTGAACTTGCAGCAGTTGATGTCTCAGCCTCCCAAGCACTGGGATTATGAACATGAGCCACCATGCCTGGTTTAAATTTTCTTGATTATGTTCTATAATCTAGAAATATGTTGAAGTTGTACCCAGTATATGCTTATTTATACATTATATAAAATAATATATGAATGTCTATGTATGCATAAGAGAAGCTCAAAACAAAAATTTTAAAGAGATCAATAAAAAGGAAATATGAAGTAATATTTAATTTAGAAATTGTTTTTTAGTACATATGGACACATGCATACCATGGCATCCATATGGAGGTCAGAGGATAACTATGTGGAGCTGCTTCTATGCTAACCTTTACATGGCTTCTGGGAATCAAGTGCAGATTGTCAGGCTTGCATTGTAAGGACTTTACCCTGCTAAGCCATCACACCGGTCCAAAGTTTTAAGGTTTTTTGGTTTTGGTTTTGGTTTCTGGTTTTTTGACACAGGATTTCTCTGTGTAGCCTTGGCTGTCCTGGATTTGCTTTATAGACCAGGCTGGCCTGGAACTCACAGCGATCCACTGGAGTGCTGGGGAAGAGTTTTTGTTTTGTTTTAATTATTTCAGTGTACAGAATGATGAGTTTCATTATAGCCTTTTTTTGGTACACATATCATTAAACCTTGCTTATATTCACTCCCTTCTACTTCTTCCATTTCTCTTTCCCTCAAATAATTCCCAATCTTCCTATATATACAATAGATGTAGTGTATCTAAAACCTAGATTCAGCATGAAAAAACAGGTAACATTTGCCTTTCTGAATCTGGCGACATGATGCTCTCCAGTTCCATCCGCTTTCCTGGAGCTCAAGTAATCTCATTCTTTATGGCTGAACACAGCTCCATTATGTGACTGTGCCTCATTATCTGTCCATTTGTCTCTTAGATAGGCATCTGGCTGGTCCTCTGTGTTCTGCCTTCACCTTTATTATTTATTTCTGTCTACTACTTTTGGATTTGGATTGTTCTTGTTTTTCTAAGAACTTAAATAATTTATCTGTGGTGTCTCTGGTTTTCAACATAAGCACTCATAGCTATAAACTTTCCTCTTAGAACTAACTGCCTTGCTGTATCCCAAAGGTTCTGTAAGTTGTGCTTCCATTTCATTTGTTGCTAGAAACTTTAAAATTTTCTCTCTCACGTCTTTAGTGACCTTCTGGTCATCCAAAAGTCTATTGTTCAGTCTTTAAATATTTATATAATACCTGTGGTTTTCTTGTTAATTATTTCAAGTTTTATTTCACTATATTGTGTTAAGGTAGAAGAACTTCTTTTCATTTTTCTTGCACTTCTTAAGATTTGCTTTATGGCCTATTTTAGAGAAAGTTCTATTGGTTGGCTGAGAAGAATTTTCATTTTGCTCTTGGATAGAACATTCTGTAAATGTCTCTTAGGTCCACTTGATCTATTGTGGAGATTAACTCTGAGGTTTCTTTTGTTTTGTTTTAAATTTTACATTGAGCTGTTTATGGGAGAAGTCACAAGTTAAACAGATTTTTGAATAAGAAAATGACAATTAGTCTGGTTGGCAGATTATTATGTATCTCAGACCAGTGCCTGACTACCATGTAGCTGAAGATGACCCTGAACTTCAGATCCCCCATATTCTAATAGCTGGGATTGCAAAAGTGTGTTACCTTACCTGGTTTATGAACTGCCAGGGATCTAACCCAGGACCTTGTACACTCTACCAACTAAGCTATATCTCCAAGCCGGGTAGTGGTGGTGCACGCCTGTAATCCCAGCACTCGGGAGGCAGAGGCAGGCTTGTCTCTGTGAGTTTGAGGCCAGCCTGGTCTACAGAATGAGTTTTAGGACAGCCAAGGCTACACAGAGAAACCCTGTCTTGAAAAAAAAAAGTTAAGCTATATTTTCAGCCCTTGAGTTTTGTTATTGATTTTTACTCTGGATGACTTACTTTCATTTGTTTGTTTATTATATTTATTTGTGTGTGTGTGTGTATGTGTGTGTGTGTGTGTGTGTGTGTGTGTGTGTGTGTGTGTGTTAATGTAGAAGTTAGAGGACTTCCTTTACCATATAGGTACCAGCAATCAAACTGAGGTCATCAGTCTTGGTGTCAAGCTCTTTTATCCACTGAGCCATCTTGCTGGTCCTTGATGTCTTTTTCCCCCTTCTCTGAAACAGAGTTTCTTTGTGTAAGAGCCCAGGCTATCCTGGAACTCACTTTGTAGACCAGGCTGGCCTTGTACTCAGGTAGATCCTCTTGTCTCTGCCTCCTCAGTCTCATGCCATGCCTGGCATGATGTCCAATTTTTTATGAGAGTGAGGTAGTGAAGTCATTTCTGTGTCAAGATCTATCCTTTTCCCAGCAGTGGTGGTGCATGCCTTTAATCCCAGTACTTGGGAGGGAGAGAAAGGTGGATCTACCTGAGCTCAAGGCTAGCCTGGTGTACAGAGCAAATTCCAGGACAGCCAGGGCTACACAGGGAAATCCTGACTGGAAAAACAAAATAAAAATAAAAACAAAACCTATCTTTTCGTGTTTATTAGTTTTTTGGTTTGTTTTAGAGTTTTGTTGTTTGTTTGTCTTTTTCAGGACAGGGCTTCTCTGTGTAGCCCTGGCTGTCCTGGTACTTGCTTTGTAGACTAGGCTAGCCTTGAACTCACAGAGATATGCCTGCCTCTGCCTTTGAGTGTTGGGATTAAAGGCGTGTGCCACCACGCCCAGGTAATGTTTTGGTTTTGTTTCTTTTTTTGTTTTTATTTTTGTTTTGTTTTGTTTTTGTTTTTGTTTGTTTTGTTTTTCGAGACAGAGTTTCTCTATTTAGCCTTGGCTGTCCTAGACTCACTTTGTACACATCGATCTGCCTGCCTCTGCCTCCCAAGTGCTGGGATTAAAGGCGTGCGCCAACACACCTGGCACGTTTTGTTTTTTAAATTGAGACCGCCAACATTTGTTATATGTATATTTATAATTTTTATATCTTCTTAATTTTTTTCTTTATTAATATGTAGCCTTTAAAAATCTTTTCTAGGGGGCCTGGAGAGATGGCTCAGAGGTTAAGAGCACTGACTGCTCTTCCAGAGGTCCTGAGTTCAATTCCCAGCAACCACATGGTGGCTCACAACCATCTATAATGAGATCTAATGTGCACTGTATACATAATAAATAAATAAATCTTTAAAAAAAAAATCTTTTCTAGTTGGGCAACGTGGTGCATGCCTTTAATCCTAGCACTCAGCAGAGGCAGGTGGATCTTGTGAGTTTTGAGGCCAGCTTGGGGGATTTCCAGGACAGCCAGGGCTACGTAGAGAGACTCTGCCTCTTAGGGGGAAAAAAGCCAAAATCTTTTCTAGTTTTGGTTTGAAGTCTATTTTATCAATTATAAAACAAACTATGCCAGCTTAGTTTTGGCTTTTATTTGCTTGGTAACTTGACTTCCATCCTTTCATGCTCAGTCTGTAGATATTGTTGCCAGTGAGGTATGTATTTTAGAGACACTGATAGTTGGATCTTGATTGATTTATTGATTGATTTGAAATAAGGTTTCTCTGTGTTAGCTCTGGCCATCCTGGACTCACTTTGTAGACCAGACTGGCCTCAAACTCAAAGATCTGCCTGCCTCAGCCTCCCAAGTGCTGGCATCAAAGGTGTACACCACCCTGCAAGCTTAGACCTTATCTTTTGTTTTTTTGAGACAGAGTTTCTGGGTGTACCCTTGGCTGTCCTGGGCTCCCTTTGTAGACCAGGCTGGCTTTGAACTCACATTGATCCACCTGCTGTCTCCCAAGTTCTGGGATTAAAGGCATGTGCCACCCTGACTGGCTTGGACCTTGTTTTTTAATCTAATGGGCTAGCATGTGTCTTTTAATCGAAAGGTTAAAACTATTTACATTTAGGGTTCCTATTGAGAGATGTCTGCTAATTGCTATAGATTTGTCAGTTGTTTTCTTGGCTATATAGATGTGTTAGTTACTTTTCTTATTTCTATGACCAAACACTTGACAAGAAGCAATTTAAAGAAGGAGGGCTTATTTTGGCTTACAGTTCAGGGACATATCCATCATGGTGGCAGGGAAGGAATGTGAACAAGAGTGGGAAGCTGCAGGTCATATGTGTAGGCAGCCAGAAAGCTGAGAGTAAGGGTGCTTATTCAATCTGAGACCCTCATGGGGTGGTACTGCCCACATTTATGGTAGGCCTTCCACCTCAGGTAGACCTGCTCTAGGTAGTTCCTCACTGGTGCCCAAGGCTTGTCTCCCAGGTGACGCTGGATCCTGTCAAGTTAATGCTCGCTATGAACTATCACAATAGGTTGTTCGTCTTTTTCATCTCCCCATTTGTGTTAGGTGTTTGCTAATTGACCGTGTTAGACATGATGGATTCCTAGTTCTCTTTTGTTCATCTGTTTTCCTTGTGATATTCTTTTTTTTTTTTAAGATTTAAAAAAATTATATTTTTATTTTATGTGCATTGGTGTTTTGTCAGGTCCCATGGAAATGGAGTTACAGGCAGTTGTGAGCTGCCATGTGGTTGCTGGGAAATGAACACGGGTCCTCTGAAAGAGCAGCCAATGCTCCTAAGCACTGAGCCATCTCTCCAACCCCTCTCATGAGGTTCTTAACTGACCCTTCTTTGTCGGGGCTTGCTTTATTCTCCGTGTTTAAGTGTGTTCTTTATCGTTGGCCTGGCTGTCATGAATTACTTTAGTTTGTGCTTTTCTCAAAAGATCCTTGTTTCTCCATCAACTTTAAGAGTAACTTTGTGGTATATAACAATTTTGACTGGGAATTGTTTAATTTTAGGGCTCGAAATATATTATTGCTTGCTTTCTGTCTTTCTTTCTTCCTTTCTTGGCTTTTAAGGGTTTTTGTTGAGAGGTCTGATAATTATTCTGATATATTTGTCCGTGTAACTGAGTTAGCATTTTTCTCGTATCGCTTTTATCCATTTATTTATTTATTTTAATCCATTTATTTATTGTTTTGTTTTGGATAGGATCTAATGTAGCTCAGGCTGGACTTAAACTTGCAGTTTTGCTAAGGATAACTTTGAACTCTTTTTTTTTTTTTTTTTTTTTTTTTTTTTTTTTTTGGTTTTTTGAGACAGGGTTTCTCTGTGTAGCCATGGCCATCCTGGACTCACTTTGTGGACCAGGCTGGCCTCGAACTCACAGCGATCCGCCTGCCTCTGCCTCCCGAGTGCTGGGATTAAAGGCATGCGCCACCACGCCCGGCTTCTTTTTTTTTTTTTTTTTTCTCGAGACAGGGTTTCTCTCTGTAGCCTTGGCTGTCCTGGATTCCCTTGTAGACCAGGCTGGCCTCGAACTCACAGCTATCCACCTGCCTCTGCCTCCCTAGTGCTGGGATTAAAGGCGTGTGCCACCACGCCCGGCCCGAACTCTTTTAACTTTAATTATATGTGTATAGGTGTTTTGCCTCCATGTATGTATGTGCACATGTGTCCAGTGCTCTCAGAGTTCAGAAAAGGTGGGAAGATCCCTTGGAATTGGAATTACAGATGGTTGTGAACTACTGAATGGGTTCTAGGAACCAAACCTGGGTCCTCTGGAAGAGCAGCTAGCTCTTAACTGCTGAGCCATCTCTCTATTCCTCCAGACTTGTTTTGTTTTGTGTGTATGAGTATTTTGCCTGCATTTATGTATGGGTACCACATGCCAGCCTGGGACCCACTGAAGTCAGGAGAGAGCATCAGATCTCTTGGAACTGGAGTTACAGATGGCTTTGAGATACCATGTGGATGCTGGGAACTGAACCTCAGTCCTTTGCAAGAGCAACAAGTACTCTTAACTGTGCAATTATACCTCCAGCTTTCACTTTACTTATCAATTCATTCGCTGGTAGACATCAGAGTGTTTTTGGCTATTGCAAGTAATGGTGTTCTGAACATTTATGTACTTTTTGTTTGTGTTTGTTTTTCTTTTAAGATTTATTTATTTGTTATTATGTATACAGTTCGCTGCCTGCATGTACATCTGCAGGCCAGAAGAGGGCACCACAGCAATCACAGCAATCAGCCTGCCTCTGCCTCCCAAGTGCTGGGATTAAAGGTGTGTGCCACCGTGCCCGGCCCTTTACTAGTTTTTATGTGAACATGTTTTTCATTTTCTTTCTTTCTGTCTTTCTTTTTTTTTTTTTTTAAATATTATTAAATTCTTATTTATTTATATGAGGTTCTATCTCCTTGTACACTTGTATGCCAGAGGAGGGTATAGATGGTTGTGAGCCACCATGTGGTTGCTGGGAATTGAACTCAGGATCTCTGGAAGAGCAGACAGTGCTCTTAACCTCTGAGCCATCTCTCCAGCTCCTCTTTCTTTCTTTTTATTTAAAGATTTTTATTTGTGAGCCGGGCGTGATGGTGCACGCCTTTAATCCCAGCACTCGGGAGGCAGAGGCAGGCGGATCGCTGTGAGTTCAAGGCCAGCCTGGTCTACAAAGTGAGTCCAGGATGGCCAAGGCTACACAGAGAAACCCTGTCTCGAAAAAAAAAAAAAAAAAAAAAAAAGAAGATTTTTATTTGTTATATATATAGTGTTCATCCTGCATGCCAGAAGAGGGCACCAGATCTCATTATATATGGTTATGAGTCACCATGTGGTTGCTGGAAATTGAACTCAGGACCTTTGGAAGAGCAGTCAGTGCTCTTAACCTCTGAGCCATCTCTCCAGCCCCATTTTTCATTTTCTTGCACATAAAGTTAGGAGTAGAATTGTTTACTTATCCAGTAGTTCTTCTATGTTTATTTATTTATTCCTTTTTATTTACAGGCTTCTATTTTCTCTTTTTAAAAAAGATTTTGAGAAGCAGTTTTTCACAGTAGCTATGCTACTTTATATCAAGAGTTCTAACTTGTTTGTCTGTCCTTCTGCATTTCTCATTACCTGACCCCTTCCTGCCCTTTCAGCAGCGGGCTAACACATAGGGCCTCTCACATGCTAGTCATCACCAACCCTCCTTTTTAAAGAAAAATAGTAGAGTAGGTTACTGGAGATCAGAAAATCTGGGAAGCCTTCATGGAGGAAGAGAACTTGTTTTGGGTCTAGTATGTATTCAGTTTGCAGACAGACTGACACAGTGAGTGAGAGGACAAAGGAACAACCAAATAGGTAGAAATTCCTTACTTCACTCATTCACTTAGTTTTTAAGTTACTTATTCATCCAATGAATCTTTACTGAGGCAGGTTCTGTTTTGTGGCAGCTTTCCAAGTAGTTCTCTAACTAAGTCTTCCTGACCCTTGGAGTTTCTTGATTGGGCAGGCTTTCATTTGCTCTCTCTTTTCCTTTCTCTGTACTCTTCTGAATCCAGTGAGGTCTGGCTTCTACACACCTAGGTTTCTCTAAGGTAATGGTGATCTTCCTACTTGGTGACCTTCATGTCATCTTAATTGAAATCTGCAGGAAGGTTATGAGACAGCATAGTGGCTAAGAGCACTTGCTGTTCTTCCAGAGGACCCAGAGTTCAGTTCCCAGCACCTGGCTGCTTACAACCACCAGCTCTTGGGGCTCTGATGCCTCTGGAACTCATGGGCCGCTAGACCAGATGCAAAGACACAAATACACATAATTAAAAATAAGATAACGGGCCAAGTGGCGGTGGGATACACCTTTAATCCCAGTACTCAGGTGGGTTTCCATGAGTTCAAGGCCAGCCTGGTTTAAAGAGCAAGTTCCAGGACAGCCAGGGCTACAAAGAGAAACCTTGTCTTGAACACCCCCACCCCGAAAATATATAAAATAAATCTTTAGAAAATCTGTGCAGCATTTGGCTTCTTTGTTTATTTTCTTGAAACTCTGTCATCACTTGCTTTAAAATACAGTTTTCTTTGTTCTTCTAGTTGATATTCTGTACTTTTTAATGCTTTCCCCCTCAACCTCGCCTTAGCTTTTCTCTTAAATGTTTTGTTCTTCAGGGTTTTGTTTCATATCCCGCCCCACCCCGCTCTTGCATGTGCTTTAGCAGCCTCACTCATTTTCTCAGTTGATAGCTATGTGATTACCACTCCCAGATCTGTCACTGCTGAGCACCAAACTGCCTAGCCACCTGTATGTCACACATCTCCAACTGGATGTCTCATAACTACCATTAAGTTAATATGTCAAAACGGAAGCCAGAGCTTTTCTTCTCTTTCTTCTCTTTTATTCCCTATAAACATAAAAAGAGCATCTCCACCCATGTTCTAAGGTAGAGATCTCTGAGTCATTCTCCATTTCTTTCCTCCTCCATATCAAAAGATCATCATTCATATCGTGTTTTTATGCTCCACCCTGCTGCGCGTGTCATTATCGTTCTGTCTAATGTTTTCTGAATCACACAAACATAAGTTTCTTTCAAACTCCCTGAGACTTCTGGTCTGAACTCCTTTGTGAAGTTCTCGTGATGGCTGTGCAGCTCTCTGTGCACCCTGCGTGATGTGCTGCAGTGTTTAGGCTTTGTGAAGAGAACGCCAGGGGAGGTCTTACCCACAGGGCAAGCCTTCTTTATGTCTCCACCAGCAGACAGTGTTAATACAATTGCTTAACACTAGGAGGGCCAAGTTCTAGTATGCTCCTGCCTCCTACCCCAAGCACTGTTTGACCCCTAATGATTCTGTCTTCTCAATCCTGCTATCATTCTCCATCTAATAAATACCTGGTGATCCTATGTTGTTTGCAGTCCAGCCTTAGCCACAGACTGGTTCTCACTGGACTGCTGCCTCCACCCCATTTTTTTTTTTACAACAACTTCCTTAAATTTTAGACAAATGACTAAATGTCTTTGCTTTCCAACATCAGCAAAGACTCCTCTGTCCTGCTTAGGTCTCATCTTTCTTTGTGTCAGCAGGGACACTATCCTTTAACAGAGAATTTGGCATTCATGGGGGTCTCTTAGAACTGTAGTCTTTATGTTGCCAGTTGTCAGAGATATTCTGTATGATGGATGGCAGTTATAATGTATTCTGTGTAGCAGGTAGTGGTTATGGTGTATTCCGTGTAGTAGGTAGTGGTTATGGTGTATTCTGTGTAGTAGGTAGTGGTTATGGTGTATTCTGTGTAGTAGGTAGTGGTTATGGTGTATTCCGTGTAGTAGGTAGTGGTTATGGTGTATTCCGTGTAGCAGGTAGTGGTTATGGTGTATTCCGTGTAGCAGGTAGTGGTTATGGTGTATTCCGTGTAGCAGGTAGTGGTTATGGTGTATCCGTGTAGCGTTGTAGCAGGTAGTGGTTATGGTGTATTCCGTGTGTGTGGTGTGTTGTGTAGCAGGTAGTGGTTATGGTGTATTCCGTGTAGCAGGTGGTTATGGTGTATTCCGTGTAGCAGGTAGTGGTTATGGTGTATTCCGTGTAGCAGGTAGTGGTTATGGTGTATTCTCCGTGTAGCAGGTAGTGGTTATGGTGTATTCTGTGTAGCAGGTAGTGGTTATGGTGTATTCTGTGTAGCAGGTAGTGGTTATGGTGTATTCTGTGTAGCAGGTAGTGGTTATGGTATATTCTGTGTAGCAGGTAGTGGTTATGGTGTATTCTGTGTAGCAGGTAGTGGTTATGGTGTATTCTGTGTAGCAGGTAGTGGTTATGGTGTATTCTGTGTAGTAGGTAGTGGTTATGGTGTATTCCGTGTAGCAGGTAGTGGTTATGGTGTATTCTGTGTAGCAGGTAGTGGTTATGGTGTATTCTGTGTAGTAGGTAGTGGTTATGGTGTATTCCGTGTAGCAGGTAGTGGTTATGGTGTATTCTGTGTAGCAGGTAGTGGTTATGGTGTATTCTGTGTAGTAGGTAGTGGTTATGGTGTATTCTGTGTAGTAGGTAGTGGTTATGGTGTATTCTGTGTAGCAGGTAGTGGTTATGGTGTATTCCGTGTAGCAGGTAGTGGTTATGGTGTATTCTGTGTAGCAGGTAGTGGTTATGGTGTATTCTGTGTAGTAGGTAGTGGTTTTGGTATATTCTGTATGGTAGATAGCGGTTTGGTGTGGTGAGTTCTCCATCCTGATTAGGAACAGGAGTTTATTATGATCATTTAATTGTGTGTCTGTCTATTACTCAAAGTTACCTCTTTAGTATGTAACATGTAGTAGATAACAAGTTCTGTTGTTAAAGTAACCATAGCACCCTGTTTTGAGCATTTGTGTTTGGAAGAACTGGCCTTTTCTCTCCTTTTTCAAACTTAACTATGTGGGTTCTTGTCCAAGGAGGAAAATGTATCTACTGTTCTCTAACGGATTCATTTCACAAATGGCAGGGAATTTTCTTTCTGGCTCATGGAATGGCCAGTCTTGAGACCCTCTTGCCTTGCCATGCCCTAGCTGGGCTGCTTCTCCTGTATTTACCCAGCTGAGTAAGCTTCATTCAGTATGGAAATCAGAAGGAAGGTTGTGGCTACACGTTCCTACCATGTTGTCCAGCCACTGTTATCATCTGTACTCTACAGATAGCATTGTGGTCTCTGTGTTCCCTAACTGCAGTGTTTTGTGTTGTCATCAGACCAGAGTTCTGCACAGAGAGATTAACAATCTCAGAGCCCACAAAGACTGCAGGTGAGACACAAAGATGGCTCCAGGCTTAGCAAGAGGTCTCTTCTAGTTGCATTCTGTTCTTTTGTGCTTGAGTTCATGAGTCCAGATAAGTGCCCCTAATGCCAGGAGTGTTCCTGGTACATGGCACAAGTGCCAAAAGGCAACTATTGGCCTTGACCCCACTTTCTTTCTTTCTTTCTTTTTTTTTTTTTTTACTACTTTGTGGTATGTAGACACTTTTTTTTTTTTTTTTTTCCTGAGACAGGGTCTCTCTGTGCAGCCTTGGCTGTCCTGGACTCACTTTGTAGACCAGGCTGGCCTTGAACTCACAGTGATCTGCCTGCGTCTGCCTCCTGAGTGCTGGGATTAAAGGCGTGCGCCACCACACCTGGCTTGACACTCTTATGCCAATAAGAACAAGTCATTATTTTTTTTAAAGTATGTGATATATTGGGGCTGAAGAGATGGCTCAGCGGTTAAGAGCACTGACTACTCTTCCAGAGGTCATGAGTTCAATTCCCAGCAACCACATGGTGGCTCACAACCATCCACAATGAGATCTGGTGCCCTCTTCTGGTGTGTAAGTGTATACATGCAGGCAGAATACTGTGTACATAATAAATAAATAAATATTTTAAAAAAGAATAAAAAAAGTATGTGAAAAAAAATTATGTGGTATATTTTGAAATGCGTTGGCTTTATTTTCATGGAAAAGCAGTTTTGGGAGGCCTTTAGGTGCCTCTATTTATCTTCTTCTCCATGCTGGGCACCCGATTTGAGGTGGATGACTAATGGAATATCTTTTCCAGCACTGAGCCTTCAGCAGGAACTTTCTCCTGCCAAACTGCCCTATATTCTTAACTACATTGCAGTGCAGGAAGGTAATAAATTATTAATCCTAAATCTGTCTCCTTAGATTGTAGGGTAATGACTTGAGTACATGGCAGCTGGGGGAAAAGGGAGCTTTCTGGCTGCTAACACAAATCACACAAGCTTTTTGATTCCAAGTTCAGCTAACTGGCATGAGCAAGTCTAGGGGATCTTGTTATATCACATTCAGTTGATTTAAGTTTCTAAGATTGGCCAGTTCCCACAGTTAGCCCCTCTCCCCATGATGAGAACGCATCATCTGTAGCTTAAACACTCAGTAGCGAGAGAGAAGCACCCTCAGTCCTACCATCCTGGGAAGTGGTACTTTTGCTGGGTTTCTTTGCCATTTTGAAACTAGGCAAATGTAGCATAAGCTTATTTACTAACTTGTGCAAGAAAGTGAAGAGAGATGAGGAAACAGAGTAATTGGCAGTAAACCTCGAGCAACTTTGCTTTTTATTTATCTATTTGTTTTTTGGTCTTTTTAAGACAGGGTCTCCTGTGTAGCTTGGCTGTCCTGGAACTTGCTCTGTAAACGAGGCTGGCCTTGTACTCATAGAGATCCTCCTGCCTCTGCCTCCCTGAGTGCTGGGATTAAAGGCTTGTGCCACCACTGCTCATCTTTAAGAACAATTTTAAATGGACTCTCCTTGGGAATGTTTCAAGGGAAGAGAAAATATGGCAGCAATGGAGTTTAAAAACAAAAACCAATTACAGGTCAAAGCATAGCCTGTTTTGTAGATTTTATAAAAATCTCAGTATTTGATTAGCTGCTAGTTTAAAGCACTGTGTCAGAAACTGCCAGGAATGTGCTCAGGAGTGCATGTGGCTGGTGCTCAGATGCCTGTTTCCAGCTAAGCAGCGCCAAAAAGTTTGGGTTAAAATTAATGGCTCTTGACTTACTTTTGTTTGTTTGCTTAATATGTGCAAGTGAATTGGGCCCAGGGTCATACACATGGTAAGCATAGTTCTACCACTCTGCCATTGAGCTATAGCCCCAGGACTAGGATCTGCTTGCTTTGTGTATGTGTGTGGCTGTTAAGGCTGGGTCTCAGCTTAGATAGGCCTTAAACTTGAGTATTGGGATTATAGGTATGCACCACTACACCCAATGGTCTTCCTCTAAAGCCATCTTTCTGATCATCCAGGGCCTTCTATAACGAGAGTCAGCCCATGTGGTTAAGTTCCCATAGCTACTGTAGATTGCAGACAGTGCTGGATATGTTTCAGAGAGAAGATGTAAGAATTGGCATTTCTGGGCATGGTGGCTCGTGCTTTTGGTCTCAGTACTCGAGAAGCAGAGGCAGGTGGCTTTCTGTGAGCTCAAAGCCAGACTGGTCTGCATAGCAAGTTCCAGGCTGGCCATGGCTACATAGTGAGACCCTGTCAAGAAAGAAAGAAAGAAAGAGAGAGAGAAAGAAAGGAAGGAAAAGAAAAAAAGTGTTAGTCTTGACTACGTGCCTGTTCATAAGTTAGCAAGAGGTACACCTCAGCCAAGAGCATGCCTGAATAAGTCCTGGACTTTGTAGGACTGGTTTGTATTGCTAAACTCCATCAGGTTCTGCATTTATAAAGTCGGGTGAAAGTGCCTTTCATAGGGTTGTGGGAATTACATAAAATATTCATGCAAAGGGCTCACCCTACTTCTAGGTTCATTCAATAAATATTAGCACTACTTATTCTCATGCAGGATTCAATTGGTGAAAGTCTTGTTTAATTTCAGAGTGACAAAGCAGCAACAAGTTTGAGTTCTATGGTGGCTTAACTCTGTCCAATGGGATCTCAGTCTCCATGTTCTATGTATACTGCAGGCAGCCAGCCTTTCTGCGTTGTCATAGAAAGTAGGTCCCCATTCATTTCTTTTTCTTTTTTCTTTCTTTTTTTTTTAGAAGATTCATTTTTTTATTTATTATGAATACAGTATCTACATGCAGGCCAGAAGAGGGCTGGGAATTGAATTCAGGACCTCTGGAAGAGCAGACAGTGCTCTTAACCTCGGAACCATGTCTCCAGCCCCTGCCCCACTTATTTCTACACAGGCTTAACCTGGTTCAAGTCCGTGAATGAACAAACTG
Source organism: Acomys russatus (assembly GCF_903995435.1). Taxonomy (NCBI): domain Eukaryota; kingdom Metazoa; phylum Chordata; class Mammalia; order Rodentia; family Muridae; genus Acomys; species Acomys russatus. Next base: position 20,986,185 of record NC_067165.1, read on the forward strand.
TATCAGGTACTCTCCAAAGTTGTGCTGTTTTTCTGAGGAGGACCACAGGTCACCTGTTTACTTTTCCTTCAGACGAGAACTGTGTTCTGCCGACATACCACTCTGTGGTCTCCACCCTGCTTCACTTCCCTCAACATGATGATGTGTTCATGCTTGGCAAAGTCTTATGGTAGACCATGCTGGTCTTCTGGTCAGGACGGTGGGTTTTATTTTTTGAGACAGAGTATTGCTATGTTGCTCAAGCTGGCCTCAAACTTGCCATCATCTTGCCTCTGCCTACCTCAGCACTGGGATTACAGATGTGTGCTACCACATCTGGCTCAGGATAGTGTTTTGCTCTTTATGCTTTTTGTTTGTTTGTTTGTTTTTTGTTTTTCAAGACCAGGTTTCTCTGTGTAGCCTTTGCTGTCCTGGACTTGCTTTGTAGACCAAGCTGGCCTTGAACTTACAGAGATCGGCCTGCCTCTGCCTCCCTAGTGCTGGGATTAAAGGTGTGCGCTACCGTATCTGGCCCACTCAGGATAGTGCTTTGACTGGAGTTGATTCTGAATTACTTTTGGATTTTGTGTTGGAGGTAGATTTCAGAGTTAGTTCCTTCCTTTGTTCAAAGTGTAGTTTTTGTGTGCCAGCTATTATAAGCATTAGAAACATAGTAATGAGCTAGGTTGGTTAATTGAGCTTGCTTTCTATTGATATCTTTCACATCTCTGGGGAATGGAAATTCTCTTTCCAAGGAATACTGGGAGTTTAGAGTTGGAGAGATGGCTCATCAGTTAAGAGCACTGACTGAATTGCTAGAGGACCTGGGTCCAATCCCCAGCACTAACATAGTGTCTTTGTAACTCTAGTCCCAGGAGATACAACATCCTTACCTGGCAGGTACTGCATGCATATGGTGCATAGGCACACATGTAGGCAAAATACCCATACACAATAGAAAAAAAAAAGAATGATGGTCCCAAGGTAATGTAATGACAACGACAATACAGCATACCTTTTAGAATTCTAGGAATGTAGAAAACTAGGCTGTTACGATGATGATGATGATGATGATTACTGAGACAAGGACTCACTTGTAGCCCTGGTTGGAACTCACTCTGTAGACCAAACTGGCTTCTACCTCACAGAGACCCTCCTGCCTCTGCATCCCCAGTGCTGGGATTAAAAGTGTGTACTGCCATGCCTGGCCTAAGACTGAGCAATTTGATACCTCAAGTTAGCCAAGTTTCACATATAGTATAACTTGAGTAATACTGGAGCATTGCTGGGATAGTACACCAACAGAGTAATCCTCTGCTAAGAATTGTGTGGATAGAGGCTGAGCAGGCAGTGGGGAGTTGGGGTTGGTGGAGAGTTCTAGGCCATCCTGAACTACGTGATGCATCAAAAAAACAAACAGGCTGGAGATATATCTCAGTGGTAGAGTACTTGCCTAGCATGCAGGAAGCTGTGGGTTCAATCAGTTGATTGTACTACAAGTCAGAATTATGCAGGCATATGCTTCCAATTCTCTTTCAACTCAACCTACTCTCACCTTGAGTAACCCACATCCCTAGTCAGCAGTGAAAGCGTTTGTCTGGAGAGAGAGAGAGAGAGAACAAGTATTATAGCTATAGTCTGTGCTCCACATTTAGATGTATCCATTCAGGGGCACTGGGTAGATCCAGCAATCAATACTGAAAGGTCTTACTCACATCAGAGTGTTCTTGTCTTCTTGCTTTCAAGTTCATTACTCAGGTGAAGATCTCCAGCAATCTGAGTTTCCCTGTCAATCACAAAGGGAAACTAGACAATACCTTAAGATGAGAAGGAATTACCCTTGAATGGAGGGTTCATCACTGACATTGTCTAAGGAGTAAGAAGCAGAGGCACCATCATGGCCAAGGCCTGTCTGAAGCTGTGTAGACTCTTCCCTAATGATGGTTCCACAGCATCTTGTCCCAGCTCCCCTTTGAAAACTCACTCAGCAGGTGCTGGGTTTTAGGAATGTTTTTCCAACTGGCTTGATGTTATGCTTTGATTCTAGTTCAAACACATCTGAGTGAGATAAATGCATGCTTCTGAATTCTCTCTCTTGTAGGAGTAAAGGGAATGCTGAGACTAGGAGTGGTGTTTACATTGATTTGGCTTTATTTTTTTAGTCTTCATTTCTGATTCAAGATTTACAGTTTTAAGAGAACTGATATCTACTTAAAATGCCTCACCTCCACCCCCAATAACTCAGTATTTATTGACCAAAGCAATCTGAGTCAGCTGGAGGCTATGGAAATGGTCCTGCCAGTATGCATGGTCTTAATCAGAATAAATGAAGCTGCCTTGTAGATAGGCACTCAAGAGCCATATTCCATTTCAGAAAATCAAGTAATCTGTACCCTGCCGGGTCAGTCAGCAGCATCTGGCCTGCAGCAGGCAATCTGGTCTGCAGTGCAGCAGCTGCACCTCCTTCTCTCTGTGTGCCCCCCTCTACCACCTTCTCACTGCTTGGCTCCCGGAGCTGCCTTCCACCGTGCTCCCTATGGTGTGCTCGGTGACATTTCTCGCAAGGTACTTTTCAAATAACAAGGTGGATTTTAATGTTGTTCCTTCTGTGCAAGATTAAAGGGTGGGAAGCCTGGCCTCTTAGCTCAGGAAAGCAGATCTAGAACAGGACTATTTACCCAGGATGGTCAAGACAGAAGCAAAAGTTTTCTTGTCTATGCCTGGAGCCTTTCTCTGACAAGTGTTCCCTCCTTTCTTTTCCCAAGCTGTTTTGATTGAGCTGTTTTGCCTCCACCCTTCTGTACTTCTGTGGGAAGTACTTGGCAGCATGGCTGCTTCCATCAGTGGGGAAGAAATGGTAGAGGTGAAAGCCCCTGTGTACCACAGGGTTCTATAGGTTGACATGTGTGTCAAGGGACAGAAGGAGCAGACAGACACATGAGACATTTTGGTGTCCTACCTAGAATTACTCTTGGAATTAATCTCTTTGACTCAGCATAGAAACGATGCCATGTCATAGACACAGACAACAATTTCTCTGTATTTAGAGAGAGTCCATGTTAGATAATTAGTGGCTAGGAGCCATGAGCAATTTATCCAGAGTTTAATTTTTGTCAATAGAATGCATAAATTATGAAACTTAAGAGCGATGGTATAGGATAAAAAACAGTGTGTCAAAATATATGTCATAAGGCCAGGTGTGGTGGTGCACGCCTTTAATCCCATCACTCGGGAGGCAGAGGCAGGCGGATCTCTGTGAGTTTGAGGCCAGCCTGGTCTAGGAATATAAGAGAAACCCTGTCTTGGAAAAGAAAATATATATGTCATAAAAGTAAAGCCAATTAAAAGCTGCATGTCTGTACTAGATAAGGGGACACATATCAACACTGCATCAAGTTACACTTTTCTAATATTTGTAATCCTTGGTTCTTTAGGAGTGTTTTATAATAGTTGGAGGCTTGAAATATGCTAATTTTTCAAGTACTGGGGATTGAATTCAGGGGCTCAAGCATGCTAGGCACATTTCTATCACAAAATCAGAAATGCAGCCCTGTGTTCCTAGCAGCTGCATTTTCAACAAGTTATGTAAGATATTTATTATTTTCATTTTATTTTTTGGTGTGGGTTGTGTATATATGTGAATGTGGCTACATATGCATGTGTGCTTATGCAGGTAAAAGCCAGAGGGTGATGCCAAATGTCTTTTTGATTGCTTTCTACATATTTATTTACATATTTTTAGATAGGGTCATCACTTTGTAGCCTGCTGACCTGAAAATCACTATGTAGACCAACCTGGCTGCAAACTCACAGAGATCTGCTATCTCTGCCTCCTGAGTGCTGGGGTTAAACACACTTGTACCATGCCTGGCCTTGCCTGTATTTTGTGTGACAGAACCTGTCACTGAACCAAAGCATCAGTTGTTTAGACTAGAGACTGGCTAGCCAGAGTCACCAACATCCACTCCAGAGCTGGGTTACAGGTCCCAGCTACTGCCTCTGGCTTTGTTTGTTTGTTTTGTTTTGTTATTTTGACTTTTGAGACAGGATGTATGTAGCCTTGGCTGTCCTGCACTCGCTTTGGCCTCGAACTTACAGAGATCTTCCTGCCTCTGCATCCCGAGTGCCACCGCCTGGCACCCCTGGCTTTTTAAAATGGGCTCTAGAGCTTCGAACTCAGGTCTCCATGCTTGCAGAGTAGGCGTCTTACCAACTGAGCTATCTCCAGACCCTCTCTAAAATATGCAATTAAAATAACTGGTGGGAACTAATATCTAGGTGTTACTCCATGCTGCAGATACTTTTTAGGTCAACAGATACTATACCAGTCTGAGATAAAACCCAGTTCCTGCCATTAGAGTTCACAGTATGGAGGCAGGGGAGAGTTAGAAAAGACAGGCGCATGATAAATTCCAAGACGTGCTGTGGGAGCACAAAGAATAGGGCAGAGAGAAGCCAAGCCCTGCTCTATAGCAGGTGGCTGCTGAGACACGGGCTATTTTGATTCCTTTGAACCTCCCTCTCCTGGATCCCTCTGAAGCGGTTTCAATCTGCTGGCTCTTTTCACTTCTTCATGTCAGAGGGAGGTATGGAGGGAGAATATGCTGCTCTGTAGCGTCTAGAGAGTCAGAGCCCTGAGAACAGTATTTTTGTACAGATACAGATTGGCTTTGATTTAATTTAAATAAACTGGCTCTCAGCAGTTCTAAGAATACTAACTACTCGCACAGCCCCGCTTTCATTTACACACAGATGAGAAAGCATCTGCAGCGCTCTGTTTTATTTGCTATAAGCAAAAAGTGGTTTGAGATATTTAAGTTTTGGAAGCTCAGTTGTATCGAGTCCTCATATGTCCCAGTTCAGCCTACTGCAGATGTTTTTTTTTTTTTTTTTTTTTTTTTTTTTTTATGACACTTACATAATGCTAAAAAAAGAGAGGCTTTCAATGGATAAATTGACAAACTTTTTCTTTATTTGCCATTTCTGCTGAAATAACACTTTACAGCTAACTATTTTTTTCTTGTTTCATGCTTATTGCTAGTTTATTTAATCTGTAAATCTTTGCCATAGCCTTCTAAATGACCCTTTCTTTAGAAACAAGAAAACAAACCAGGGGTGGGGGGAAAACCTTCTCCCAAACAAAACAGGGCTGTGATTCAAGGTTCTTTGTGTGGGTTTCAGAAGGAGGCTGGTGTGATTGTTGTTGAATGCAAATAATTTATCAGCTCATAATAAGCACAGTCGGAGACAGCAATCCACAGCAATCCACTGCGGCTCCTTAACAACAGCAGCGACAAGGGGACCTCACAGGGGACTGCTCGGTCCTCTGCAGCGTATCTAGGTGCTTTTGACTTTTTACATTTTCTTTCTTTATAGAGCCTACACTTTTATATGCAAACCAAAGCTTATCTGTTATCACTTGATACCTGTGCTTTTTGAAAAACAAAGACAGCATTACACAGAGAGGTGTGGGCTCCCTTCACGCTGTGGCTTGGAGGCGGTGCTCTCCTTGCTGACAGCATTCTCAAGAGTCTTTTAGTCATAAGGTAGTGGGAGAAAAAGCAAAGCAGGATCCTGAGTACATCATATGCAGCAATGTAACCACCCTACTTAGCTTTTTTTTAAGTACATATTTTAATCATTTGCCTTCGATCTGCCTTTTAGTATTATAAAGTCCTGATGAGTGGATTGTTTCTGAGCAGGTGACTTTATGGAAAGAGCTATTTTCAGCTATACCAGTGATTTGATTAACACTTGGTTGTGAAAATGGCTCTGGGCTAAACCTTGACAGATGGGCCTTTTGAAACTAATGACAACTATATCCAATTAATGCAAACTTTCATTTATTAGTAACTAGCAAGCAGAAGCTGAAGACATCAGAATTAAAACCAAGATAGGGTGGTTTCCATGTTTTCACATAAGTGGCCAGAACTTTGAGTTGCTTTATGTTTTTCTTTCTTAGGCAAAGGACAGGAGAGTGGGCCAGGTGTCAGCAGTGAACTTGGAAGCTGTTGCCTGTGTTTAGAAGTTTCCATGGTGGAAACCTCTCTCATCTTGAAGTGAAGTGGAGTGGTCTGAAATGGCTCTAGGAGCTGAAATGTGGGTTGGTCCTGTCATAAAGAAAGACTTGCAATGTGATTTGAAAGGACTTTCCAGCTTAGGGCTTTGACAGGAAAGCCCTTCAGCCACTCTGCGTTTCTTCAGATTTGCTCTACACAACCCATGATGCTCTGGCTTATGGCTTTCCTCAGTTTCCCCTCCCCTTTCCTCCTCCTCTTTCTTCTGAGACAGGGTCTAGCTCAGGTCCTCTTGCCTCAGCTCCCTGAATGCTGAGACTGCAGGCAGCTTACCACACCTAACTTCAAAACTGATTTTCAAGGAGGCTAATCAGCATTAAATCTGACTCAAATGACTAAAACTCAAGTGATTCCACATTAGAGGTGACATCTTTTGCTCAGTTTTACTAGTTAAAATAACAAATTATTTAAACATTGGATGAACTTTACAAACTAAGGAAATTCTGTGAATGCTGACTAAGTGTCAAGCATCTTGCTGAGCCTGTGAGTTCAAAGCTACAAGCTTCAGTCCTAGCCCTTAGAGGACGAAGACTGCATGAGGTGGGCAGGCAGAGACCATGCAGAGAGAAACGTAGGTGCTAGAGACAGTGTGAGCTGTCATGTGGGTGCTGGGAACTGAATTTGGGTCTTCTGGAAAAGCAGCCAGTGTTCTTAACTGTCATCAAGGTCATCAAGAGTTAATGTAGAGCCAGGTGTGGTGGCACATGTCTTTAATCCCAGCACTTGGGAGGCAGAGGCAGGCAGATCTTCGAGGCCAGCCTGGTCTACGAAGTGAGTTCAGGATAGTCAAGGATACACAGAGAAACCCTGTCTTGAAAAACAAAAACAACAACAACAAAACAAAAAACAGAAGACAAAAAGAAAAGAGTTAATGTAAACAGCAGAGGCATATGTGCTGGGCAGCTGTGTCCTGGGGAGTTTGTCATAATGGCAACGTGGAAACGCTGCAGTCGAGAGAAAGGAACGAAAGCCTAATAACTCTTGTTTAGAAGAGAGTTTAGTTTCAGCAAGTTACCTACACCATAACATTTAACAAACTGTGCTCTTAACAATCTAGGCACACAGCAAAGGCAGTGCATAGCAATTATTTTCTTTTCAAAGGACTGCTTTGTGAGGCAGCTGCCACCTTCAGTCCAACGTGTGCAGTTGAGGGAAAAAAAAAGTGTTGGTCCTTTTGAGAAAGAGGAGAGGGGGGAATGATATTACTCTGGCCTCTTTCACACTTCATAATGCCTAATTGTACCCTGTTGAGGTATTTTGTTATCTGCCTGCCCGGCTTTCCAAGTCTGTGCTGCGGAGGAAAACTGGTGTGGGGAGGAACATGGTACCATTTTTGTATTTGTTCATCAGTGGGTATGCAGGCAACAGACACCCGGACAGCAAAAGAAAGGTGGAGTTCCTCCTTAGGTGGTTTTGAGCAGTTCTGATAGTGTGCCTGGTTTTTCCCAGTTGTTTTCTGTGGCGGTCATCTTGGCTGAGACGCAGCATAGCTTTGATGGGGACTGCTGGAAGGTGGAGGCTATACAGCCACAGTCCACAGGTTCTGCACCAAAGTGGAGGCTTTGGCTTTACTGCTTGACAGTAGTTCATTAGTAGGTCCAGGTGAAAACATTTGATGAATGCTGTACATTGTTACAGAGTTGTAAGAATTCATAAAAATAATTTTAGTGTTGGTAAATTAAAACATTCACTGAAACAGATTTTACCTACCCAATGCCCTCTTTGTGCAGAAAATCCCCACCCAAGGGAATAGCTTATCAGTTGTTCCGGGTTTTTCTTTTCTGAAGCAACGCTGGTCCCTACTTCTGTTTCCTTCCCTTTGGGTGCAGTATGATGGATGACTTGGTTCACTTCCCGGGGGCTTTCTTTGTGTGGTTTTTGAGGTGGTGAGTGTCTGTCTCTACTCCCCAGTGTGGCTGCCAGCCAGTGCAGTTTCCAAGTTTGCTCCTGAAATCAGCCTTGTTACCTGCCTGAGTTTTAAGAATGCCAGAGGCAACTGCAGTGTCTCTAAATATTTCCAGAGTTGTTCACAGCTTACTGAAAGTATTTAGTGAGTTTCCTCCTGGCAATAATTCATTTATTCTGCAGATACTTCCACTCTGCTACTTGGATTATGGAACCTGGTCTAGATTTTGTGCCAGATTTATTAGAATTCTGTGTCTTGAGGAGTGAGGAGAGTAAGCAGTGCTAGTTCTAGTGCCTAGTTTTATGGGTCATCCAGGTGACACATAGGGAGTTCTGGCTTCTTCGCTTTGCCGCCATTACAGACCGTGGTTAGCTTTGTGCATTGCTCTAACTGATTTTTACATGTTCCTACCAACAGTGAGCTCCAGCCATTCTCAAAGGGTCGTCAGTCTTGGGTTATACCAACTGTAAGCCCTTTTTTTGGTAAGCATTTAATATTGCTTTGCCTAAGCTCTGGGAGCAGAGCCAGCCAATGGAGGCGTGGGCAGCAAGAGGAACTGATCTAAAATAGGAGTTTATTTTCACCTCACCTTTTATCCACGTTACTTCTGGAATCCAACATTGACTCCCCCAGTGCCCCTGCCCCCTCCTCTCACTGTTTTCCAAGAGCAGCAGCAATTGAATCTTGGAGACTAAGCTATCCTTCAGAGGTTAAGTTTCTAGTAACTAGTGTTCAGAGTTGGTGTCTGTTTAAGAAGGTTATGCCAGGCATGGCGGTACATGCCTTTAATCCCAGCACTCGGGAGGCAGAGGCTGGTGGATCGCTGTGAGTTCAAGGCCAGCTTGGACTACAACGTGAGTCTAGGCCAGCTAAGGCTACACTGAGAAACCCAGTCTTGAAAAACCAAAACCAACCAACCAACCAAACAAACCCAAAAAAAGAAAAAAGAAAAAGAAAAACAAAACAAAAAGATGGTTAATTACCACAGCTGAAGAGGTGGCTCAGTAGTTTAAGAGCACTGCCTGCTCTTCCAGAGGACCCAGCACCCACATGGCAGGTCATAACTGTCTAAAACTCGAGTTTCAGAGGATCTGACACCCTCACACCAATTTATATTTTAAAAATGGTTAATTACCTTTTCATAATCCAAGAGGAGGAATTATTCTCATGCAGTGAATGGATGGAGAAGAACTGTTTTCCCAATGGACCCACCCATGTGATGGTTCATTTCTGTGGCCAGCTTGCTGCATTAATAAGCACTCAGCACACACCTGAGTCTGAATGTAACTGAAGACCCACTCTGAATGTGGTGGCCTCTTCCACAGGCCCGGATCCTAGACTGCATAGAAAGGGGAAAAGGAAAAAGCCAGCTGAGCTCTGGCTCTCCCTTCTCTCTGCATCCTGGTCAGCACCTTGGACCAACTTCTCCATGGTAGACTGTGCTCTGCTGAACGAGCCTTTCTTTCTTTACCATGCTTTTTCTCAGGTATTTGGTCACAACAATGAGAAAAGTAAGCAACGTAAAGTAGCATTTAATAATGATTAAACAGTGTTTTTGTTTGTGTAGGTGTTTTATGTAAATAACGCTAAACTTTATTTATTTATTTATTTATTTGCTTGTTAAAGACAGGATCTTGCTTTGTAGTCCAGGCTGGCCTGGGGCTCACAGTGATCCCCTGCCTCCCAAGTGGTGGGCTTACAAATCTTACCAAATCTGACAGGCTCAATTTTTATGATAGAAAAACAATGATTTATGCCTCTATAAAACACTGAAAAGGAATAATACATTAAGAGCAATTAATGAAACAAAAAGCAAGCAAACAAAAGACAGAGGAAAAAGATCAATGAAAATAAAATGTGGTTTAAAAAAATCAATAAACCTCGTAAACTCAAACAGATCACAAGAAAAAAGAACACTGCCACAAAATGCCAAGAATGCAAAAGAGAAGGACCAGAGAGATGGCTCAGAGGTTAAAAGTGCTTGCTTGGGTCCCAGCATCTATGTATGTCAGGTGGCTTACAGCTCTCTGTCATATGATTCCAGGAGCCTACACTCATGTGTGCTCACACACTCAAAATTAAAAAAGAAAAAAAAAAAAGCTGGGCGTGGTGGTGCACATTGTAATCCCTGCACTCCAGGAGGCCGAGGCAGGCAGATCTCTGTGAGTTCAAGAGCAGCTCAGGCTGAAAGCTAGTCTAGGACAGCCAAGAGTACTCAGAGAAACCTTGTCTTGAAAAACCAAGTAAGCAAAAATAAATAAATACATAAATAAAATAAGTATTTAAAGAAGGAAAAGAGGGGAGCTGGAGAGATGGCTTAGCAGATAAGAGCACTGTCTGCTCTTCCAGGGGTCCTGAGTTCAATCCCCAGCAACCACATGGTGGCTCACAGCCAGCTATACTGCAATCTGATGCCCTCTTCTGGCATACAGGTATATATGCAAATGGAGCACTCATACATAAAATAAATAAAATCTTTTTTTAAAAATGAAAGAAAGGAAGGAAGGAAGGAGGAGCTGAGTATGTTGGCTTACTCCTATACCTCAGTATCCAAGAGGCTGAGATGGGGGGGTTGCTTTGATCTCAGGGCTGATCTAGACTACAGAGTAAGGCTATTTCTTGACAAAAGAAAAATGTAAAAAATCAGAAGGTATAGTATCACAGATTCAGTAAGCCAGTGACTACAAGCTGCCCATAAGCCTAATTGGCTGTTGCCTGTTTTGTTTGTTTTAAAAATATTTTCAGGATATTTTGATGATATAGAAGAATTGTTTTATGTGTTTTCATAATGCATATAACATACCTGGCTCATATTCATCCTTTCACTATCCTCACTTATCCCTGTTAACTGATTTTGTACATAAACTTTTATCAGAATAGCCACATTTACTTATATTTTCATTATGGCTGTTTTTGTTTTACTATGGCAGTTAAGCAGTTACAGTAGAGAGCTTAAGTCCCACAGAGCCTAAAATACTAGGCTTTAAGAAAAGCTTTGCTGAGATAGCAAGATGGCTCAGTGGGTAAAGAAGCCTGCCCAAGCCAGACAACCAGACTCACATTGTAGAAGGAGAGGGCCACCTTCTGCAAGCTGTCCTAAATTTTTTATTACATTTATATATTTGTTTATGAGGATGTGGGCATGCCCATACATGTATGAAGCGCCAGGGCATGCATGTCAGGATTACTGTTCATGGAGTCTGTTCTCACCTTCCTTTATGTGGGCCTAACAGACTTCCTGCCTTTACCTGTTGAGCCATGTTACTGCACTGAATACTAACTTTTTCATTAAAAGGAAGGAATAAATTGCTTTTGTGTGACTTGCTACATCTAGCTACACTTGATAATATTCTCTTTCTGTCTCTCTCTCAGTCTTTCAACACTGGGTCTCATGAATCGCAGCAGGCTGGGTTTGAACGTGCTATGTAGCTGAAGATGATCTTGAACTTCTGATCCAAAGCTGGGTGCAGTGGTGCACACCTGTAATCCCAGCACATGGAGAGGCAGAGGCAGGTGGATCTCTGTGAGTTCTAGGCCAGACTGGTCTATAAAGCGAATCCAGGACAGCTGAGGCTACTCAGAGAAACTGTGTCTTGAAAAAAAACAAACAAAAGTACCTGTGATCCTCCTGCCTCTATCTCCTGTCGCCATGCATGATTTTATGTGGTATTGAGGCATCAAGCATGCTGAGCAAACATCTTATCAATTGCGCTACTCTTTGTCATGAAATTTTTTATATTGCTTACAGATTGAACTTTGGGGAAAAAAAAAACCTTTCCAAATTCATTATATTCATAAGATATGGATTCTCTGAAGTTCAATAAGGTGTGTGCTGTTCCTTAAATCTTCCCCAAATTTTGTGTGTTATCATGTTCTTTTTTCAATGAGTTCTGTCCTGTTCACTAAGGACATTGATAGAATTTTTTTTTTTTTTTTTGCATTCAGCAAAGGATATACTACCCTGAAGGGGTGTCCACATTTACATGTTAGTAGCTGTTCTCTCCTATATGTATTATTTGATGACTAATAAAAGTTGAGGTCTTCCTAAAGGCTTTCCCTTAAGTATAATAAGGTACAAAAGATGTTTTAATTCAGACAAAAAATACACCAAAATTTTGAGTATCACAATATCTTCCCATTTAATAAATAATAACAATAACAACAACAACAATAATAATAACAACAACAACTTACAAAGCTAGAAAACAAAAGAGAATAGTGTGCTTTGGTTTTTCTTCTGAGAAGGCCTTCCTGAGACATGGAACTTCCACACACACAGGCGGGCTCTTAACACATCCTAATTATGTTTGGCTGGTCACAGGAAAACTCAAGAAACCTTCAGGTTGTCCACACATAAGGGAGATTTTGGTTGTATTAAAAAGGACTCCCAAACTGGGCCGTGATGGCGCACTACTTTAATCCCAGCACTAAGGAGCCAGAGGTAGGCGAATCGCTGTGAGTTCAAGGCCAGCCTGATCTACACAGTGAGTCCAGGACAGCCAGGGCTAAACAGAGAAACCCTGTCTCGAAAACAAAACAAAACAAAACAAACAAACAAACAAACAAAAAACCAAACCAAACCAAAATAAAAGATCTCCCTGGCCTGGAGAGATGGCTCAGAGGTTAAGAGCACTTGCTGCTCTTCCAAAGGTCCTGAGTTCAATTCACAGCAACCACATGGTGGCTCACCACCACCCATAATGAGATTTGGTGCCCTCTTCTGGCCTGCAGTTGTTACATGTAGGTAGAACACTGTATACATAATGAATAAATAAATCTTTAAAAAAAGGACTCCCACTCAGAGTGGCAAGATGGTTCAGTAGATAAAGCTGCTTACTGCCAATCCTGATGACTTGAGTTCCATTCCCATGAACCACATAGTGGAAAAAGAGAATCGATCCAGCAAGTTGTCTTCTGACATTGCCAAACACACACACACACACACACACACACACACACACACACTTGAAAAAACAAACCTCTCTTCAAAGCTCCCACTTCAATCTTCAGATCAAAAGCACACTAGCCAGGCCCGGAGATTATTCTTAAAAGATTTATTTTTAATTATTGTATGTATATGTGTGTGTCTTGCGTATGGGATGGTGCACTTGAGTACAGTGCCTAAGGAGGTCAGAAAGGGCTGCTTGGCCCGCTGGAACTGGAGTTACAGGCAATTGTTGGGTGCCATGTAGTGCTGGGCACTGAATTCTCATCCTTTGCAAGAGCAGCACATGATCTGAAGTGCTGAGCCGTCTCTCCAGCCCCAGAGACTTCTTTACACTGATGAATCTGGAGAGATAGCCACAAGTTAGTGATCATTCACCATGCACATGAGAAGGAAGGTCTTCTCAGATTCAAGCATTACAGCAATAATTCTTATTCAGGAATCCCCACAGATCCCTAACCCTGCCAGCAGCCTGAGTTTATGATTGGTCACTTCATAATTGAAGGACATGCTTTCTTGAGAATGGTTGGCCCTGTCTGGTAGTCCATTGCTGAGTCTCACTGCAAACTCTGGCTTGATAGGTTTCAGCTTGTGCTTTTGGAAGGGCCTGCTCCATGTCACAGGTCGTCCTCAGGTTCATGGCATGTTTCTCCAAGTTCCTCACAGACCTCTTTTAGCTTTCCACATTTTGAACCTTTTGACTTCACTTCTCTTGAGTGGCTGAATGTGCCAGACTTCCTTTTGTGGTCCCTCCAAATGTTGCTACTCTTCTCTTCCAAAAGCTGGATTCAGTTTACTCCATTTAATCCTAACCATCTTTTCCTGTTGACATAAGTGCCATGTCAATAAGTTGGTTGCTATGATCACCTCGTTCAGAGTCCTCTTGTCTTGGATCTTTTTTATACAGATCTTACCTGAGGTAGTTTCTCCCTCTGCTCCTCAGTGGTTCCTCAACAGGGGAGTGTCTGGAGCCTCCTCATGTTTCTAAGAGTAAGGTAGGACAGAGAATGCTCTCATCCTTTTCACAGAAGACTTGGTTTCCTTTTTTCGAGACAGAGTTTCTCTGTGTATCCTTGACTGTCCTGGACTCCCTTTGTAGACCAGGCTGGCCTCGAACTCACAGCGATCCGTCTGCCTCTGCCTCTGCATGCCTCTGTGAAGGCGTGCTAAGACTTGGTTTCCTTATGTGTTGCTCATACATATTCCTCTGAGTTGAGGAATTGCCTGATGCTGGTTTGTGTGGCAATCAATGAGCTTCTCTACATGAACACCAGTTATGGTGTCTCTGTGCTGGGATGATTCCCTGGACTGAGGGCAGCAGTCAGGAACTTGAACCTGATCCCAGAGATACTTGCTGCAGAAGTGATACTCAGTGACTTTAAGGATCAGGATCTCACAGAGTAGAACTGGTGGCTTCCAAAGTCCTCCAAGGCCAGGGGAGTTTAGAACTCATGCCTCCGTTGTGGACACATGCTAAAGGCTTTATTTTATTTTATTTTTTGGTTTTTTGAGACAGGGTTTCTTTGCATAACAGTCCTGGCCATCCTGGACTCACTTTTGTAGATCACGCTGGCCTCGAATTCACAGCGATCTGCCTCCCGAGTGCTGGGATTAAAGGCATGCACCACCATGCGTGACATGCTAAAGGCTTTATTACACACATTAGTCTTGTCTAATTTCTTATCATGATTGCATTACTAATAGCTCACTACATAAGTTATGTCTAAAAGCTTTCCCATATTTTATAAGTTAGACATCTTTCCAACATGGAGTCTCCTGATGAGTAAGGACCACTTTCTGAACAAGGATCACTACCCTAGACATTCCTAGGGTTTCTGACCTGTGGGTTCTTGACAACTTTGAAGGGACAGAGTTCTTCCCAAGATCTGCTCCACATTCATTGGATTCTGAGTGTCTGTCTGTCTGTCTGTCTGTCTGTCTCTCTCTCTCTCTCTCATTTTTCTGAGACAGGGTTTCTCTGTATGTAGCCTTGGCTGTACTGTACTCACTTTGTAGACCAGACTGGCCTCAAACCCACAGAGATCCTCCTGCTTCTGCCTCCCGAGTACTGGGATTACAGGCGTGTGCCACCACGTCCAGCTGAGGGTTTCTCTAATGTATATTCTGTGGTGGCTAGTGACTGCTGAGTACTTGGTGCATTTCCTGTGTCCACTGCATCTCATCTATACAGTTGCTTGCCTGTGAATTTTCGAGTGAGTTTAAAGAGATGATAGTAGGATAGCTTGTTCATGAAGATTATGACACGGTCATTACCTTTCATGAGTCTTGCCATGATGATGCTTCTGGTGGTTAATAAAGGAGCAACTACATCTGAAGACTTTCCACATCCTTGCTGTCTTGGAACAAGTATTTCAGAGGTGTTTTAATGATACAAAGGTAGCTAGCAACATTTACTGATTTATTTACTGTCCAGGAACTTACTGTGTAGACCAGGGTAGCCTTGAACACATAGAGATCCACCTGCCTCTGCCTCCTGAGGGCTAGGATTAAAGGTGTGGGCCACCACGCCCAGTTCTTACCAATGCTTATAAATCACTAAGCCACAGCTTATTGCTTATAGCAATGACTGTAGACACAGCTATTACCAAGACTCAGGCTGTGGATTACTGTGGGAAGGTGGATAAGGACACGAAGGGTATTTCAGTGGCTTCATTTTTATTTCAGAGTCGTTATTTACTCATCTTTTCTTAAGGAAGTTCTATTTACTCTGATTTTCTAATTGCCTTCCTGGTGTTAGGCTGGTGCCAATGTATCTCTCATTTTTCAGAGAACAATGGCAGTCTGGCTTCCATACATAGAACGTCTGACTCAGTAGCCTAGAAGTCTGTGTTTATCTTCTTTTTATTTCCCAGTTGATTAGTGTCCACATTTAGTCTGTTGGATATTTAGTGAATATTTTGTGGGAGTCAGGTTGGTTTGGCCAATTAACAGGTTGTTGCTTTAGTTAAAGTGTGTTTTCAGTTATGTGTAGATGTAGATGTATTTATTCATCTCCTCAATGCTTTGATCCTATTGCATGTTTTCCATATGTAATTCAAATACACACACAGGCACACACATACACACATATACACATATGTATATTTACCTTTTCTCTTTTCCATTTTATATGTATGTGTGTAGTGTGTGTGTAAAACGTATGTTTGCATGTGTTTCAGCAGAAGTATACGTGAAGTTCTTCCAATGTGTTCACTGTGATGCAGGTCTCACGGTCAAACTCAGGGCTCATAGGTATTGCTAGCTGCCTTGTCCCGGGCATCTCCTGTCTCTGCCTGCTGAGGCACACCCACCTGGCATTTACATGAGTTCTTAGGATCTAAAATCTGGTCCGCCCCCTCTGTGGCAAGTGTTTAACTACTGAGCTATCTCCCAGTTCTCAAAAATGTTTTCTATGTCATAACTTCAAGGACAAAAGAGAACACCCTGTTGTGGGTCAACAGGAAGTTTAAAGAGGCATTCTCAGGCAGGCATTGTAGTGCATGACTGCCACCCTAGCACTTAAGAGGTGGAGGCAGGATGATCAGGAGCTCAGATCTACTCTTGGCTAACATAGTAAGTCTGAGGAAAACAGCAAGCTCTATATTCCAGCTGTGAGGGAGACTGAGGAGGATTCAAAAGTCAGTGTTTATCTGGTACACAGTGAGTTCAGAGCCAGTCTGAACCTCTTAGTGAGACTGTTCCTCCAAGTAAAAGATTAAAAGTGGATAGCCCAGCTGGGCGTGGTGGCGCACGCCTTTAATCCCAGCACTCGGGAGGCAGAGGCAGGTGGATCTGTGTGAGTTCGAGGCCAGCCTGGTCTACAAAGCAAGTCTAGGACAGCCAAGGCTACACAGAGAAACCCTGTCTCGGAAAAACAAAAAACAAAACAAAACAAAAAAAGAAGATAGATTCCGTGCCTGAAATAGTTCAGTTGAGAACCTGGGGTTATCCTGTTATCTAGATTACATGCATTAGACACTACTGCATGCTTTCCTTTATTTACTTGGTATGGAATGGGTTGTCATTCGGAAAACCCAGCTAGAATAATTTCTCTCTTGATTAACATTTTTGGTAATTTTTACCACTGCTTTGGCTGATGACATGATATGCAAAATTATGTGATTGGCAAATGACTGATTAGAAAATAGCTGTATCTGTTATTTGCGTGTGGTCAAGAGTTCTCAGCTTGGGGCTGGAAATGTGGCTCAGCGGTTAAGAGCACTAACTGATCTCCCAGAGGACCAGGGTTCAATTCCTAGCACCCACATGGCATTTTACAATTGTCTGTAACTCCAAGATCTGACAATTTCACCCAGACATACATGCAGGCAAAACTCCAGTGAACATAAAGTAAAAATAAGTAAAATGGTGTTGGAGAGATGGCTCAGCAGTTAAAAAAAAAGCACTGGCTGCTCTTCCAGAGGTCCTCAGTCCAATTCCCAGCAACCACATGGTGGCTCACAACCATCTATAATGAGGTCTGGTGGCCAATTCTGGTGTTCAGACATAACACTGTATATGTAATAAATAAGTAAATCTTTTTTAAAAAATAAGCAAATTAGGGGCTGGAGAGATGGCTTAGAGGTTAAGTGCACTGACTGTTCTTCCAGAGGTCCTGAGTTCAATTCCCAGCAACCACATGGTGGCTCACAACCATCTATAATATGATTTGATGCTTTCTTTTGGCTTGCAGGTGTACACGCAGACAGGCCATTGTATACATAATAATAAATAAATCTTTTTTAAAAAGCTAATAAAAAAAAATAAAAACAAAACAAAAAGCTAATTAAGAAAAAAATTAAAAAAAAAAAAAAAGAGTGCTCAGCTAGTGTTGCTATTCGTTCAATGGGAGAAATGTTGCAGTTTGTCCATCTATCTATACTTCTGGTCCCTTAGTCCATTGTCCCTGACATACACCTTGGAAGCAAGTAGAAGGTCAAGTCTGGGGACTCTGTTTCCCATAGTCCGTGCACTTTCATCAGAAGCACCTTCCTAAAATTTTGCTTTATTTTATATTTTGTTTTATAAGTTGAGACTCTTGGTAAAGGCTTTACATGGCAGAAACTCACTGAGAAGGGAAGGGAATCTCCATGAGCATGGAACAATTTTCTTACAAGCTAAAATATCCTGAAAACAAAATGCTTTCTTTCCTTTAGCTCTACTCAATAGACTGTTTCTTACTCTTTTAAAAAACCTATCTTTAGCCAAGCATGATAGTTCACACCTTTAATCCCATCACTCAGGGAGGCAGAGGCAGGTGTAGCTCTGAGTTCAAGGCCAGCTGGTCTACATAGTGAGTTCCAGGTGAGCTAGGGTATATAGTAAGATTCTGTCTCAGTAAAGCAAAACAACAAACCTTTCTTCAAAGCAGCCTCAAATGCTGGAGTTTGGGCTCTTTTGGAACAGTAATCTCTGTCTGGATTTATCCTCTGGTGTTTTCCTTCTTTGTTTTTTAGATGCTAATGAGGGCAGATGCCATCAGGGGAAGACACTCCGTGGAGCTGGCTTGAGAACTGAGGGAGGAAATCACCTTAAGCTTCTTAAAGGAAACCTGCCTTTCCAAGCCTGTTGGGCTGCCTGCTGCCAGAACTCTGCCTGTCATGCTCTTTGGTGGCTGGAAGGGATGTGCTTTCAGGCTGACTGTAGCAAGCCCCAGAGCTGCCAGCCTTTTAGGACAGACTCTCCCAATTCCATGCTGATGTTTTTTCAAAAATCCCGAACTGCAACCGATTCGGGCCTTCTGCCTGAAGATGATGGACCACATCTTCCGAGGCTAGGCTGGGACAGGACATTATGGAGGAGGCAGAGCCTCCCTGGGGCTCCCTTCACCCTTTCTGTACCCTCTAGTGACCACCAGAGTTTACACAGGGATCGTCAGAAGAGAGATCATCTCGGTGAAATGGTTTCACCTAACGTGAATCACTCTGAGGAAGCAGCTGCTGTGAGTCCCAGCGCCTCTGCAGAGGTAAGAAGGTTCCCAGGGAGCAGAACTCAAATCTACTTTTCCTCTTCCTTGCACGAGCAATTGAGCTGTCGTTTTTGGCCAGTGCTCACAGGCCAGTGGATGTGTGAAAATGACTGGTGTTTCTTCGTAGGTCCTAGGAATGTTCATTTTATACAGGTCTGACAACTGTTTTTGTTGAAGCAGAAAGCTGCTCATTATCTGTTCTGAGCTGGTTCTTGGCTACAGGTAAGTGCTGCTGTGTGGGTGTGCGTCTCTACCAATGGTTTTGAAGTATTTTCTGCCAGATTGCAAAACAGTCGATTGGTGTAGCTGTAGTCGGGTGCTCCTCCCCCATCTCCTGCCTATAAACACATTCCTTATGAGCTGGCTTCTATTGCAGTCTGAATGAACTATCCTGGCACTGTGGACCAATATCTGACCTGCTGGACTGCAATGCAAGAAGTCTATCAGTCAAGAGGTGTCTGGGGGAATTTTCACCAAGCTTATATGCTAAGGGACATGCCACCAATAGAGTTTACTCTCCTTATTATGTTTCTTCATTGTTGATCTTCCTGCGCAAATGATTAAAAGGAATGACTCATTCTTTTTTTTTTTTTTTTTTGGTTTTTCGAGGCAGGGTTTCTCTGTGTAGCCTTGGCCATCCTGGACTCACTTTGTAGACCAGGCTGGCCTCGAACTCACAGCGATCCGCCTGCCTCTGCCTCCCAAGTGCTGGGATTAAAGGCATGCGCCACCACGCCCGGCTCGGAATGACTCATTCTAAGTTCAGTCTGCCTTGATTACTGTGACTTATTTTTGTATTCATTTTGTCCTAGTTGTCTCTGTCAAGTTGAATCAGAGTAGGGAGGCTACTACTTGCCAGGCACTGTGTGTGCTAAGCACCGTACTATGTCATTTTGTTTAATTTTCATGACAACATTTCCAAGTAACTATTTTTAGCTTTGCTTTAGTAGTGAGGAAACCGAGGCCCAAGGAGGTTAAGCGTTTTGCCTGTAATCATGCAACTAATGAGCAGCAGGTCAAGGGTTGGAATCCAGCTTTACCATCTAGGGAAATCTTTCAGTGAAGCGTTAAGAGATCACCACCCTTGGTTTAATATGCCTACAACCGTTTATGGAAATCTGCCATCAGCATGACATACTTCTCTAAGCACTAGAAGTGTGAAGGCATGTAAGACATGGTCTGTGGGTGATTGTGGCATGTTAGGCACATGCTCTACAACTCAGCAGTGGGGAGTCCTTAAGGAGTTTAGGCAGGGAATGACAGTAGACCTCAAAAATAGAACTGGTTGTCTGTACAGGTGGCTACATGCCATCATGTTCTTCTTTTTTTTTTTTTTTAGACTTAATTATTTGTGTGAGTTTCTGTCTCCATGTATATGTGCACACCACATCTGTGCCTGGTGCCGGTACCCACCTGCCCCAATCCACCATGATATCTGCCCTCCCCCTCCACCCAGACCACCTCCAACTCAACCTCGATGCCTGTTATGTTTCGTCTTCAAAGACTCACATGTCCCTCCTGAGCCTCCTTGTTACTTAGCTTCTCTGGGTCTGTGGATAGTAGCTCTGTTATCCTGTACTCTGTGGCTAACATTCATTTATAAGTGAGTACACACCATGTTTGTCTGTGTCTGGGCTACATCAGAATGATTTTTTTCTAGTTCCACCCATTTGTGTGAAAATTTCATGATGCTTTTTTTTTTTTAAACAGCAGAGTAATAAATACTCCATTGTGTGGCCTCATAAAATGAATTTGACAATGTTCCTTCTATTTCTGTTTTGTGGAATAATTTGAAGAGTATTGGTATTAGCTGTTCTTTGAAAGTCTGACAGAATTCTGTGCTAAAACCATCTGGCCCTGGGTATTCTAAAGGACTACTTCTATTTCCTTAGGGGTTATAGGTATTGGCATATAAGCAGCCTCAAAGAACAACTCTTTGTTTCATTGATTCTTTGTATTGTTCTCTTTGTTTCTATTTTGTTGATTTCAGCCTGGAGTTTGATTATTTCCTGCTGTCTATTCCTGTTGGGTGTGTCTGCTTCTATTTGTTCTAGAGCTTTCAGGTACGCAGTTAAATTGCTAGTCTGAAATTTTTCTAATTTCTTTATGAAG
Source organism: Acomys russatus (assembly GCF_903995435.1). Taxonomy (NCBI): domain Eukaryota; kingdom Metazoa; phylum Chordata; class Mammalia; order Rodentia; family Muridae; genus Acomys; species Acomys russatus. The sequence continues at coordinate 21,007,172 of NC_067165.1, forward strand.
GTACTTACTACTATGAAATTTCACTTAGCACCACTTTCATTGTGTCCCATAAGTTTGGGTATGTTGTGGATTCATTTTCAATGAATTCAAGGGAGCCTTTAATTTCTTTATTTCTTCCTTGACCCAGTTAGTGGTCATTGAGTAGAGATTTGTTCAGTTTCCATGAGTTTGTGGGATTTCTGTTGTTGTTGAAGTCTAGCTTTAATCTATTCTTGTATCTGTTGAGACTTGCTTTGTGACAGAGTATATGGTCAGTTTTGGAGAAGGTTCTGTGAGGTGCTGAGAAGAAGATATAGCCTTCTGTGTTTGGGTGAAATGTTCTATAATTATCTGTTAGGTCCATTTGAGTCATAATGTCTGTTAGCTCTATTATTTCTCTGTTTAGTTTCTGACTGGATCACCTGTCCATTGGTGAGAATGGGGTGTTGAAATCTCTCATTATTAATGTGTGGAGTTCAATGTGTGCTTTCAGCCTTAGTACAGTTTCTTTTACAAATGTATGTGTACTTGTATTTGAGGCATAGATGCTCAGAATTGAGATGTCATTGTGGTGGATTTTTCCTTTGAGTGTAAAATGTCCTTTCCCATCTCTTTTGATTGATTTTGCTTGGAAGTCTATTTTGAGTGGCCATATCCATTAGAATGGCTATACCAGCTTGCTTTTTGGGTCCATTTGCTTGGAATATCTTTTTCTAAATGCTTTATACTGAGGTAATGTCTATGTTTGTTGCTGAGGTGTATTTCTTGTATGCAGCAGAATGATAGATCCTGTTTTTTAATCCATTCTGTTAGCCTGTGTCTTTTTATTTGGGTATTGAGTCCATTGATGCTGGGAGATATTAATGACCAATGATTGTTAATTCCTATTATTTTAATGTTGGTGATATGTGTGGTGTTTCCCTTCTTATGGTTTGCTGTATGAAATTATTTATTTCCCATTTTTGGGGGGTGAAGTTAACATCCTTGGGTAGAATTTTCCTTCTAGTATTTTCTATACGGCTGGATTTGTGGCTAGATACTGTTAAAATTTGGTTTTGTCATCGAATATCTTGTTTTCTCCATCTATGGCCATTGAAAGTTTTGCTAGGTATAGTAGTCTGGGCTGGCATCTGTGGTCTCTTAGAGTCTGCAAGACATCTATCTGTCCAGACTCTTCTGGCTTTTAGAGTCTTTGTTGAGAATTTGGGTGTAATTCTAATAGGTCTGCCATTATATGTTACTTGGCCCTTTCCCCTTGCAGCTTTTTTAAAAAATGTATTTATTTATTACATATACAGTGTTCTGCCTGTACACATGCACACTAGAAGAAGGTAACAGATCTCATTATAGGTGGTTGGGAGCCACCATGTGGTCCCTGGGAATTGAACTCAGGACCTTTGGAAGAGCAGCCAGTGCTCTCATCCACTGAGCCATCTCTCCAGCTCCCCACACCCCCAATATTCTTGATGTGTTGTTGCCATCCACTAGAGCATGGGTGATTTCTCAGGAGTTACACTATTACAGAAAACTGACCTTTTCTCTCCCAGAAGCTAATAATTGCCAACAGTTCCTTGGCTAGGCTGGAACTTAGTGCCTAACTCTCCCCTCCAATGCTGACATTTGGTTTGCCTTGTGGTTGCACAAGTCTTCTGCATGCTGCCATTATCTGCTGTGAGTTTACATGAGCAGTGACCCTGCTGTGTACAGAGAACAGCGTTACAACCATCTGCTCCATCTGGCTCTTCTTTCTGCTCCCTTTCTCTGGGACAGGACAGGGTGTAGTGTGTATGTTCTATTTAAGGCCCAGCATTCTACAGTTTCTTATTCTCTGCACCTAGTTGTAGGTCTCAGTGTTAATCGCCAATTACTACTATAAATGCAAGCTTCTCTGCTGGGGATGAGAGATGCAGAGATCCATGAGTCTAGTGTAAGCCATTAGGAGTCAGTTTAACACTATGTCCACTTAGCAGAAAAATACTAGTAGGTTCTCCTCTAGGCCCTATGACCTGTTTCCTTATAGGGTTTTGGACCAACAATGGTGCCAGATAGGCTTTATCTTGTGGAATTGTCCACTTAATCTTTTCTGGATCACAGGGACCAGAGGTTACTTAAACCATGGAAAGTGAAACTGCCAGTAAGAAGGACAGTTCTAGTCAGATGTCACTGCTGTGAGTGTATTGGAAAAGGACAAAATACATTATAGCTCAGAAAAGTAGGCTCTGCAGGCTAGAGAGATGCTTTGCTGTCAAAGTAAGTGAAAGATACAGAAAAGGGGACAAATGGGTTAGAGAAATGGCTCAGAGATTAAGAGCACTAGCTGCTCTTCCAGAGATCCTGAGTTCAATTCCGAGCAACCACATGGTGGCTCACAACCATCTAGAATGAGATCTGGTGCCCTCTTCTGACATATAGCCATACATGCAGGCAGAATGCTATATACATAATAAATAAATAAATCTTAAAAAAAAAAAAAAAAAAAAACAAAGAAAGAAAAGAGGATAAACAGGAATTCCCTTAGACTTTGTTGGGGGGGGGGGGATTCCTAAATGTTAGCATCTATCAGTTTCACTTGAAGTCTGTGTTCAAAACAGATCACTGGGCCCCAACTTCAGAATTTAGAGTCCACAGGTTTAGAGCAGATTTTCTAAGTTCCCAGAGGTCACTAGTGCCCTTGTCCAGGGACCATACTTTAGAGCCTCTGCCTTATAGGATGGGTAGGAGTGGGGCACAGTATACAATATAGAGCATGGGATTAGCCAGAAGCAGCATACATTCTTCATTGTGATGTGGAGGAAGGATTTCATGGATATCTAAAGTGGTATTTATAGGTTTGCTAAAAGGAATTCTTAAGTCATTTCTTGGTTCTTCTGAAGTGTGGTAGATTATTTATGGAAAATGGAAGCAGAAGCAGGTAGAGTGGGGGAGGTGGGCCATAGGCAGGGGCTTGGGGGCAGTGGTAAGATCTGAAGTTGCCTTTGTGATGGATAGAAGATGGAAAATGAGGTAAGGAAATAGGAGCTTTCCAGATAGCCTAGAAGCTGCAGACTGCGTACCTACAATAGTGCACTGATCTTCTCAGTAGCTCCCAGCAACCCTGCCAGGAAAAGGCTGCTGGTTTGACTCATCTAAGTTAGGAAACTTCTAGGTGGTTTGTGCAAAAGGAAATTGGGGCATGGAAATTAAGGTTTTTAAGAGAGTGGATGACAGAGAATAAAAAAGATATAAAAGAAAGCAAAGATAGGAGGGGCTGGCAGGTAAAATGGAAAAGCTTGTCATTTGCAGGTTTCCATGGCCCAAGCATATATCAAGTGTGATTGTAGGCAGGGGAGGAGGCCATATGCAGAGAGTAGGGTGTTTGAATTTAGGTTTTGGGGTTGTAGAAGTTCTGATAGTAACAGCATCTGCAGTATAGCTGTGTAAGGCATCGCTGGAGTACAATGGAGAGATTTATTGGAGACAAGGAACTTCAAGAGCTCAGGAAGCCTCAAAGAACATGGTAATGAGTTGTTCTTGTTGGAAATGAGATGGTCTTTTTTTTTTTTTTTTTTTTAAATCAGGATAGGGTTTCTCTGTGTAGCCCTGGCTGTCCTGGAACTCACTCAGTAGACTAGGGTGGTTTGAACTCAGAGATCCACCTGCCTCTGCCTCCGCGTGCTGGGGCCAATGGCATGCATCACCATCATCTGGCTCTGAGATGGTCTTTATTTATTTTTAAATATGTACGTTGATGTTTTGCCTATATGCATGTCTGTGTGAGGGTGTCAGATCTGATAAGCATTCTTCTGCCAGTGACATGAGCTAATTCAAGACAAGTTAAAGTTTTTAAATGTAGGTTTATTGGGAGTAGCTCTTGGCAAATTCACTGGTCCCAAGGAATGGGACCAGAGAAGTTGCCATGTAGGGGGAGACAGAAAAACCAGAGGGGAGAGAGAGAGAGAAAATGTGCAGACAGACAGAGAAAAAGAGATGCCGAGAGAGAGAGAGAGAGAGAGAGAGAGAGAGAGAGAGAGAGAGAGAGAGAGAGAAGGGAACCAAGGTGTCTAGAGGTCTTAAACGCAACAAGATCATCTCCAATTGGAGTATAGACAGTTGTGAGCTACCATGTTGGTACTGGAAATTGGACCTAGGTCCTTTGGGAAAGCTGCTGGGGCTCTTAACTACTGAGCCATCTGTCTAGCCCCGAGATGGTCTTTAACATGATGATGTCAACAGCAACAGCTAATGTTCACTGAGCGCTTCCTGTGTGCCAGGTGCCATTCTGAACCCTTTACATACTCTAGTTCTCAATCCACAAAACACACCACTGTTACTGAGAAGAATCAAAGCCACCCAGCTAGTCTGTGGCCCAGGCATTGTGATTCCATCTAGAGTCTGTTCTTGGAACTCTTACTCCTTAGGCGGGACTTGAGATGAGGAGGGAATTTGATAGCCAGATGTCAACACCATGTAGAAAGTGGGAGTGATGAGTAAGCTGGGATGACAGCTGTGATAGAAATCGCAATGAGTCCAGCAAGTTGATAGGAAGATGTATTTACAGGAAGGTGGAGTGACGGTTTGCAAAGGACAGGGGAGAGGACAGCAGAGGCTGGCTAGAAGTGGATCAATAAAAAAACCGTAGATACAGTGGGCTTTATACAGACAGTCTTGTGGGAGATAGTGAAAGCAAACTCGGGCTTTATTGAATTCAGCTGCATGCTGGGAGACTCTGGGCTTCTATTTGCTGGAGACTTCTTTTTCTTCTTGTTTACCTGTGGCAGTGGCACACAATTTGCTGTTACTGAACAGGATTTCTAGAGCTCTGTGGTCTGGTAGAGTGGGTAGACCTGGAGGAGGACTGCTGCACACGAACTTGGGAGTAGGAGTAGGTTTTTGCTGCAGGTAGTACTGCACAGAGGCAGCCATTGCACAGTTGGTATCACACAAGGACTGTAGGCATTGCTAAAAGAAGGGGCAGTCTTCAGAACCATAAAACTCTTCTAGACCCTCCATGCTATTCTTTTTTTTTTTTTAAGATTTATTTATTTATTATATGTACAGTGCTCTGCCTGCATGTACACCTGCATGTGAGAAGAGTGTACCAGATCTCATAGATGGTTGTGAGCCACCATGTGGTTGCTGGGAATTGAACTCAGGACCTTTGGAAGAGCAGTCAGTGAGTGCTCCTAACCTCTGAGCCATCTTTCCAGCCCCCTCTCCATGCTATTCTTAGGAACACAATGCTTACCCTCGAGGCCATGGAAAGCTCCGGAAGTTGGTAAGGTCATTCCAAGTACTTAGCTGACAGGCAGATGTCTGGCCAGCACCAGTGGTTTCTAGTTTATTCTGTGTTAATCAGGGTAGGTCAAGTAACTGCATCCCAAGTTGGGAGAAACTAAAGCCTGCATTGCCCTGGTCTTTGCCGAAATGCCTGCAGCCCTGTAAAGTCACTAGTTTGTCAGGATGGATTATTCATTCTTTTGGATACACATACACAGGATGCCCCAGAGCAGGGACTGTGGACAGTTTGCATTTTTGAAGTGGGGAGTGCCTCTTATTCCCTTTTCTCCACTTAAAAGAGGGAAATGTTAGTCTTGCTTGGCTTGAGCACTGTACTCTTTCTGGGTCAAAAGCCTCTGAATTGTGGCAGAAGGGCAAGGAGGCTGGTTAATTGGGTCCTGGACAGACACTGTAGGTGAGGTTCAGCCCTGGCAATTAGCTGCTGCTAGTCCTACTTTGTGAAGGAGCTGGGAAGGAAGTCCACGCCGAGGAAGACTGGGGTGTTTTCTTTACCGTGCTCATTCCCATTCTAGGCACTGATGGCAGGAGTTCTGCTTGCTTCTCCTGCGAGCTTCTGTGCAGACTGATGCCTCGGGAGGCTTGAGTACCTCTTACCAGAAGACGAGGCATGGGGTGTGGGCAGCAGAGAACAACTTACATAATAATCAAGGACTGCTTCTCGAGCAATTCGGTGTTCTTTTGTTGTTTTGTCATGCCCCGCCCCAACCCTCCGTCGTTTTCTGCTTGCATGCTTTTGGTTTGTATTTTTAAATTTCCTCTAAATCCTTTAGGCTTGTGAAATTATTGCCAAGAGTTCATTTATTCTTCTGGTTATTATGCTGACAATTTTGGAATCCCTCGGGGCCTAGCTTTTTATTCAAACTCTGACTCTTAGTTACCTAACAGGCAAGCTAACAATCTTTACCTTTTTTTTTTTTTTTTTTTTTTGGGTCTTTTATAGCCTTAGGTCCCCTTCCAGGCCTCTGCCTTGGATAGTTTGTATGAGTCTCTCACTCTTCCTGACTTAGACTCTCTTGTACTGTCTCTGCATATATACCTCTAAGCACCCCCTCTCCCCATTATAATCTTACAGAAATGGCTTATTACATCATCAGAAAAATTAAGCAGCCTGTTCTCTTGTTTTGTGTGGAATGACAGAAGTCCCTGAAGCCCAGCTTCCTTTCTCAAATCCTTAGTTTCTGAACCACAGCACCTCTCATTTTCTCCCTGTCCTAAGTGCGTCTTTAATAGTTCAGTTTTATTGTATGCAACCAGTGAGACTGTATTAGCTGTCTCGTTGTCTTAGTCCATTTGGACTGTTGTAACAACATACCACAAACAAAGTGACTTATGAGCAACAGATTTTTCTTTCTTACAGTTCTAGAGGCTGGAAAGTCCAAGATGGAGGCCTTAGTAGATCAGATATGCATTGAGGAGCCTGTTCCTCATAGGCACTTGCTTCCTCTCACATGGTGGGAGAGGCAAACAGACTCCATCAGCCTGTTTTAGAAGTGTAGCATTCACCTCCCGAAGGCCTCATGTCCTAAATACCATCTTGAGAGGTTAAGATTTCAATAAATTGGGGGTGGGGGCCTGGAGAGATGGCTCAGAGTTTAAGAGCACTGACTGTTCTTTCAGAGTAGCCAGGTTCAATTCCCAGCACCCACATGGCAGCTTGCAAGTGTCTGTAACTCCAAGATCTGACACCCTCACACAGATATATATTGCAGGCAAAACACCAGTGCACATAAAATTAAAACAAATTAATTAAAAATAGAAAGATTTTGCCAGGCGTCGTGGCACACCCCTTTAACCCCTGCACTCCGGAGGCAGAGGCAGGTGGATCTCTATGAGTTCAAGGCCAGCCTAGTCTACAAAGTGAGTAGATTTAGAGTGTGCACAAACATTTATTCCATAGAATTTATGAATAAAATTTGTTCAAATTGGATCCTTTTAAACCTTTTTTGGTTTTTTGAGGCAGGGATTCTCTGTGTAGCCTTGGCTGTCCTGGACACACTTTTTAGACCAAGCTGGCCTTAAACTCAGAGATCGGCCTGCCTCTACCTTTCAAGTGCTGGAATTAAAGGTGTGTGCTACCATGCCCGGCTCACAAATGCTTTCTTGAGCTGCATGCCCGGTGGATGATGTTTACTTTGTATAATTCATTCTGTCTTTCTGGAGTGTCTTGCCATGTAACCCTGTTGTAGAATTCACTATGAGCCAGACTGGCTTTGAGTTTATAGCCTCTGCCTCCCAAGTCCTGGGATTACGAGTAGAAGTCATCTTGCCTGTTGACATTTTCATACATATACCTTTCCTTCTCACTATGTAGCTCTGTCTTGCCTGGAACTTGCTGTGTAGATTAGGCTGGCCTCAAACTTACCAAGACCTGCCTGCTGCTTCCCCTGAGTGCTGGGCATGGAGGGGCACCCAGAAACACCTGTTATTCTACTCCTCCCTTGTTACCTCTTGCTGGTCCCTTTCCTACCTCCAAATAATCCCCTCTTGTTTTCCTAATACATATAACCCCTACTCTCTCCTCCTTCCTTTCCCTTCCCTCCTTCTTTTCTTCTTCTTTTCCTTTTTTGTTTTGTTTTGTTTTCTTGAGACAGAGTCTCACTATGTAGTTAGTCTTGGCTGTCCTGGGCCTTACTGTGTCTAAGTAGACCAGGCTGGCCTTGAACTCATGGAGATCCATTAGCTCCTGCCTCCCAAGTGCTGGGATTAAAGAAGTGCATCACCACCACCCAGCTTTGTTTTCCTTCTTTTTTTGGTTTTTCAAGACAGAGTTTCTCCGTATAGCCTAGGCTGACCTGGACCTCACTCTGTAGACCAGACTGGCCTCCAACTCGGAGATCTGCCTGCCTCTGCCTCCTGAATGCTGGGATTAAAAGGCGTGCGCCACCACCGCCTGGCCTGCTTTTCTTCTTAAATAACATCTCATGCTGCTCTTGAATGATGTAGCTGAGGGTAACCTTGAATTTACAGTCCTCTTATATCTATTCTACACTTGTGAGATTATAGGTGTGCCCCCTGCACCCAGTTTATGCGGTGCTGGGGATTAAAACCTAGGGCCCCATGGGTGCTAGTAAAGCACTCTAGAGACTGAGTTACATCCCCAGCACCTCACCAAGCCCCTTTATCTGAAGGAACTGAGAGCCTGGACAGTGACCTGCTGAAAAGGCTGCATAGGGCTGAGAGGATCAAGGGCAGCAGGGGATGGTCTGTGATATAATCAGGAGTAAGTAAAGCCACCCGAAGAAAAAAACTGAGCAAGTTCATCAGAGATGTCTAGAAGCATAGCTTTGGAAGACGGGGGAAATGTGTTTTATTTTCTTGTGAAGTGCCTTACCTTCAGGCAACAAGGTGCAGGCAAGTCCTGCCAGTTGTCGTAACTAGCACGAACCTCACTGTGCTAGGGTTTGTTAGCGTCTACAGTCAGAGGTCACAGTATTTCCTATCAGTGAGACTACTTCATGGGGCAGAGTTCATGGGACAGTCTGTGGCTAGGGAGCCTTGCTGCCAGCAGACTTGTTTTGGGAGATGAAATCATCCATGACCTGCTTCTTCAGCCCTGGAGCCTAGAATTCCATCAGCTGCCTTGTTTAGATACTCTTTCAAGGTCAGGTTGGTGGGAATGTAGACACTGACTGGTAGGCCTTATCGTCTCTCCTACCCCTCCCAAGCCAGAGTGTACATTCCCAAGCAATAAATAGTCTTTGTATGCAAGCAGTCATCTTGCATAGCAGTAGCTATTTTCTACCTAATGAAGAAGTGGAGATGCTCCGATAACAAGGGGAAGATAGGCCTGTGCAGTCATTAACTAGTGGGTGCGCAAGGGGACCTCTTGTTACTCCTGTTTCTTACTCCATTCAGAATGAGTGTTTGCTTTTTTTAGACTTCGTGCTCCTTATTTATTTTACTTTTGGTGCCCGGAGATCAAACAACCTAGTACCTTCTACATGCTAATACTAATTATGTATACTCTACCATTAGGTTATATTGTTGGGGCACCATACTATTTAATTAATTTATTTATTTTTGAGGCACAATCTCTCTACATAGCCCTGGCTGGCCTGGAACAAAAGGAATACATCACCATGCGTTGCTCTTTCTTTATTTATTAAGATTTATTTTACTCTGTGTGTGTGTGTGTGTGTGTAGGTACGTGCATGTCTGCACATGTGCAATGCCTAGGAAGGTCAGAAGGTATCCGTCCAATTCCGTAGAGGTGGAATTGCAAATGATTATGAACCACCTGACATGGGTGCTGGGAACCAAACTCAGGTACTCTGCAAAAGCAACAAGCTTTCTTAACCACTGGGGCATCACTCCAGCTCCTAACTATATGTTTTTGTTTTTTAAGATTTATTTTCTTTTATTTTATGTGTGAAAGTGTTTTGCCTGCATGTGTGTTAATACAGCATAGTTCTGCAGAGGTTAGAAGACATCACATTCCCTGAACTGGTGTAACAGGAGATTGTGAGCCATCATGTGGGTGTTGGAAATGGAACCAGGGTCCTCTGCAAAAACAACAAATACCCCTAAATGTTGAGTTATCTCTCAATTTCACTGATAATAAAAGCAGTGTTTTTAAAAGAAAAATTGGCAAGCCGGGCATGATGGCACACATCTTTAATCCCAGCACTCAGCAGAGGCAGGTGGATCACTGTGAGTTCAAGGTCAGCCTGGACTACGAAGTGAGTCCAGAACAGCCAAGGCTACGCAGAGAAACCCTGTCTTGGAAAACCAAAAAGAAGAAGAAGGAGAAGGAGAAGGAGAAGAAGAAGAAGCAGGGAAGGTGATGAGGAAGGCGCAGACAGCAGCAGAAGCAGAGACACTGGCCATAGTAGTTCTGCAGTCGGGAATCAAAGGCATGTGAGCGATGCTGCCCACGTTCAGGTGGGCCTTCCCACCTTACTTCATTATCTGGAAACCTTCTCGTAGGTAAGAAACAGGTGACTCCAATTTCCATTGAGTAGACAACCAAGATAAGCGCTTACATAGAAAACTGCTGTAATGCATCCATCTGTAAGTTGTGAATGGTGTGACATACGCTAATTTATCTGGCTGAATACTATGAAAGAAATAGTTTATATCATAGGTATATAATAGCCTTTAAAGAAACTAACTTCCCAGGGAATAGGGATGTAGCTCAGTGATAGAATGCTTTCCTATTGTGTGTGAATTCTGGGTTTGCTCACCAGCATCACCAAAAACCTTAAGATGAAGGGCTGGAGAGATGGCTCAGTGGTTAAGAGCACTGGTTGCTCTTTCAGAGGTCCTGAGTTCAGTTCCCAGCAAGCACATGGTGACTCACAACCATCTATAATAGGATCTGATACCCTCTTCTGTAATGCAGATATACAGAAAGACAGACCATAAATAAAGAAATCTTTAAAAAAAAAAAAAAAACCTCAAGATGAAATAAACAAAGAACCTTACCTGATAGCTTTCCAAAGTGGTTGTACCTTTTTATGTTCCCACCAGTAAGGTTTGAATGTTCCAGATGCGGCACATTATTGCCAACACTGGGTGTGGTGAATCTTTCTAATCTTGTGTGCTACTGTGGTGTGTATAAGATCGTACTGTGATTCTGATTTCATCTCCCTCACGGTCTTGACTGTCTTTGATGTGCTTATTTGCTGTCTATTTTTTGGTAAGGTTTTCAGGCTTCCCCCAATTTAAAAGAGTGTGGTTTTCTCTCACAAATATGTATTTTACATGCACAATCATTATCAGATAACGTGTTTGCAAGTATTTTTTCCCAGTTTGTACTTCACCTTTGTATTTTTTAGAAGTAGCTTTCAAAGAGCTTAATTTTAATGAATTAAAGCTTGTTAACTTTTTCTTTTATGAGGTGTAGATTGTGGTTTCAGTTTTCAGTCTTTGTCTTTTATTTTCCTTCAAGACAGAACCTCATGCCTCAAGCTCGCTCTGTGGTAGGGAGTGACCTCGAACTCTTGATTCTTTCTTTGCCTCCCTTTATCTGGTTCTAATATGTCAGTGTAAATGCTGGCCTCATACAGTTAGTGAAGGTTTTTCCTCTTCAGTTTCCTTAATGTTTGTACAGGATTGTTATTCCTTAAATGTACACCATGACTCCTCAGCAAAGCTGTGGTCCGAGCTTTTTAAACTAGACAGTCACTGTACAATAGATACACTTTAGTCTCTCATCTCTTCTTGGGTGACCTTTGGCAGATGTGTATTTCAAAGAGTTTATAGGTTTCACCCCAGATTTTTTTCATGTTACTTTCTTGTTACCATTCTAAATCAATAAACCAATAATTTCTCTCCTGCTATTAATAATTTCTATTTTCTTGTTCTGGTTTTTCCTTGCTCTCTTCTGATGTTTGATTTCACTCATTTTTCTCTATTTTTTGTTTTCTACTCTATTTTAAAAAAATACTTATGGCTGGGCAGTGATGGCGCATGCCTTTAATACCAGCACTCAGGAGGCAGAGGCAGGCAGATCTCTGTGAGTTCGAGGACAACCTGGTCTACAAAGTGAGTCCAGGACAGCTAAGGCTACACAGAGAAACCTTGTCTCGAAAAACCAAAAAAAAATTTTTTTAAAAATTTGTTTTATGTGCATTGCTGTTTTGCCTTCATGTATGTCTATGTGAGGGTGTTTTACCTCCCTAGAACTAGAGTTACATAGCTTGTGAGCTTCTCTGTGGGCATTGGGAATTGAACCATGGCCCTTTGGGAGAACAGACAGTACTCTTAACCAATGAGCCATCTCTTCATCCCTCCACCCTAATTTTGTTTGTTTGCTTTGTTTTGCTTTTCTGAGATGGGGTTTTTCTGTGTAGCACGGGCTGTGAAGTTCACTCTCATAGACATCAGCCTGTCTCTTCCTCCCAAATGCTGCTGGGATTGAAGGCGTATCCTACCACCACTTGGCTGTTTCTACTCTAATTTTTATTACTGCATTCTTTGACTCCATTTACTTTTAATTTTTTAAGAGTTAATGTAAGGTCACTGATTTGAGACTTCTTTATTTTTTTCTCTGTCTCTCTACCTCCTTCTTTTCTCCTCCCCCTCCTTTTTTGAAACAGGATCTTTTTGTATAACTAGACTGGCCTTAGCCTTCTGAGTGACCTGCAATGCCCGGCAAGGCTCTAATTCCTTGTGGTTTGGTTATTATAGTGATTGTTGCAAAGTTTATAGTATAATCTTAGCATTAGATGTTGTTATTTCACCTTTATTAAAATATTTTCATTGTTTAAATCTTGGCTCTGTTGCATCTTTACTTTCAGTACTTAAAAAATATTTATTTTTGTTATGTATATGAGGGGTTGTGCATGAGAGTGCAGGTGTCCATGGAGGGCAGAAGCCTCCCCTCCTCTGCAAGAACAACATGCACTCTTAAGAGTAATAATTAGTAATGTCTTTTAGTTTGCTTTTTTTTTTTTCTAGAATCTTAAGTTCTGGATTCCTGAGTTATATGTGTGTCTTACTTCTCTGGCTGCTGAGGTGACATTCTCTTTGGCACCATTTAAAGCATGTCAGTAGCTGTTCTTGAGCACTTTTATGCTTAGGCTTGTTGTGCGTCTCGGCTCTGTGTTAGATGTGAGCTCGCTGCCTTCTAGATTGAAAAGCAGGTGACCATGTTTCTTCCCATCCTGCCCTTCCTTTGAGAATTCTAACTACAAACATGTATAGCAGCTTGGGTTTGTTTCAGTTTACTAACTCTCTGTTCATTTCTTTCTAGTCTTCTCTCTCTCTCTCTCTCTCTCTCTCTCTCTCTCTCTCTTTCTCTCTTTCTCTCCCCCTCTCTCTCTTTCTCTGTTTCAGTTGAATACTTTCTAATAAAATTCTTCAAATGTTCTCTACATTTTCCAACCCTGCCATTAAATCACCACATTGAAAACCATGCATGATACACAGACCCACAGTTCCAACACTTTGGAAGTGGAGACAAGAAGATAAAAAGCCCAGGGTTATCCTTCTCTATATCATGAGTTCAAGGCCAGCATGGGCTACAAGAGACTTTATCTCAAAAAACAACACGAGCAAACATCAACACAGTGTATTTTTCATTTTAGACATGGTAGTAGTCATTTCCAGAAGCTTGCCTCCTATAACCTTATTGAAAACAGTAGTAATTTCCCCTTTGTCTGTCAGAAATACTGAACTCGCTGGGCTTGGTGGCACATGCCTGTAATCCCAGCACTCAGGGAAGCAGAGGCAGGTAGATCTCTGTGAGTTCAAGGCCAGCCTGGTCTACAAAGTGAGTCCAGACCAGCCAAGGCTACACAGGGAAACTATGTCTCCCAAAAAATCAAACAAACAAACTAATAAACAGAAATACTGAACTCTGTATAACCTATATTATCTTATTATGTGAAGTTGAATACATAAATTATGCATAGCCTGGGACTGTATTCAATCACCATACCTGAATGCCTGAGTTAATCAAATTATGAGAAATAAAGGTTTATTGTAGGCCACAGGTTCAGAAGTTGGTCTATGGCTGGGTGACTTTGTTCTTGGGTCTGTGGAGCACAGTCTGTCAGGGTGGGAGTATGTGGCAGAGGAGAGGCCTGAGTTCCAGTGCCTTCCCCCATTAACTTTCTCTGGATAGCCCTTGCTTCCTACTTCTTAAAGATTCTATTGTTGAACAAAACTTTTAATTCTTAGATGTTTAGAGGACATACCAGACCCAAACTATAGCAGAGACTAATATAAATACTGTTAGTGGAATAAAAAAAATTACTATATTTAGTAAAATAAGGGTTACTTGAATATATATACACTGTGTTAAAATTACAGATGTTACAATGTTGTTTTAAATAGAATCCTAAGCATTCAATTTTACCAATAAAGACTCAGGAGCCAGATGCTGGAGTGAAAGCCTGCTAGCTCAGAGAGGCAGAGAAAGCACTCAGCTGACCTTCCTACTCAGCCAATGTCCCAGAAGGAAAAAGTCCCTCCTTCCTATTTCCTGTGCATATCTCTATCCGTCCTCGGGACTTCCTCTCATTCTCTATGGTTTTTTTCCCATGTTCATTTCCTGTCAACTGGCTGCTTGTTCCACCTCTTGACCTAGAGTTAACATTATTGAATCCTGCTTAAAGAAAGTTCTTGGATTAAAGGTGTGTGCTAGGGCTGAACCATCCCACAACTAGAAAGAGGTTTCTTTCAGTACACAGTCTCAGGGTTCACAGTGTGATCATCTACCCTGCAACAGATAACCAAGATAGCCAACGTATGTGGATACACTGCAAAGGGTGACTCAGGATCCAGGAAGGGTAGACCAGGTGGCACGGGGTTTTATCATGCTGCAAAGAAGGATGCGCAACTTAGAACTTACTCATTTTGTTTAGTCCTGAATTTTCCGTTTAGTATTTTCAGATTGCATTGCCCTCTAGTAACTGAAACCACAACAAGCAAAATTATTGCTTAAGAGGACTACTGTGTGCTTACCTTCTCCTACAGCTTCTTGGATGTGTGCATGAAATACAAGGATATCTCATTTTGTGGTGCTTGGAGATCACAACTGTAGCCTGTAGACTGGAGGCAAGTGCTGTATCCCTAACCCTTTTGGTACCTTTGAGACAGAGTTTTTTATATAGCCAGATTACTACACAGCCAAAGAATTTCTCAACCTCATGATTGATCCTCCTGTGTCAGCTTTTCAGCCTTCCAAGTGCTGAGCTTAAAGGTGTACATCACCATATTAAGCTTTTTCCTTTCTTTCTTCTTTTCCTTTTTCTTTCCATTAATGGAACAATGCTACGGTCAGAATCTGGGGCCTCTCATATGCTAGATTAGGTCTCTACCACTGAACTATACCACCAGCATGGATCAGGGTTTTTTTTTTTTAATTAAAATTTGAAAATCATCATTTTTATTAATGTATATGGTGTGCATGTATGTATGTGTTTGTGTAGGATGTGGAGTAGGGGACATACGTATTCCAGTGTATGTGGTGGTCAGAGGACAACCTCATGGAGTTGGTTCTGGGAACTGAACTCAGGTCATCAGGCTTGCAAAACTATCACTTTACTCATCTCTGCCCTGAAATCAGTTTATAGTGAGTGAGATGTTCCCTGTGCCAGGACTTATATCGTATATCTCCATGTCTGGCTATGACTTGTTATTACAAGTTTACTTAGGAGGTTGCTGGTGATCTTGTGCCACTCACTGTAGTGTTCTTGCACTTTGCTCTGGAATGTAGTCAAACTGTTTGAAAAACAATTTGTTCTTTTGTTGTGTTGTTTTGGTTTTTTGAAACAGGGTCTCATCTTGTAGTTCTGGCTGTCCTGGAACTCCTAAGTAGACCAGGGTGGCTTTGAACTCATAGAGATGCCTGCCTCTGCCTCCTGGATTTGAAGCCCTGTGTCACCATCCCTGACCAATTTGATCTTGAAAGTTATTTTTGGGTTTTTTCACTTGAACTGAGAGGGACATCTAGTTGAGTGTTAACTTGTCCAGCTGCTGAAGCAAGCAAGCCTTTTATTATTAGTTTTCTAACGGATGCCCTGTAAATTAGAAAGTTCCATAGTCCAGCTTTGTGGAGTAGGTGCTGTTCCCAGTTGTGTGAAATTCAGTACTACACATGTAACCTTTTTTTTAAGTTCCTACCCTGGCCTGGGTGGTTTCCTCACATCCAAGAGAATTCAGTCTTCTGCAGGACTGGAGTTCTGTCTCTCTTCATCCCTTTCCTCCTCTGAGCCCAGCTGCTTCTCTCAGTTCAGGTGGACTGCTAGCCTTGCCTGGGTTCTTTCTTGTGTCCTGGCCTAGAAACTTCTGACAGTAAGATGGGGCAATCATAGGCCAACGTTTGCTATATTTGTTTAAGCTGGTAGGAACTGCTGTTTTCTACTAATACCATTGCTGTATACATTTTATCAGGTTTTGAAATTGTTTTAGGCAGAATGATAAATCAGTTCCTTTTCAGTGTGTGTGTGTGTGTGTGTGTGTGTGTGTGTGTGTGTGTGTGTTGACACAGGAACCCCTTTTGCAGTTTGGGCTGCTGTCAAATGCATAATTCTCCTGCTTCTACCTCCCAAGAGCTGGGGTTACAGGTGTGTGCCACCAAGTCTGGCTTTTCTCATGCTTTTGAAGACATTTTGATGATTTGGCATGGTGGTGTGGTGACATGGTGGCCCATACATTTAATCCCAGCATTTGGGAGTCAGAGACAGGTCTCTGTGAGTTCAAAGCCTCAAAAAGTCTCAAAAACAATTTTTTTTCTTTTTTTTGGCATTCACAGTAACAAAACTACTCCTCATTCTTTGAAGTTCACACGAGACTTCACTTCTCACTGCTCTGTTTTCAGGCCACTCAGCACTACCCAATGTGTCCTTGACCGTGTCTTCTTGTGTCTTCAGTTCCTACCCCAGTCTATTTCCATGCTTTACCCACAGATATGAATTGGAGTCTACACCAGCTTTCTCTCCATTACTGACTTTCATTTAACCCCTGGTCCTGGGCAGCTTTATGCTGAAGTCATTCTTGCTGTGGTCGTTGGTACATTCCCAATTGCCTGTTGCAGTATGTTCCTATCAGCCTGTAGTAGACAGGCCGCTCTGCCTCACATGGCTGCACTGGGCCTGGTCTCTGGTTACTGTGCACTTTCCACTTCTGTTCTTCTTTTAACAATGGTGTCTTTGCCTTGGGGTCATTCATACATTGGCATTCCCAGATTCTGCTTTGAACTTTGTTTCCTTGCTCATGTGTTTTTTGTTTTTTGTTTTATTGTAGTTTTCCTTTTTCTGTGGCTTCAGCTGCTGTCTGGGAACGTGAATCCAAATCTGAGTCTATATTGCCAGTTCCCAGAGGTGATGTAGATTCAGTGTCTGTAACATAACTTGCCCATTATTTCCCTGTATTCTGTCTTAGTTTTTGACATTATTGTACAGTCAGCTTTCACTCAGGCTACAAACACTGCGGTTACCTCAGACTCATTTCCCAAATCCCAGATCTATTTTGGCTTTACACATATTAGATCTTTAATATTTTGAAATCCATCCCACAGGAGTAATTTCTGGTGATGATGGCAGACTGAAGTGGTCTCCTGAATCTTCACAGATAATAATGATAAAAATCTTTTTTTTTTTTTTTTTTTTTTTTTTTAAAGAAAAAGGACATAAAGGAACTGGAAAAATCCAGAAGAATATAGAAGCTAGAGGAAGGTTTAACTTTGAAAGATGGAGATCAGAGGTGATAACATGTTCATTTGCACTTTAAAAAATGTTGCCTGAGGTCATACTACAGGCTCCCTACAGGAAGAGAGTGCGAGGGAAAGCCTGCTTGTTTCATGGTGTGCCAGGGTGCACAATAAAACTATTTGGATATTTAGCACAAGAAGCTTTTAAGGAAATGACAACAATTAAACACAAACCACAAAGAAGGTGAGCCCATAACCTGACTGCAATCTACAGTCCCTGACTAAACCTCTAACTGTACCCATGAGGGAAGAGTGCAGGAGGCCTGCTGAGGAAGCAGCATCCATGAGGAAGACAGAGGTCCATTTGTGAAGGCAGTCTGTGCCAGGTTGAGCTTAAGGTCTGTTGCCTTTTACACCAAGCCCATCTCCTAACCGTGGGGAAGCAGCAGGTTACAGCCTGGAGGCTTAGGGATGTCAGAGAACAGTCTGACTGAAGAGTTAGAGAGGAAGCCAGGTTCCTCGCTAAGCAACGAGAAGAGTGACAGCTTTCAACAGGCCATTTGTGTCATCACCTTCATGGCTTAGGGAGCATTTCAGAAGAGGAGGAAAAAATGTAGGCGCCAGAGGGCACGGAGAGTGCTGTGAAACAGTCCTCTGCACATAGTGTGACAGTTGCTCTCATGAGCTCCCTGCAGCTGTGCTTCCCACGGCCTGCAGAAGGTTAGAGGAGAGGGCCCCGCTTCCTTTTCCTTGTCCATGCTCCAGTGAAGAGCTGCTGAGCTACGGTCATGCAGTCAAGCACAGTTAGACTCAATGAGGGAAAAAGCCATGAAAGTAGGAGGGGGACTTGCTCGGAAGAAGAGTTTCAGTGGAAGAGGGAGGAGGATAGAAGAGGAGGGTGGGGGAATGACAAAATTCGTTATGTGCATGTGTAAAAGCCTGCGTAACGACAATCAGGGATGAGAGGCTGTCAACAGAAGCCGCTCCAAGTTCATTCAGATGATGGAATTACAGCCCAAACTGCCCAAGTAGCTGCTGTGTATGTATTCAGAGACTCAGCAGAAAGCTGCCAACTTGAAAGTGCAAGAAAAAGCAAAGAGGGCTGGAGAGATGGCTCAGAGGTTAAGAGCACTGTCTGCTCTTCCAGAGGTCCTGAGTTCAGTTCCCAGCAACCACATGGTGGCTCCCACCATCTATAATGTGATCTGATGCCCTCTTCTTGTGTGTATATGTAATAAATAAATAAAGTATTAAAAAAAAGAAAAAGAAATGAAATGCAGACCAGAAACAGAAGCAAAGTACCTTTGTCAAAGGTGTAATTATGCACCAAGAGAATTCTAAGGACCCTACATTAGAGATAGCAAGGCTATAGGGTATAAGGTCAATACACAGAAATCAATTGTTTGACATATTAATGATATAGAGAGAGACTGAAGTTTTTAAAATGTGTAGTACATTGAAAATCATGAACTATTTAGGAATAGCAGAGAAAGTACGTTGCTGAGAGAAACTCGATAACTAGATAAATGGAGAGAGAAGCCATCTTAATGGGATTTTTAGTGTTTCCAAAGGACTGCTATCCCTTCTCATCCTTCTGGGTCCTTAGCATTCAGCCTTATTTGGGAGCAGGGCATTTGCAAATGTAATTTAAGGAGCTTAAGAAGAGATTTAAAAAAAAAAAAAAAAGATCATATTTTTGGGGTGACCTCAGAATCCAGTGGGTGCTGGCAGTATGAAAGTAAAGAAATGGAGATTTGGAGTTTTAGAAAAAGAAGATTATGTGAAGACAGAGGCAGAGATTAGAGTTGGGTTACTACTATAAGCCAAGGAATGTTATCTTGGTTACTGTTCTGTTGCTGTGAAGAGACATCTTGACCAAGGCAGCTCTTAGAAAAGAAAGCATTTAACTGAGGATGGTCATAGGGCCAGTCCATGATCATCATGGTGGGAAGCAGACAGGCGTGGTGCTGAAGCAGTAGCTGAGAGCCTTACATTCTTTTTTTTTTTTTTTTCAATATTTATTTATTATGTATACAGTGTTCTGCTTGTATGTACACCTGCAGGCCAGGAGAGGGCACCAGATCACATTGTGGATGGTTGGGAGCCACCATGTGGTTGCTGGGGATTGAACTCAGGACCTCTGGAAGAGCAGTCTGTGCTCTTAACCACTGAGCCATCTCTCCAGCCCCGAGCCTTACATTCTTATCCACAAGCAACAGGCAGGGAAAGACATTGGGCTTGGTGTGGGCTTTTAAAATCTCAAAGCCCACCCTCTGTGACACATCTCCTCCCACAATGCCATTCCACTCCAACAAGACCATACCTCCTAATCCTGCCCAAACAGTTCCACTGTGACCAAGCATTCAAACACACGAGCCCACAGGGGCCATTCTCGTTCAAACCACAACAGATGTTAAAAGTCTTTGGCAGCTGGAGAAGATGAAGAAAGACTCTTTGGAGCTCCTCTGCAGAACTGTGGTCCTAACATCTTGCCTTTGGACTTCTGTCTTCAGAACCAAGACAAAGTTCTGTTGTTTTTCTTTGTTTGGTTTTTGATATTGTTTTACCAAGACAAGATTTCTCTTGTAACAAGCAGGGTCTCATTATGTATCCCTGGATGTCCTATAAATGTACAGACTAGGTTGGCTTTGAACTCACAGAGATCTGCTGCCTCTGCCTTTGCCTCCAGAATGCTGGGATTAAAGGTGTGTGCCACCACATCTGGCCCTGTTCTCACATAAGTGTCTAGGGATAGAAGTGCTGGCTATACTTTCTGCATGTTCGACTTCCTAGACACTGAATTGCTAGGTGCGCTGCTGTGGCCGCCTACATTCCCACCACAGAGCACAACTTCAGGCCACAGCTTCACCAACATTTGGTGTTCCTGCTCTTGAGAGGCAGAAACAGGAGGGTCTCTGTAAGTTCAAGGCTGGCTGTGGCTACATAGCAAGTTCCAGGCCAGCTTGTGCTAAATAGTGAGACTCTACGTCAATATAAATAAAAGAACAAACTATCAGTAGTTTTCAAAAGCTGCTGAGGAAATGTGTAATGTCCCCACTGCTGTGGGCATCCTCGGCATCCTGTAACCTTATCAGACTGCCATGGATGCCTTCTGGATTCCTTTTTAACAATAGGAGCAGCTTACTGTGGTTTTTTCCTTTGTGGTTTTTGTTGTTTTTGTTTTGTTTTTTGAGACAGGGTCTCTCTGTGTAATGGCTCTGGCTGTCCTGAACTCACTTTGTAGACCAGGCTGGCCTGGAACTCACAGAGATCCACCTGCCTCTGCCTCCCGAGTGCTGGGATTAAAGGCGTGTGTCACCACACCTGGCTCCCTTGTGATTTCTTAATGGTTAAACTTGAACATCTGCTGGGTTTGCTGGGCTGTCTGCTCAGTGGGTCACTGAATTTCTAGTTACAGCCGGGTGTGGTGGCACACGCCTTTAATCCCAGCACTCGGGAGGCAGAGGTAGGCGGATCACTGTGAGTTCGAGGCCAGCCTGGTCTACAAAGTGAGTCCAGGATGGCCAAGGCTACACAGAGAAACCCTGTCTCGAAAACCAAAAAAAAAAAAAAAAAAAAGTCTAATCTAGTTACAATACATCTTATAGTTAATTTAGGTCTTCTAACTTTGTTGCTTTTCCAAAATTGTTTTTGTTCAGCAGTGAGAAACACATACAGTACTGTGCTCATGAGCACAGATGTATTAGTTTCCTAGAGCAGCCATGAAAAATTACCATTAGTTTAGTAGTTAAAGCAACAGAATTTAGCAGGTATGGTGGCATACACCTTTAATTCCAGCATTCAGAAGGTAGAGGCTAGCAGATTTGTGAGTTCAAGGCCAGCCTGGTCTACAAAGCAAGTTTCAATAAAGAAATAAAACTTGTTTGTAGAAATATTTGTATCCAGGCAGTGGCACACACTTTAATCCCAGCACTTGGGAGGCAGAGGCAGGCAGATCTCTATGAGTTCGAGGCCAGCCTGCTCTACAAAGCAAGTCCAAGACAGCCAAGGCTACACAGAGAACCCTGTCTCAAAAAACAAAAACAAACAAAAAGAAATATATGTATCCAAACATTCATAGCAGATTTATTTATTATACCTAGGGACTGAAAACAACTTAACTATCTATCAGTGAGTGAATAGAAAATAAAATTTGATGTACCTCTGTAATGGAATATTACTTAGTTTATTTTTATTTTTATTTTTTAACTGCTATTGATACATTCAGTACCAGGGACAAATCTGAAGACCATGTTGAGTGAACTCAGCTAGAGATAAAAATAGAATATACATAATTTCTCTCTCTCTCTCTCTCTCTCTCTCTCTCTCTCTCTCTCTCTCTCTCTCTCTCTCTCTCTCTCTCTCTCTCTCTTCCTCTCTCTCCAAGGTTTCTCTATGTGGCTTTTGTTGTCCTGGAGCTCACTCCAGACCAGGCTGGCTTTGTGGTGGTGGTGGCCCAAGCCTTTAATCCTTCTTCAGCCACATGGTTTCTTTTATTAAGTATTTAATGTTTTGCCTGCGTATACACCTGCACCCCAGAAGAGGGCACTAGATCTCATCGTAGGTGGTTGTGAGCCACCTTGTGGTTGTGAGAATTGAACTCAGGACCTTTGGAAGAGCAGACAGTGCTCTTAACCTCTGACCCATCTCTCCAGCCCCAACATGATTTCTTTTATATAAAGTATAAGAAAACACAAACTAGTCTTTTCTGTGACAGAAAACAAATCAGTGGCTGCTTTAGTGGAGGTGGAGGCAGGAAGTTAGTGAGAAGGACAACAATGAACCTTGGGCTGATAGTGATGTTCCTTCTCTAGGTTGTTGTCATGTGGGTGTGAACATTTGTTTAAAACTGACCACTTGTTCTTGTGACATATGAGTTTATGTTATGTAACTTGGGCTTCCAGTAAGGTGATTCGTAATAATCCTTTCCACCTCCCTGGCTAAGCTACTGCTCTCCACCTCTCATTTGGTCAAACGTGGTGGTGTTTTGTCCCTCTGCTTCTTCAAACCCTAGCAGTGCAATATGACTTACAGAAAGAAACGTGATTGTGTCATTCTCTGCATGTGATCCTTTAATTGCTCACCAGTGTGGCTCCTTAAAGTAGCCAGTAGTGCCTTCTGCTGCCCCTCCCTGCCTTCTAGCTCGTCTGCTTCCCGCCTCTCCCTGTGCTTACAGCTTTTGGTTCCCTCCTGCACTGTCCTGATTTCATGTCTGTGCCTATGCTCGCCGTCTACCCTGAGCCTTTTGTGTGGTAAATAGCTGTTTGCCTTTTAAAGCTCAGCTTAGGACTCTTCTTGTGTAGAAGCTTGCAAGGGAGAAAGAATAGCATGCTTTCTGTTGTTTGTTTGGTTCATCGCAGCGTTGATAGGAATACTTTCTGTTTGAGCTTATTATGCTTTTAGTTTGCCTTCCTCTGCTAGTTGAGCATAATATTTAGTAATGTTTTTTAATTTTAAATTTTATTTGATATGTGTGGATGTTTTGCTTGCATGTATATCTGTACAGTGTGTGTGCCTGGTTCCCACAGAAGCAAGAAGAGGGTTTTCGGATTCCCTACAACTGGAATCACATAAGAGTGTGAGCTGCGCCCGGGCGTGGTGGCACACGCCTTTAATCCCAGCACTCGGGAGGCAGAGGCAGGTGGATCACTGTGAGTTCAAGGTCAGCCTGGTCTACAAAAGTGAGTCTAGGACAGTCAAGGCTACACAGAGAAACCCTGTCTCAAAAAAAAAAAAAAAAAAAACCAAAAAAAGAAAAAAAAAAAAAAAAAAAAAAAAAAGAGTGTGAGCTGCATTGTGGGTACTGGAAATTGAACCCGGGTCCTCTGGGAGAACAGCCAGTGCTCTAACTGCTGACCTGTGGCTTTAGCTCCTGGGCAATCTCTTGCCTCAGCTTCCTGAGTGATAGATTTATACATGAAAGCCACATGCCCAGCTGAAGAAGCTTTTGTATGGGGGAAAAAAAAAGAATTTTTTATGGCTTTTTGTCTTTAATTTGTGATTCTGGGGATTGAGTTTAGGGCTTGCACATGTCTTCAGTTGTAACACTATTTGGATTTGGGTGGTCGGATCAATCTCTTCAATGTCTTTGACATCTTTTCCTGAGCCCAGCCCTGTGAGTCTGTAACTTTTGCCTACTGCCATTAATCTTTCGTATTTCTTTAGGTCCACAAAGCCATTACAGTTCCCAGGCCCTTCACCACTGACCACACTACACAGATTCCTGAATGGCCAAAGAATGTGTCCATCCATCCCGAATCATCAGAGCATTCCAGTCCTGCGTCCAGTACTCAGCACGTAAAAAGCACTGAGCACAGTCCAACTGGCACCCCTCTGACAGCAGCTCCCTCCGACAGCTATGCTAGCCCCATGCCTCAGGCCTCCTCCCAGAGCACCTCAGCACCGCAGCCAGGTGAGGCCCTCCCTGCTCCTGTCCTTGGGATATGAGGAGCATGTGGAGCATTTGATTAAAATGTTCCTGTTTAGAAGAGAGAACAGAGGAGCCATGCCTGACTATTTAGAGACAAAATAACCCTGTCTGTATCCCTGAAAATGTGTGGGATTTGGAGCCCAACCTGGGGTACTTTATGGAGCGCATTTTCTCAGAGCCAGATGCTACTGGGAGTTAAAGGCACAGATTTGCAGGTGTCGTGGTAGACATCTGTTGTTTTGGGGGTGGGGGCAGGAGAACCATGAACTCAAATCATCCTTGTCTGTGAGTTTGAGACAAGCCTGAGCTACATGAGACCGTCTAAAACAAACAAGCAAAAACACCAATGGGGAGTGTTTGATGAGTGATGCTTAAAGAGTGAAGACAGAGGTGCAGGAACATACAGCTCTGATGGCACCGTTGGCCTCTCAGAAGCCTGGCTGTGGGTTCTGGCCTGATTTGCTGGCCTGATTCTCAGAACGTCTTTATTTCCAAAGCAACCAGAGAAAGGAGCTTAGACCCAGAGCTTCCCCTTAGCAAGCCTGCTTTGTGGGGCGGGGCTGAGGTAGGAGGTAGAGATCATTCATCAATGGCTAATGGGTGAGCCCAAAAATTCAGGGACAAAGCAAAATCAACGAACACATTTCGCCCCCGCCACTTTCAGTTTCCTAGGGTCTCCTTTGTTGGTAACGGAACAGGACACTGTAGTTCCTGTCCTGACCCTGGGTGTGATGCCTGTGTTCAGGTGATGCCTGCCGATTTTCTGTGTAACTGGAGGATTTGGCTTGTACTGTGTTCACTAGCTAATTTTGGTCAGTTATAATTTCTCTGAGTATAATGGTGGCGGCTGCTGCTGCTGCTTCTTCTTCTTCTTCTTCTTCTTCTTCTTCTTCTTCTTCTTCTTCTTCTTCTTCTTCTTCTTCTTCCTCTTCCTCCTCCTCTTCCTCCTCCTCCTTCTTTCTTCTTCTTCCTCTTCTTCCTCCTTTTCCTCCTCCTCTTCCTGCCTCCTTTTTTTCCTGAAAGTTACTCTAGAGAGCTCTTACTCCCTTTCCTGGGGCAGCTGCAGGCTGCAGCTTCCATAAAGGATGGCTTCATTTTTCTCTAAGTGCAATGTTCCTGAGCAGAGGCAGATAAATCTCCAGCTTCCTATTTGTCTGGGAAGCCCTTTCCACCTTAGCCTTGGAAGACAAGTTGACTAGCCTGTTGTTTGCTGTAAGGTCTCCTAGAATTGAGGCCTCATATCATGTCAACAATTATTGCCAGAGGAATAGGACTGAACCAGTGGTTTTCAGTGCTCTGACCCATATGCTCTCCTCAGCCCTCAACAACAATATTGAGAAACTCAAACACATAGGAGATAGGTGGCAAATAGTGTAAGACTAACACCTTACACTCAACTAGGAGAGTAACACTGTGAGTGTTTTAGAAAGATTGATATATGTGTCACAGCAAGACCGATGGGCTGGAGTAAGTGGGGCACAAGAGGAATTCAATCTTGGAATAATCTTAACTGTGAACAATGAGCCACGATGAGTTGTAGCAGTTAAGAAAAAAAAGTGGGTCCTTAGAGTGACCTTTGCCTTTTTTTATTATATATCTTATTAAAAAGGTATTTATCTGACAAAAGTAGCCATTGAGACAGAATTTGAACTCTTTCTTTGTCAAGTAGTACATAAAGCAGATCTGGAGAAAGACGTTAGTTGGAATGTACTGGAGAAGAAATTGGCCCTAAATCTGGTGCTGCACTGAAGTGCTGCTAGGTGGGGGCAGTGGGCAGGAGTGCGTGCCACCAGCCCGACAGCTGGGGATTACACTCTTCTTAGATTTGCCAAGCTGCAGCTCACTGATGACCATGAGAGACCCTTTTCAACGGAAAAGTGGACACTGAATCAGACTTGAGGGGATTAGAACGTAGACAAGTAGCAGATGAAGATGGAAAGGAAGTGGAGACACAGCCATGTGGGTGTGCCGCTGACTACAGTGCTGTCACTTCATTCCAGCCGTGAAGGAACTGGTGGTGTCTGCAGGGAAGAGTGTCCAGATCACCCTGCCTAAGAATGAAGTTCAGTTAAATGCTTTTGTTCTCCCGGAACCAGAACCAGGTAAGGTTCCCCTTTGGGAAACATTTTAGTTTGCACTTGTATCTATAAGCCTCACTTCATTTGCTTTTGCAATAGCTCCATGAAGATGGGGTGCACATGGGGGCACACAAATCTGCATGGGCACAGGAGGCAGGGTTCTGCCTGGCTAGAGGTCAGTGGCTCTGTTTTCTTAGCAGTGCTGGGTCCTGTGTATGCTAGATTAGTGCTCTGCCATAGAGCTACCCCCTGCCCCAGCCTGATGTCAAACCAGTGTCAAATCCTAATTCACTCATTTGTTAGTTTAATTATTTTAAGCAAATGATTCCTGAGTTTTTAATTTCTCAATAAAAATGGGAACAATAATCCCTATTTTACAATGTTACCTTAAAGGGCAAAATGTGGCAGCATCTCAGTGCCCTTGTTCAGTGCCTAGCTGATGCTCTTCAGTGTGAACCTTTTATATAAGATTGTGTTGTGTCCATCTAAAGAAGAGCAAGGCTGGGGATATAACTCAGTGGTAAAAGGAGAAGAGGCAGGAACCTAGTTATTCTGTTTATTTTGGCTAAACAACTAATAAGTAGAGATGTAGCGCTTCAAGACTGCTGCTAATACAGATTTGTTACTTGAAAAAGTCAGGACTGGGAAGATGGTTCAGTGCATAATGGCTCTTATCACTAAGCCTGATGGCACAAGTCCCACAGCCCACATGGTAAAAGGAGAGAACTGATACCTTCATGTTGTCTTGTGAGCAGGTAAATTTAACAGAAAGCTTTTAAAGAAAAAAAAAGTACAAGCTTCAACCTGGCAAACAAAATTTACGCTTATAAGTTATGTGAGTTGGTGATAAATTCACTGTTTAAGCTCTTTTAGTATTAGGATTCATTTCATATTTTAAGTGTATGTTAATATACCAAATTTGACTCATAAAACAAAGATAATCTCATAAGACTACCAGTGACAAGGACTAAAGCATTGAAAGTGATTGGTTTGTTTTTGTGTAACTCATATTAAAAGGCTGATCAAGTAAAATATGCTTTCCTCTTTCAAGCAAGCCCTTATATTTTATATTTGGCTGCTTCCAAGTCACTGTTCCTTGTTGTTGGGTCTGGAGAGACGGCTCAGTGGTTAAGAGCATGCTCTCTGTATCTAGAGGACCCGAGTTCAGGTCCCAGCACCTACACTGGGGGGATTATAGCCACTTGTAACCCAGCTCTATTAGATCTGATGTCTCTAGCCCACAGGGCACCTACATTCAGTTGCACATACCCCAACATTACACATAATTTAAAAATAATGAAAATAATTTTTTTTAATGGATTCTTTGTCATTTTGGAGAAAGAGCCTCACTGTGTTGGCCTTGAACTCATTGAGAGTCACCTTACTCTGCTTCCCCTGTACTGGGGTCAAAGGTGTTCACTTGGTTGAATTCAGATATCCTTTGTTGTTGTTATTGCTGTTGTTTTTCGGAACAGGGTTTCTCTGTGTAGCCTTGGCTGCCTTGTAGGCACTCACTTTGTAGGTCAGGGCTGGTCTCAAACTCACAGCTATCTGTCTGCCTCTGCGTCCCAAGTGCTGGGATTAAAGGCGTGTGCCATCACACCTGGCTTTGTTTTTATTTTGAATTTTTATTTTATTTTATTTTTGGTTTTTCAAGACAAGGTTTCTCTGTGTAGCCTTGACTGACCTGAACTCACTTTGTGGACCAGGTGACCTTGAACTCACAGAGATCTGCCTGCTTCTGCCCTCCTAAGTAATGGAATTATAGGCAGGGGCCGCCACACACCCAGTGAACTCAATATTCTTTTTTTGCTTTTGTTTTTTGAGACAAGGTTTCTCTGTGTAGTCTTGGCTGTCCTAGACTCACTTTGTAGACCAGGCTGGCCTCAAACTCACAGTGATACGCCTGCCTCTGCCTCCCGAGTGCTAGGATTAAAGGTGTGCGCCACCACGCCTGGCCCTCAATATTGTTAATGTGGGATTCTAACCCTGAGTAGTTATGTATGCAGAGTATACTTTCCCAGAACTGGGATCCCTGTTCCAGTTTGCTATTTTTGCACTTCCTTATCAGTTCACTCCACTTTTTTTGTTTGTTTGTTTGGTTGGTTGGTTTGGTTTGGTTTTTCGAGACAGGGTTTCTCTGTGTAGCTTTGGCTGTCCTAGACTCACTTTGTAGACCAGGCTGGCCTCGAACTCACAGAGAACCCGCCTGCCTCTGCCTCCCGAGTGCTGAGATTAAAGGTGTGTGCCACCATCCCCCAGCTAAAAAAGATTTTTTTCATGCAATATATTTGATCATGTTTTTCCCCTCCTCCAATTCTTCTCAATCTCCTCCACCTACCTACCCACCCAATTTTATGTTTTTTTCTCTCTCTTTCAAAAGTATAATCGTAGAAAAAAAGAAGAAACAAAACCAAACAAGAAACAACAACAAAAACCCCATTAAAAATAAAAATAAACAAGTAAAAGACCAATAAGATGGGGGGAAAAAAAAAAGATCAAAATAAAACAAAAGGAAACAGAAAGCCTGTAAAAAATACCACTGAGTTTGTTAACTACTTCTGGGCATAGGCCTTTAGTGTGGTTTACATACCCAGGCCGACTCCACTGGTGAAACCTGATTTTTTCTTGCCAAGGGTTTCAGTTACAGAAAGCTTCTTGATTAGGGGTGGGGCCCTCTGTCCACTTCCCTCTCCAGTGCTGGGACCCCATCTGGCTTGAACCTGTACAAGTGGCCCATATTACCACAATCACTGTGAGCTTGCATCTGCATCAGTCGTGTTTTAACTGTAGTGATGTTTCTTTTATTACTTGAGTGCTCTTAAGTTTGGTACATAAATATTTAGAAGTGTAATATCCTCTTGGTGGCTTTTTCTTTTTTTCTTTTTTTTTTTGAGACAGGGTTTCTCTGTGTAGCCTTGGCCATCCTGGACTCACTTTGTAGACCAGGCTGGCCTCGAACTCACAGCGATCCACCTGCCTCTGCCTCCCGAGTGGTGGGATTAAAGGCGTGTGCCACCACGTCCGGCTCGGTGGCTTTTTCTTTTGATTATGTTGTATCCTTCTTTATCTTTTCTGCTTAGTTTTTTATTTTATTTTATCTTATTTTTTGGTTTTGTTTATTTGTTTGTTTGGTTTTGGTCAGATATTAAAATGACTACACCTGCTTGCTTCTTAGGTCCATTTGCCTAGAATACCCTTTTCTAACCTCTTACCCTGCCATGATAACTGTCCTTAATTGTGAGGTGTGTGTGTTTCCTGAATGCAGCAGAAAGATGGATCCTGTTTTCTCACCCATTCTGTTAGTCTATGTCTTTTTTATTGGGAAATCAAGAACATTGAGAGTTCTCAATGAACAGTGCTCATTGATTCTTGTTATTTTGTGGTTATACTGCCCCCCTCTAATTTATTGCTCTGAGAGTCCTTATACCTGGTGTCCTCTTGGGTGTGGTTAACCTCTTCAGACTCAAGTGTTCCTTTTAGTGGCCTAGCAGAGCTGGATTGGTTTTATTGTGGAATGTTTTTTCTTCATTGACTGTGATCAGTGGTTTTGCCAAGCATAGTCGTCTGAGCTGGCTCCTGTAGACCCTCAGGGTTGGCAGAACATGTGTCTAGGCCCTTCTGGCTTTCAGTGTCTCTGATAAGAACTCAGTTCTTATTCTGTTGTTGTTGTTGTTGTTGTTATTGTTCGTGGTGGTAGTGGTTTTTTGTATTTTGTTTGTTTGTTTTGGTCAGGTATTATTCTTATGGGCCCACACTTATATATGAATTGGTCTTTTATTTTCTTTGAAGATTTGAGTATTTTATTTTTTGGTTTTTTGAGACAAAGTTTCTCTATGTCACAGCTCTGGATGTCCTGGAACTTGCTCTGTGGACCAGGCTGGCCCCAAACTAACAGAGATCTGCCTATCTCTGCCTCCTGAGTGCTGGGATTAAAGGTGTGCGCTACCATGGCCCAGCTCTAGTATTTTCATTATTATGTGTCGTGGGGAGTATATTTTTCTGGTCTAGTCGATCGGTATTCTGTATGCCTTTTGTACCTTGATAGGGTGGGGAAAGTTTCTTCTGTGATTTTTGTTAAAATATTTTCTGTGCATCTGACCTGGGTTTCTTTTCCTTCCTCTATTTCTATTATTCATAAATTTAACCTTTTCATAGTGTCCCAGATTTCATGGGTGTTTTGTGCCTGGATTTTTTTCTTTTTTGAATGAGCTATCCATTTCTTCTGACTTGTTATTTGTTTGGTTTGTTGTTGTTATTTGAGAGAAGGTTTCTAGTGTAGCCTTGGCTGTCCTGGAGCTCACTCTGTAGACTAGGCTGGCACTGAACTCATAGAGATACACTTGTCTCTGCCCCTCACATGCTGAGATTAAAGGCATGTGTCACCACCACCCAGCCCGTTTTCTGCCTTTTCTTTAAGACTTGAAATGCAGCCAGGTAGTGATGGTTCATGCAGAGGCAGGCGAATCTCTGTGAGTTTGAG
This sequence comes from Acomys russatus, assembly GCF_903995435.1. Lineage (NCBI taxonomy): Eukaryota > Metazoa > Chordata > Mammalia > Rodentia > Muridae > Acomys > Acomys russatus. Next base: position 21,037,519 of record NC_067165.1, read on the forward strand.
GCCAGCCTGGTCTACAAAGTGAGTTCCAGGACAGCCAGGGCTATTACATAAGAGAAACCCCATATCTATCTATCTATCTATCTATCTATCTATCTATCTATCTATCTATCAAACAAAAGACCTGAAATTCTCTGTTCCATGACCTTTCATGTGTTGAACTGTTTTCACTATTTCATTCATTTGTATTTTTATGGTTTTCATTAAGGTAGTTACTCATATCCTCGTTAAGGTTCTTAAATATACTCAGGATGGCAATTTTGAAGTCTTGTCCTGTGCTTCAGCTAAGTTCTCAGGGCCTGTGGCAGTAGGATCACTGGCCTCTAGGGAAGCACACTGTCTTGGCTATTCACGTTTGTGTTCTACATTGTGTCATAGGCGCCTGGAGTTATGTTTGAGATCTTTCTTTCTTTCTTTTTTTCTTTTTTCTTTTTCTTTTTCTTTTTTTTTTCTTTTTTTTAGAGACAGAGTTTCTCTGTGTAGCCTTCGCTGGCTATAGACTAGGCTAGCCTTGAACTCATAGCGATTCTCCTGCCTGTGACTCCTGAGTGCTGGGATTAAAGACATGAGCCACCACCACTTGGACGAGGTATTACTTGGCTTTGTTGAGTGGTGCTGTGTTCTGTGGTTGCTGTTGCCCTCTCTGGACCCTAGGCAGGTGGTGTGTGAGGTTCCTGGGAAAGAGTGCTTCTGAGCGTCAGCAGGTGACACAGAGGGACGGAGATGAGCTAGGAGGAAAGGCAGAGAAGGGCCTTGGGAAAGAGCTGAGAGGAGCTCGGTCCCACCAAGAGGCAGAGTCCCCAGGGAGTGGAGTAGGGTGGGAGGAGGGGCGCCTGCAGGCAGGAGGAGTAAGTGTGGAGCTGTAGGAATGAAAGGCTCAGTCCACCTTCTCCAGAGAAGCTCTGTCCTTTTCTTCCTTGAGTGTTAAGTTCAAGGTGAATGAACAGTTGCCCTTAAATATGGAGGTGAGGATAACACTTAGTTAAGTAGTGGTTGCTTCTGCTTCTGTTCTTTCGTGGAAGTTAGGCCCTGCTTTGCAGTATTTTTTCCCCCAACTTACATTTGTACACATATTTCTGAGTTTTTATCATATTGAAGATCATCATTCGAAAACACAGATTTGTTTCAAACTGTCCTCTGTCCAGGTTCTTTAGTTTTCTGAACAGGATAATTTCACTTTAAAAGTTGGGGCCACTGAGGCAGGACCCTGTCTGCGTGCTCTTCGTTCTGTTCTGCCCTGTGGCTCACTAGGACCTCTGTGTGGTTGGAAGGACTGGTTTGAAGAGTCCTGCTCCAGATCAGTAGTCAGCCTCCTGTCTAACAGCCCCTGAGCTGTGCACTCCTACCCAGGGGTGAGCTTCTGCCGATGAGGCGCCATTCACTCCTGAGGCTCTGACTAGGAATGTCATTCCTGTTTTGAAGTCTATTTTTAGCTTTTGAGATATAAAATTATCAGTTCCTAATCTATTGTGAATGTGTCTTCTGTGTGTGAATTTTTTAAAATTACAGTTTGAAGAATTACTGAAGAATTATCTCATAGCATGAGTTCTGACTATTGCTGCTCCTCTGCCTCTTCATGCTTGACCCCTGTATGTGCACATCTGAGAGTAGCTTAGGATGAGACAGGCCAAAGCCACACTAGTTTGAGGGGAGAGAGGAGAGGGCTTATAAAATAAAATTTGCTTCTCAGATTTTGCGGATTAGGCTATGTGATGAGCTTCATTTGAGCTCATTAAATAAACGTGTAGCCCTGGGACTTGGGACTTGCCTCCTATCTCTTGAGTAGAAACTAAAACTTCTACCCTATCCTGCCTTTCCCCAGCTGGAGATGCATTTGTCTCCAGTGTAAGGTTACTTTACTGGGGGGTTCCAGACAGACGACAGGCTTCTGTGCACACACTAGGCAGTGATAGTCTAAGCTGCAAATGAGGACCATTTAATGCTTCATTTGATCTTAATTAATTTCAGTGGGGCCTGTTTTAAATGGGCCATGCCCTTCCATCTTCTGCAGTGTGTTATTTAGCTCAGCAGGAATGAAGTAGCTCTTTTAACTCACTAGGGTGTGATGACCTCAGTGAGACGAGCATTGTTAGCACTGTGTAAAAAGCTATTTTTGAACCATGTTATTTAGAAGTCATTGCTGTTCTTTGTTGCAAAAGAAGTTTGTAGAAAATGACCTTTGTTCCCAGTGAGCTTGTCTCTAGTGGTTGGCAGGACATGGGTTTTCCATAAGAAGCACACCATGAACAACCTGATTTTATTTATTTATTTATTTATTTATTTATTTAGGATTGGCCCGAGGGTGGGTATGGGCCGAATGAGCACTGTTGAGAGAATGAAAGAGACCCTGGCTGTAGCTGAGTCAAGAGAACCCTTTCAGGAAATGCTTTGGCTTCCCTACAGACTTTGGGGTAGAATCTTAAAACTAAGGCTTTATCAGCATTTAAAAAAGTTTGTTATTGGCAGGCTGTGGAAGCGATTTGCTCTTGGCAGCCTTTTGTGAGTAGGTGCATGTTTTCATGGTTTTTCTAACTGCCCTTCCATAGGAGAAACCTACACCTACGACTGGCAGCTCATTACTCATCCCAGAGACTACAGTGGAGAGATGGAAAGGAAGCACTCCCAGATTCTCCAACTGTCCAAGGTGAATGGGCCTCCTTTCACTTGCAGGGCGAGGGCAGAGGAGGCAAGTCTCTGAAACAGAGAACGGTTTCCTGTCCACACGCAAGTTGGGGACAGTCTTTCAGCTGTGAGCCCTTCACAGGTCCCCATGGCGGACAGCCAGTGTTTACTATCAGAGTCTCAGATTGTCATGCTGGTGAGAAGACTGTACCAGCATGGTTGCCATGGCTGAAAACACATACTCAGCAGATCTGTGAGGTGACCAGGCACTGCAGGATTCCAGAGAGAGGCTAGGTTAATTGTCCACGTGACTGCACTGCTGGCTCTGCTGGCCAAGCCCCTCTGCCATTCAGAGTAGTTATGAGCAATAAAGTGTTCATGTGCTGTGGCCCAGCACTTTGTGCACTCAGTGACAGTTCATTGCAAACTGTGGCAGTCAGTTGGGATCATGCAGTGGATTAATCAGAGTCTTTCTGCATAGACCAGGCTGGCCTCGAACTCAGAAATCCACCTGCCCCTACTTCTGGAGGGCTGGGACTAAAAGCATGCCCTGCCACGTTCAGCCAAAATCATAATCTTAATATTCAAGAACAGTAGAGTTTAGGTGACACAAAGCAGGTAATTAAACAGAGGGTGCATGGTCAGTAATGGAGTCACTGAGGACCTGGGGCTTACAGTGGGTCGTGAAAGGGGTAAAGGCAAATACTCTAGCAGGAGAAGCCCTGGGTCAGAGCTGTCCGAGGTGGAACCTGCGCAGGGAGGAATGCCACATGGTCCCACATGTGAAGAGAACAGCATAAGTAAAGTGGCAGAGACGCAGATCCTGGTGGCAGAGCTTTGGATGCCTTTGAGTCTTGTCGTTAATTTTTATTTTGTGTGTGTGGTATCAAGTATGACAGTAAGTGCCTTTATCTGCTGAGCCGCCTTGTTGGCTTTACCTCTGAGTCTTGTCTATAGAGCAGAGAACCTGTGAGAGACGTACTCAGATTTTCAGTTTAGAAATATGGCCTTTCATAGATTGGTAGAGATAAGACTCCAAGAGGGAAAGTGAATGAGGAATCTATTGACAAATTTAGGTAGGAAATGATATTATCCTAAATAAAAACACTGAAATAGGAAATTAAAACAAGAAAGCCAGGCATGGTGCCACATGCCTGTAATCCTAGCACTGTGGAGGCAGAGGCAGGAGGATCTCTAGGGGTTTGAGGCCAGTCTGGTCTACAAAAGCAAGTCCAAGACAGCCAAGGCTACAGAAAAAACAAAAACAACAACAACAACAAAAACCCAAAAACAAAAAAAAAAGTTTTTGTTCCATTCAGACCACATAGCAGACATACTGTAATTATTTTACTGAATTATTCCTCTTTTAAATTTTGTTTTTGTTTGTTTTTCGAGACAGGGTTTCTCTTGTGCATCCCTGGCTGTCCTGTACCCGCTTTCTAGACCAGGCTGGCTTCGAACTCACAGAGATCAGCCTGCCTCTGCCACTCTGAGTGCTGGGATTACAGGAGTGTGCCACTGAGCCTGGCTGATAATAGGTCTTAATATATTTTACAAATAAAAAAAATGTTTAAAAAGAAATGTCCTGGCCAGAGTTCACAAAGCCATGAAGTGATGGGTCACATCTAGAACCTTCCATCTCTCTCTCTCTCTCTCTCTCTCTCTCTCTCTCTCTCTCTCTTGAGACAAGATTTCTCTGTGTAGCCCTGGCTGTTTTGTACTCCCTTTGTAGACCAGGCTGGCCTCAAACTCACAGAGATCTGCCTTCCTCTGCCTCCTGAGTGCTGGGATTAAAGGTGTGCACCACCACACCCAGCTAGAATCTTCCATCTCTTAAGCCCATGCTTCATTCATAACTACTGTGATGAACGGCTGAGTGGCCAAGGCAGTGGGTAGAGACAAGTGGACAAAATTGAGACACTAGATGGAGATGTTGGGGAGGAGAGAAGTCCGGGGTAATTCTAGCTTCTAAAATTAGACTTTTGGGGTAGATGAAATTAAAAGCAAAGAAAATTAAAACATGCTTGAAGGAGATTTACAGAGGGATGACTAATTCATTTGAAGCAGAGTAATCTAAGGTACACATGAGATACTTGGGTGAAGCTCACCCATTAGTAGCTAGAAGAAAGGACTAGAGGCCAGGAGACAAATCTGGTTCAAGGGATAAGTTTGTACACCTGCCTAAGGTTGAAGCTGTAGTCATAGCTAAGGTCTGCCAGGGAGAGCATGTGGGTAGGCTGGGGTCCAGGGGCACTCTGTTCCTCAAAACACGGGAGGCAGAGGGCATGGAAGGAGCAAGGTAGAGAGAGAGAAGCCAGGGACAGAAGCATTTTGAGGAGAGACTGGATGATTAACATTCATCCAGAAAAGATGAAAATAAGAAAACTTTTATTTTCTTTCATGGTGTTCATTTTAATCATAACAGGAAGAATTTAGAAACCACCCAAGTATTTAACAATGTGGAATGCTGTGTGAATTATGACACATAAATAATGTCCTGTTCTACAGTCCTCCAAATGAAAGAATGTTAAATATACTATATCATAACTGGGAACATTTCTTATGCTAAATTAACAGAATAAAGAACAAGAATGACATACTGATTTTTAGCTGGACCCCAGTAGCGATGAAATTTGGCCTGGGATAGTGACAGGTCCATGACTAGCTCTGAAGAAATGAGTGTATGCCTTTAATCCCATTACTCTGGAGGCAGAGGCAGGTGGATCTTAGTTTGAGGCCAGTCTGGTCTACAAACAACAAAAACAAAGCAAAACAAAACCAGAAAGAAAGGAAAGAAATGAGCTGGCCAAAACTACTTTTTTGTAGCCAGGCATGATGGTGCATGCCCATGTCTTTAGTCCCAGCACTTGGAAGGCAGTTACAAAGAGAGTCTAGAACAGCCAGGGCTACACAGAGAAACCCTGTCTTGAAAAACCAAAGAACAGCTGGGTGTGATGGCACACAGCACTTGGGAGGCAGAGGCAGGCGGATTGCTGTGAGTTCAAGGCCAGCCTGGGCTATAAAGCGAGTCCAGGACAGCCAAGGCTAACACAGAGAGACTCTGCCTCGAAAAACAAAAAAACAAAAACCAAACAAAAAAGAAGAAGAAGAAGAAGAAGAAGAAGAAGAAGAAGAAGAAGAAGAAGAAGAAGAAGAAGAAGAAGAAGAAGAAGAAGAAGAAAAGAAAACCCCAAGAACAAAACAAAAGCAAAAACACCAAAACTATTTTTTGTATGTAGTTAGTCAAGGATTAGAGGAGACAAATACTAAACAGTGGCATGTTGGGCTGGTGAGACTGTGGTGACTTTACTGTGTTCCCTCTTTGTATTGTGTTTCTACAGTTAGTAGAAAGTGGAGAGGAAAGTCAGATATTTAAGAAGTACTTTGATTTTTGTTTGTTTCTTTGGTTTATGATGATGATGATGATGTTTTGCTTTATTGGTTTTTGTTTCTTGTTTTTTGTTTTGTTTTTTTGAGACCCTGGATGTCCTGGAACTTACTCTGTTGACCAGTCTGACCTCAAACACAAAGATCCACATGCTTCTGCCTCCCAAGTGCTGGAATTAAAGCTCTACACCACCACTGCCCAGCCTATTTTTTTTTAATTAAATGTAGTTTTGGATGTATGGGTGATTTGCCTGCATAAATATCAGTACCACTTGCATACCTTGGGCCCAAGGAGACCAGAAGAGGGCATCAGATCCCCTGGGACTGGAGTTACAGACAGTTGTGAGCTGCCATGTAGGTGCTGGGAGTTGAACTCAGGACCTCTGGAAGAGCAGCTAATGCTCTTAACCTCTGAGCCATCTCTCTAGCCCTACCCGTCTGTTGTTGTTTGTATTTTTAATAAGATGCTTGTCTTTGAAGACATGATTTTTAAAATGAGTTTTAAATTATCATCTATGTATCTATTTATATTCATTGCTATTTTACCTGGATGTATATCTGAGTGAGGGTGTTGGATTCCTTGGAACTGAGTCACAGACAGGTGTGAGCTGCCATATGGGTGCTGGAAATTGAACCTGGATCCTTGGAAGAGCAACCCGTACTCTTAACTGCTGAGCCATCTCTCCAGCCCCTTGAAGACATGATTTTTTAAGATGACATAACTGGGAAGTGGGGTGGCTGGGTCTTTAGTGGTTTCTCTGAGAAGAAAATGGGAAATAGAGAGATTGAACCCCTTTTGTTATAGATATAGCCAGTAATAAGAGTCACACTAAAAAGCCATGTTTCTCATTAACTTAACCCATCTTTAATCCCGTTAGCCAGTTTACTTTTTTCCACTTTGAAAATTGTGCAAGAAGAGAATGCAGGATTTAGGCCAGGAATGTGCTCTGTTGTCCTAGCCACAGCTTCAGCTCCTTGCAGTTATCTAAAGGGTCTTGTCTTCTCTTGTCAGCTGACTCCAGGCCTGTATGAATTCAAGGTGATTGTGGATGGTCAGAATGCCCATGGGGAAGGCTACGTGAATGTGACAGTGAAACCAGGTACACTTCCATGGCTCCCTCTGCAGGACTTCTGACAAGGAGATCTCACCTCAGGCCTTTAGATTCCTATTCTTTTTTTGGGGGGTGGTGGTGGTAAGGGGAGATACTGTATTCTATTTATTAGGCAATTCCTAGCCCATTTTGCTGGGCACAGGAACATTAGTCACTGGTCTGTACCCTAAGGCCCAAGCAATGACCTGTCTACCAGAGACTCCAAGTGGGCAGGGCCCAGGTGTGGTAATTAGCAAACCTGAGAAGCCTGAAGCCCTGGAGAAGCACACAGGAGGCCTGGCCAAGTGTCTTCCAGAGGCCCTTTGTTTAAACACTACCAGTTCTTTCACATTTGAAACTCTGTCCTGAATCCATACTGTGCTACTCTTAAAATGTGCCTGTTGGAGCCGGGCGTGGTGGCGCACGCCTTTAATCCCAGCACTCGGGAGGCAGAGGCAGGCGGATCGCTGTGAGTTCGAGGCCAGCCTGGTCTACAAAGCGAGTCCAGGACAGCCAAGGCTACATAGAGAAACCCTGTCTCGAAAAACCAAAAAAAAAAAAAAAAAAAAAAAAAAAAATGTGCCTGTTGGTAGACCCCGGGACAGTAGCAAGGCACCAGGCTTGGCACTTGACAGACACTGGAAAGAAGCTGGAGATGAGTGCCGTCCTGGCACAGATGTGTGCCACCTGCCTCCTCTGCTGGCACAACCCAAAACAAGGTTCACCAGACATTGTCTGTGTGGCCTGCAGGCTAGGACTGTAGCTCAGTGGTAAGGTGCTTGATAGCACGAGTGACGCTGTGTGCCAGGCTCAGCAGGGCAGAGAAACGAAAGGCCATGTGTGACTTCTGGTCAGCATGAAGACCATTTGGTCAGGCATCAACAAAAAGGCTAGTGTGTTTGCATCTTACAGTCACTCAGGTAGACTAGAGTGGTCTGTGGCTTTCTGTTCACTCAGCCATATGAGCCTGACGTGGTCGTCTCTAACAGTTGAGAGGTTATTGCATCTCTAGCAGACCTGTATCAAAGGATACTTTGCTTGCTAAAGTTTTAGTGCTCATTTCTTGTCTACCTCTATTTGGGCTAACCCAAAAGTACTGACTGGGAGCCATGGTACTTTCCCTATGCTTGATACATGTGAGCACTGAAAGAATGTCTAGGGCCTAGAAGTGATGCATTTATTTCAGTCTAGCTCTCGGGAGGTTTGAGTTAAAGGTCAGTCCCACTACATAGCTAGCAGGCTATGTGCTAGCATGGCCTTAGGAACAGCAGGTTTGGAACAGGCCTGACCAGGTAGGTGTCTCACAAGCCTGGTCTTGTTACTTTCCCATCTGGTGATGCTTCATGCCTCACTTACCCATTGCAAACTGATTTATGCTAGCTAGGCAGTGGTGGTGCACACTTTTAATCCCAGCAGTTGGGAAACAGGCAGGCAGATCTCTGTGAGTTCGAGGCCAGCCTGGTCTACAAAATAAGTTTTAGGACAACCAGGTTACACAGAGAAACCCTGTCTCAAAAGAAGGAAGGAAGGAAGGAAGGAAGGCAGGCAAGCAAGCAAGCTAATTTATAATCAGCATAGATGTGGCCTCCTACAATTTTACATCTTCTCTCCTGATTTCTTTTGGTCACTTTCTTGCAGAGCCCCGTAAGAACCGGCCTCCTGTTGCTATTGTGTCACCTCAGTTCCAGGAGATCTCGCTGCCAACCACTTCCACCATCATCGATGGCAGTCGTGAGTATCTGTCTTGAGTACTGTGGTCACTGTGAGCTCTGGGACCAGGTGTGTCCATATTCTACTTAGCTCAGCCTTTCTAACTGTGTATGGGGAGGTTAGCTGTGTAGACCAACTGACCAGATAGTTACTAGTCAGGCCACAGTTAAAATCTTGTTTGAAGTAAACATTCTACTCAGAGAAAATAGGATTGTGCATACATTTAGAATTACTTTAGTTGAAGCCTGCTGGTTTTCATATTTGCATAGATGATGTTTCCTTTGTTGTACAAATCAAGTTCTAGGCTACATCAGTAACCAAGAAGACTGCCCTAGGGCTCTTCAACAGACATGGCTGCCTAAAGGCTGTTGTTAGCCTCCTGGAGAGGCTCACTGTATATCCTGCCTGGGTCTATATTCTTTTTGTTTTGGTTTGGTTTTTTTGTAATGCTTTTTGGAGATTTATTTTCATCATTTTAAGTGTCTGTAGGGGTGAGTGTGCATGTGGTATGTGCATGGAGTGCAAGTGCTCAAGGAGGCCAGAGGAATTCCATTCCTTAGATGGAGCCAGAGTTCCAGGCAGCTGTGAGCTACCTGATAGGGGTTCTAGAAACTGAACTCTGCTCCTCTGGAAGAGCAGCATGTACTCTGGAGCCACCATCTTTCTAGCCCCTGGGTTTTTATTAATGTGACTGTGGATTGAGGTTTCTGGAGCTGTGGGTATGACTCAGTGGTGCAGTGTTTGCCTATAGTATGCACAAGACCTGGTTTAGTCCTCAACACCAGGGAAAAAATAAAAAACAACCCCTAACCCAGTCCTTCCCCACCACTCTCCCTGTCTTGGTGCTGACATGATTTTTGTCTGACAGAGTCCTTGTTCTGGCAGAGGACACTCAAAACAGGTTAAGCATTTTATATCAGTGGTTCTGCTAAGAGGAAGGGACCAGGGAGAAGCAGATGCCAGAGAAAGGGGACAAAGGTTCAGACACCACTTGTTGCGTTATAGTTTGGAGTAGGTCAACGTTGAATACTATGTAAAGACACCATGAAGAATGTCTCCCGGTTCTCCAGGCAGCTAGCGGGGTTGCTGCCCGTGTCTCTGCAGGGAGCTTTTCTGCATATTTGGAAACCGCACATGCAGCGTCTTTCCCCTTATTCACACAGCCACATGTCACATGCACCATCATTGTGATGAAGCTCCTGTACATGGAGGCTTTCTCTAATCAGTGCACGAAATGCTTATCCCTCTTGCAAAGGGGACTTCTGCTGAGCATAGACTGTCTTGGTATGAATGGTGCTTGTTTGCAGTGTCTGCTGGTAATTATTTAGATGACTTTTCTGTGATAAGCAGTGCTACCACAAATAATCTCAGCATGTTTAGCACATATGTTGTATTACAGATACAGTGTATCTGTACAATAAATTTCTAGAATTATTGCAGGAGCAGAGATACATGTTACCAAAGTACGTTGCATAGAGCAATGAGGTATATCAATTCAGCTAACATGAGGCCCCTTTATTTCCATACATTTATCATACTGTGCAAAAAAATTTTTTTATTACATTTTCTTATTGTATGTGCGAGGGGAAGGTGGTGCACACACGTTGAGGTCAGAGATGACTTGTGGCAGCCAATTCTTGCCTTCCACCACATGGAGTCTGGGGATTGACTCAGATGATTAGAGACTTGGTAGCTGAGCCATCTTGATGGCCTGAAGACTTTTTAAAAATCAATATGACAGGTTAAAAAATAGTATCTCAAAGAGTTGTTTTAATTTGCATTTCTTTTTAAGTGAGGTTTCAATATATTTAAGAATTATCCTTGCCAGGCAGTGGTAACACACACCTTTAATCCCAGGACTTGGGAGGCAGAGGCAGGCAGATTGCTCTGAGTTCCGAGGCCAGCCTAGTCTACAAAGCAAGTAGGACAGTCAAGGCTACACTGGGAGACCCTGTCTCGGAAAAAAAAAAAAAAAAAAAAAAAAAAAGAATTATTCTTTTTTTTCCTTTTTCATACAATAGCATTTTAACCTGAGGTTTCCTAAATTAGAGTCCTTAGGAAATGACACAGGAACATTCATAAGAGGCCAACTGATCCAGTATTCCTGGGGGAAAGACTGCTTTGAAGAGCGTCTAACTTTGTTTTTCCAGGTTGAGCTCTCTGTGTGGTTGCTTGCTTTGTTTGTATCAAGGCCCAGCATTCTTGAATTATAACTGATGTTCTTTGTGGTCCAGAGAGCACTGACGATGATAAAATTGTCCAGTACCACTGGGAGGAACTTAAGGGGCCTCTGAGAGAAGAGAAGATCTCTGAAGACACACCCATACTAAAACTAAGTAAGCTCGTCCCCGGGAACTACACCTTCAGGTAAATTAGGATTTAGCTTCAAGTTGACCATGTAGGAGTGACTCTGAAAATACCAGTTCACTGTGGAGTTGGTGGAGAATTTAGCTGCGTGGTGACTGATCACAATAGTGATACTTTCTTAGGGCATAATCTCTGTGCAGCACATTATCCTTCTAAAAGCCTTGTCTGGAGGACCCCAAACATCTCCAGGACTCGTGTAATTAGGGGAAGGGCTTGTTTTCTTGTGTCTTCTGTCCAACAACATCTGCAGGCTTTCCTTTCCCTCTGGGAGCTGCTTCCCTGAGTAAGATGCCTACAGCTTTCAGCTGCTTCCTCCTCCTCCTCCTCCTCCTCCTCCTCCTTCTTCTTCTTCTTCTTCCTCTTCTTCTTCTTTCTTCTTCTTTCTTCTTCTTCGAGACAGAGTTTCTTTGTGTAGCCCTGGCTGTCCTGAAACTCTCTCTGTAGACCAGGCTGGTCTCGAACTTAGAGATCCACCTGCCTCTGCCTCCTGAGTACTAGGATTAAAGGCGTGCACCACCACACCTGGTTAGCAGCTTTACTTTTCAGTAGCATTCTGAAAATGATTTGTAGAATCTTTCTTCACTGAGACTTTTTGGAAATTTTCATTCAAAGAAAATCCTTTGAAGAATTAGCATTGACATTTAGATAGTGTACCATGAGGCTGTAGGCTGACTCTAGTGCATTTCTTATGTTTGCATAATTTATGTTACAGTATATTTGTAATGAGCATCATGCACCTTATGTAGACAGTATGGTTAGATGAAGTTGTTTGTATTTAGCAGCTCCTCTGAGGTCACACAGTAGAAGTCAAAAGTCTCTCTTGGAGCCGGGCGTGGTGGCGCATGCCTTTAATCCCAGCACTTGGGAGGCAGAGGCAGGCGGATCGCTGTGAGTTCAAAGCCAGCCTTGTCTACAAAGTGAGTCCAGGATGGCCAAGGCTACACAGAGAAACCCTGTCTCGAAAAACCAAAAAAAAAAAAAAAAAAAAAAAAAAAAAAGTCTCTCTTGGACTTCTCACATACACACACACACACACACACACACACACACACACACACACACACACACACACACACACACACACACACACACACACACCCCTACATACTCACACACACTCAGACACACGTATATATGCACATAGCGCACAAACACACAGTACACAAACATGCATGCACACACACATACACAGACTCTTCACATAATATGTATACTATTCTTTGAATGTCCTTCTTAATCTTTTGGAGTGCTATCTGCCTTACAGACCTCAGTTTTCCTTCAGGCCCTCTGTAGTGTCTCCAGAGGAGAGAGCACAACTCATTCTTCCTTTTGTCCCCAGTGTCTTACCAGCACCTGTCACATTGTGGCTCATGCCTGGGTGTGTGTATGTCTCATGGGTCTAAGGTTCATTGAGTTCTAGACATTGTTGGTGACATGGAGCTGATATCGGAGCACAGCCTTACATGTGCTTTGACTGGGTGGGATTTTTAAGCAGAGGAAGGGACAGTGTTTTCCAGTGTAGTCTGGAGCCACCTCACTGGCTAAATGGGAATTTTAAGTTTGTTTTTACCTTCCATTTCTCCTATGGAACTTTTGCACTTAATATAAAATGCACCCTGGGCTGAGTTGATTTTTTTTTTTAAATAATGACAAATTTGGACATAGTGGCAAGACTGTCTCAAACAAACACATGCACACACAAATAACTATTATTGCTGGAACATATACTGGGTGCAAAGTGTTTTTCTGATCTCTTACCACACAGTATCTATTTAATCCTTTAAACAGGAATTCTACTCATTCTCACCTTACAGACTAGGAAGTTTTGGATGAGGAGGCTAAGTCCCTTGTGCAAGGTCACAAAACAGTCTGACTTGAGAGCCTGAGCTTTCCCCACAGTCAGGACCTACAGCTTGGGGTAAATAGGACAGGGAATGATGTTTATTTTAATCACATGATGGATTTGATTGGTGTTCTGGTTCTACCTGAGTGCTTGCTTATCTTCTCACTCCTGATTTACCTGGGCGTTAGCTTGGTCTGGTCCTAGAGCCAGGTGCTGTTTGGCTCAGAGGTCTCTGAAGGCCAGCCAGGGCCCGTCCAGATGAGTCAGAACCATTGCTCCTCCTGATACAAGTAGCAAGTTAACAATCACAACCCTGTGAGAAGTTAGGAGACTGGGGAAAGAGGCAGAATATGTTTTTTGTTGTTGTTGGTTGGTTGGATTTGGTTTTTCAGAGACTAGGTTTTTCTATGTAGCCCTGACTATCCTGGATTTGATTTGTAGACCAGGCTGGCCTTGAACTCACAGCGATCCACCTGCCACTGCCTCCAGAGTGCTGGAATTAAAGGCATGCTCCATCAAGTATGGCATTTCTATGTCTTTTTGTAAAGGCTACAATACCCAGAATGCCCTGCAGACCACAGGTAAAAGGTAAAAGTGGAAGGAAGCCCCACAGATGTCTGGCTGTGTCTAGGCTGCTGGTGAAATTTAAACAAACTGCATGTCTTTTCTGAGTTTTTCCTCTTCCTGTCATCAAAATGGAAGGATCCCAAACTTCCCTGCTCACTTATGCTCACATTCTGAGGTGGCGTGAGAAGCTTTAGGCTGTTCAGCTGGAAGACATGGTTTAGGTGGAAGTCTGCTTTTATAAAAGAACATTTCTCCTTGCAAATCCTGAGTCTCTCTGCACATACTGTGGGCATGTTGCGTAGGAGCATTCATTTCCATCTCAAACTCCTGCTTTGCTGGAACCAGCCTTTGTGGTCTGTCCCAGAGCTCTGTGCCCAGGATGTCCACATCCATTTTTGTGATATGCACATGGTTGAAACAGAGCAATGGCAGGCAGCCTGCTGCAAACAGAGTGGCGTGCTCTCTGTGAGCTTTGTAGGAATGGAGGCCAGGGATTATTCCTTCTTAGGAATGCATTTCTGAGCTGGGCATGATGGATGCCTGTAACCCTGGCACTCTGGAGACAGAAGCAGAGGCAGACAGATCTCTGTGAGTTTGAGGTCAGCCAGGGTTTCTGGGCTTTGGTATTGGTGGTGCCCACTCTGCAGCACTTCTCTGGCCTCCACACTTTGGCACACACAGGCAGGAACAAGCTGCTGCTGCCATGCAGGGCCTGAGGCCATTGCTGTCAAGAAACTTACTGGTTTTGTTTTTTGTTTTTGTTTTTTTGTTTTTTGCCTCTTGGTATGTGGAGAGACATGAAGTTTCGACTTTACAGAGCTAGCTTCTAACATCACTTTGCTTTTCCAACAGGATGGGTAGGAGAGGGAATCCTGCCACCTTGGTCTTGCCCAGTATTGATGTTCAGTCCTTCCAGGCTATTCCTCTTCCCTTAACCCTCCCTCTTGAACTCTCTTCCAATAGCTTGACAGTTGTTGACTCCGATGGGGCTGCCAATTCCACCACTGCAAGCCTGACAGTGAATAAAGCTGTGGACTACCCTCCTGTGGCCAATGCAGGCCCCAACCAAGTGATCACCCTGCCTCAGAATTCCATCACCCTCTGTGGAAACCAGAGTACTGACGATCATGGCATCACCAGCTATGAGTGGTCACTGAGCCCGAGCAGCAAAGGAAAGGTGGTCGAGATGCAGGTAGGAGGGAGGACTCAGGTCATCTCTCATTCAGGGGACAAGGAGTTGCTGGATTGGGTCATACAGGCAAGGTTTATTTCTGCCCCATTTTTTATCAAAGTCAAGTTTGTACATCTAGATTTTTAAATTTTTATTTATTTTTTAAAGACTTATTTATTTATTATTGTGTATATAGTGCTCTGCCTGCTTGTGCACCTACATGCCAGAAGAGGGTACCAGATCTCATTACAGATGGTTAGGAACCACCATGTGGTTGCTGGGAATTGAACTCAGGACCTTTGGAAGAACAGGTGGTGCTCTTAACCACTGAGCCATCTCTCCAGCCCTAGATTTTTATTTTTTTTAATCCTCAAACAAATTCAGAAAGTTGCTGGTTAATGGTGGCACACGCCTTTACTCCCAACACTCAGGAGGCAAAGGCAGGAGGATCTCAGTGCCTCTGTGAGTTCAAGGCCAGCCTGGTCTACAGAATAAGTTCCAGGACAGCCAGGGCTACATGGAGAAACCTAGTCTTGAAAAAGAAAAGAAAGGAAAAAATTTAGAAAGGCTGGGCGTGGTGGTACAT
Organism: Acomys russatus; assembly: GCF_903995435.1. Classification (NCBI taxonomy): domain Eukaryota; kingdom Metazoa; phylum Chordata; class Mammalia; order Rodentia; family Muridae; genus Acomys; species Acomys russatus. The sequence goes on from NC_067165.1 coordinate 21,052,860, forward strand.
GCTTTTAATCCCAGCACTCGAGAGGCAGAGGCAGGTGGATCACTGTGAGTTGGAGGCCAGCCTGGTCTACAGAGCGAGTCCAGGAGAGCCAAGGCTACACAGAGAAACCCTGTCTTGAAAAACCAAAAAGAAAAAGAAAAGAAAAGAAAAAAAAAAAAAAAAAAGAAATGTGTCAGTTAAGAATGACCCAAACCCAGAGACTCAAGCTACACAGATGGCACCAGAGTGCAAATCTTTGTAAGCTAATTGGAGTAAATCATCTGGCTACAAGATGCCCTCCCCAGAAGTTTGCAAAAATAGACTGCACATTTAAAAAGTTGAGTGATCTGGGCGGGGCTGTGGTGAGCAGGGACCCTGGGTCCTGCTGGCTGCTGTTTCTCTATAGGAAGCACCTGCCTTGGGGGTTTGCCTCCAGTTATTTATAATGTTCCCTTGGCTCTAGAAGAAGGGCTCCGTATCTCCAGGTTTCTCGTGGCATGACCCAAAGCATGTTTTACCTCACTTGATGTATTCTGGTAGGTTTCTCTGTAGTCACAGAATCCTTAGAAATTCTTATTAATACAATGTCTCATGCTGTCCTGTCAAAGGTCACTCACTCTGCTGAGCTGGGACGTAATGACCCAGTGCCAAGTTAGGTTTAAAGACGACTGAACCATGTTTTCCTGAGTGAGCATTGTGTGCAGTGCTGTGACCCTAGGAGTCATTTCCCATGCCTGAATTTCTGCATGTAGGGAGTTAGAACGCCAACCCTGCAGCTGTCTGCAATGCAAGAAGGAGACTATACCTACCAACTCACGGTGACTGACACCATAGGACAGCAGGCCACCGCTCAAGTGACCGTGATCGTGCAGCCTGGTGAGCTCCTGTTGGTGCTGGGGCAGGAAGGGTTGGCCGTCTTAGCTGCAGGGCCAGAAAGGGAGAGCCATCATCCAGAGGAGCCTGAGACCACAGCTTTCACCCCTTGCTTGCTCTTCTCCCATAGATAAAGGAGACTTCTCAGCTTCAGTGTGTGCCCTTCCTTTGTTAGTTATTGTGTGGCGGTGAGGGCCTGGGAGATGGAGATCCTCCTTGATCTTAAAGGGCTGGGGTCCACTTGTCCAGAAAGCCGCCTCCTCCTCTTACCCTACTGCGCTAGGTTTCAGAGCGAGCGTGCTGCTAAAACTTGACTGTTTGCAGAACTGTTTGACATGATTCAGTCTTATTCTTCACTGTGAGTCCCCTGATGGCACCCATCTCTCCCACGTATCTTGTAATGCTCTGGGCTAAGAGGCAGGGTTCCCATGGCTACCAGAACAGATGCCCCACTGGGTCCTCTCCTCTGGTACCTGGAATGTTGCTTTGATGGCTGCGTCTCTCTGTCCTAGAGAACAACAAGCCTCCTCAGGCAGATGCAGGCCCAGACAAGGAGCTGACCCTGCCCGTGGACAGCACGACCCTGGATGGCAGCAAGAGCACAGACGACCAGAGAGTTGTCTCCTATCTTTGGGAACAGACCCAGTGAGTGCTGATGGAGACCCCATCTGTGCAGAGGTTCCCATCCTGGGACAGCAAGCTCTTATTTGCTTTAAAACTTGACTCACTCCTACTGGTTTATCAAGGAGAGAGAGAGAGAAAGGCTTATAATCCTAAGTTTTAACTCTTAAGAACAATTTTCCGATTTATTTTTTTTTAAAGAAAGAAGAATGTATATCATCAGCTAGCCATAGGTAGCACTGTGTGATCCTGGGGCTTTTGCAGGTACAGTTTATCGGCTAAATGCATAGTTGAATTACACTTGAGAGGTAGGCTGGAAGAGGTAATGGAGCAGAAAAATACCGTTGTTCAAAATTAACTAGTAGGGTTAGCTGAGGGGTGGGCAAACAGCTACTAAGAACTGAAAATTCATCCGTAAAGCAAAAGCATGCCCATGTCACTGGTCCTGGGAGACATTGTTTCTCAGCTAAGTTAGCCAAAGATCAAAGACTTCAGCCAAGATGATACTTTGCCAATTGAACCTACCTATTTGGGCCACTCCTGTTGGTACAATTTCTTTCAGCATTTATGAACCATCACAAATGGAACTTAACTTGTATAGCACAGGGTCCTGCACAAAGTGAAGGGACTCTAGGGAAGTTGAAACATTCTCTATTTCTAAAACAGCAGCCACAAGACAGGCTGGAGTGTGTCTTAATATCCCTGCATGGAATTTCCCACCCACAAATGGATGGGAAAGGAAAGGGTTTTGATCTCTACTTAGGACATTCATATTAAGGCATCAGACAGCCGTTTCCTCAGCTGCTGTGGAGAGCTGGGTCTCCCTTAGCTGTGTGTTGTTCCTGTAGCTGTTTACTGAAGGCAGACCCGATGGAGCCTGCAGCAGAGGGCTGGTGGTGGCTGCAGTGGAGGTAGTGCTTGTGGAGCTGCCTGCGTGAGACTGACTCAGGAGAGGCCACTGGGGTCAAAGCAGAGCTGGGAACTGGCCGCTTTCTCTGGTTGTCCTTAGTTGGAAGGATGTGTGGGTGTGCAGGGCTCTGGCTGTGTGCAGCCCTCTCTGCCTGTATGCTGCCAGGAGCCTGCTGCAGGCTGCTGTGCTGTGAGATGCAGTAAGGGTACAGGATGTGGTGTCCTGGTGTTTTGTCCAGGAGCGAGAGGAGACTCACAGAATGGGGAGAAGAGGTCTTTTCATCAGGGTGGGACGGGGCAGGGGTCAGGAGTGTATTTTGCTTCTTTGCTGGCTAGAGCAGACCAACTAATGGGCCAGAAATGCTTTTCAGAAACCTCATCCTTAGATTACCCTATTGATCACAGAGCTGCTCAGAAAAACATTACGTCTTATGTAAGCTAGAATACTGAAGCACTTTAATATTCTAGATGCTCATATAAAAGATGAGCCCAGATGCCTTTAAAAGCTGATGAGTGGAATTTTCTTTCCAGAAGTAGCCTGTGTTTTGGGGCCAACCGATACCTTCTCCAAATAGAATAGTTTTAACATTTCCTGTCAAGGTTTAGGAAACAGTTGTTCCTGTCTGAGGTAGTAATTGTTCTTTCTGCTGCCAGAACAACAGCAGACAGGTATGGCTCCACCCTCCGATTACTCTCTTGTCTAGGGGACCTGACGGGGTGCAGCTAGAGAACCCTAACAGCAGTGTCGCCACTGTGACCGGGCTGCAAGTGGGGACCTATGTGTTCACCTTGACTGTCAAAGATGAGAGGAACTTGCAGAGCCAGAGCTCTGTGAATGTCATTGTCAAAGAAGGTGCGTCTTACTATGGGCATGAGCCTCTCTGGTTCTGATAGCCCAGGAATCTGCCATGTCTCATTTGGTGCAGGGTTGATTAGAGGAGAGATAAGGAAACAGGCTGGTGGGAGGGCAGCTGCAATTTTCTAAGCAATCTTTGAGAGTGACTGTCAGGTGATTTTTAAACCCCTTCCCCTCTCCACCCACCCCCCCCCCCCCCCCTGCTTCCACCCTGCTCTTTCTTATCAGATGAATAGTGAAAGTACTAAATGACTTGATTTTTGCCTCTATGCCAAGACCTGGGGCTTCTGTGACTCTCTGATAGCTACAGTGACCCCTGCCGGCAGGTGCTGGGATGTCTGCAGCACTGCAGCTTCCTGTTTGACACCAGCCTGTCCTGTTGGCCTCACAGGGATTGGGGAGGCCTTGGGAGAGGCCATGGGCTGGTAGTAAAAAAAAAACTTCACCACATCAGAGGATGGTATACAAACAGTGTTGCTCTGACTAAACTAAGGTAACCCCTGGAAAGCCGAGCTTCTCTGACGTAGAGTCTATGAGGCCTCAGCTCAAAGGGGGGCTCACACTGTTCCTTCTCTTGTGAGGTATGACAGGAAAGACACCCTGAGAGCAACATTTAAAGGGAGAGGTTAGGTTAACTGGTGAGCTTCCAGCTCTAAGCACCCAGGCCTTCATTTTTAGTATCACTAAATTCCTTTCAAGCAGTGAACTGCTGTAAAGCCACCGTGTGCTTTACCCTGTGAGTGGCAGCAGGAGAGTCCAGGAGCCTGGGGGGGTCTAGTGGCTTTTGCCCTACTCTTAAACAAGCACTAAACAGCTCCCTGGTTAAAGTGCTCCCAGTGGTGAGTTCCTCACAAGTATCACAAGTGGCATGTTGCTTTTCCAGAATGTCACATTATTTCACTGATGTTTCCTTGGTTAGAAATAAACAAACCGCCAGTAGCCAAGATCACTGGGAATGTGGTGGTTACCTTACCCACGAGCACTGCAGAACTGGATGGCTCCCGGTCCTCGGATGACAAGGGGATAGTCAGCTACCTATGGACTCGAGATGAGGCGAGCCCAGCCGCAGGGGTGAGTGGTCCAGGAGTGGGAGTGCTATGTAAAGTCAAAAGAGGGGGGCCCTACCCTCCAGGATGTATTTTAACCAAGTAGCCCCTATATCAGACCCAGGTTGTGCTCTGGAGTCAGGGAGGTCATAGGCTTCCCATGGGCCATTCTCTAACTGTGTGTTCAGGGGCACTGCTGTGACTGGCCCACCAGCGTAGCTCCAGGAAAGGAGCAGCATTCTGTCCTCAACCACAGCCATGTTGTTCGCCCTACAGGAGGTGCTGAATCACTCTGACCACCACCCTGTCCTCTTCCTGTCCAACCTGGTTGAGGGAACCTATACGTTTCATCTGAAAGTGACTGATGCAAAGGGTGAGAGCGACACAGACCGGACCACCATAGAAGTGAAACCTGGTGAGCTCACTGACCCTGCTCAGCCTTCACTGCCTGTACCCTCCCAGGCAGCCATCAACACCCCCACAGCTCCCTACTCACTACAGACAGACACCTGGCCTCAGAGAGGGCAGGCCTGCTTGGAGTCATCTACCAGCTGTGTCAGACAGAGCTTTGTGCCCCAGTGCAGTGTCTTCTTTCCTGCACATGACTGAGGGGAGCAGGCTCAGGGTGCCTGGGAATGTGAGCACAGGGACAGCTTGAGTCCTGGTGTCTCACCTGCACACAAATGCAGAAAACCATTTATTTTTGTAAGTTGAGCCTCAGGCTTTATCTAACAGTTTGGGAAAGGTAAAGTGATGTCCTGCACACTTTTTGGGTTTTCAAAAATAAGTGTCCTCCTTAAATAGAAGCTGGTCTTTGTGACAGGGAAGGATGGTAGTGGGCAGGGCCGATGGCCCCTAATAGAGATGTCAGCTCTTTACTGAGGCCAGCCTCAGGCATGGGAAGAGTCCATCTTGGCAAGGGATCTAGGAAGACGTTCAGTCCTTACCTGGCCTCTTGGAAAGACAGTGGCTCCAGGCTCTTCCATCTGAGTCTGTGGGCAAGGCTTTCTGAGCCACCCAGGTTGCTTCAGCTGGGAACATGAGCATGGTGACAGCAAGCATGACCACATTCAGGCTCTAGAGGGGAACATGGTGCTGAGGAGCTTTCCCTGTGTGTGCTGCATTCACACCACTGTTAGGATAAGCAGAATGCAGCATATTGTCCCTGAAAATCAGGTGGGGTCAGCTGGAGAGCTCAGTTGTGCCTGTCACAAAGGCTGCCGTGTCTTACCTCCTGTGTCCCTCCATGAAACCTGGTGCCTCCTGGCTCACGCATCCCCCCTGCACTTGTGTGGCAGCTCTCAGTGCCCTGGGGAGGCTTCTGAGCCAGCTCCTGATGGCTTTGCTACAGTGTGGTTCCCTTTTTGTTCACTTGAAGGACATCTAACCGCGGTCACCACTTCCCCTTCTCTCCCAAAGCACACACAGTGACAGGTTTGTTTTAACAGTTTGAAGCCATGACTGATGTTCTGCTTTCCAGATCCCAGGAAGAGCAACCTGGTGGAGATCATCTTGGATGTTAATGTCAGTCAGCTGACAGAGAGGCTGAAGGGGATGTTCATCCGACAGATTGGGGTCCTCCTGGGGGTGCTGGATTCTGACATCGTTGTGCAAAAGATTCAGCCATACACAGAGCAAAGGTAGCTGGACAGTGACTGTGGGGTAAAAAGGAAAGCCTGGGGCTCCCCAGGCTTCCCAGATGCGCAGTAGTGGGGCTAGATAGAGAAGGAGGGTGCTTTGACCAGGAACCACTCATGAGTGTATATTGTCAGTCAGGCCTCAGCCCTGTGCTGGAGCCTTATGCAGGCTCTGGGAACAGGGTTTGTAAGCTATAGTCTGAGAAGAAGATAACTATGCTTATGTCTTCACTGCAGAGCAGGGGGGCACAAATGGCCTTCAGAAAACTGCCAGGGCAGTTAGTTCTCCCAGCAGAGCTGGAGAAGGAGCCCAAAGATGTTCCAGAAATAAGGTTGCCTTGCCCAGCATGTGAGAATCAAAAGGTTGAGACGGGAGCAGCATGAAGGTGGCCCAAAGTGGGATGGTGAAGGCTTCTTCCGAAGGCATTGGTTGAGTGTTAAGTAGACCCAGGATGTGGTCAAAGGTGAGGCTGATGGAGATGGAGAGACTTGCATAAAGAAGAACTCAAGTTGGTTTGTTTTAAAAGCAAGGAAATCCCATGCTTAGGTATGTCTTCAAGGAGATGAGTAGTGTGGAGGCCGGAAGGGATTGGGTGGAGCAGTTGGGAGCGTCTAGGCTTGTCTAGCAACCAGGTGACAGCCCTTACTTACTGTAGTGCTGAGCAGTGATGAAAAGGAACTGGGCGGAGGGATGGGGCAGTGCTGTGCCTGGACAGCAACTTTGGAGATAAAGGTGAGTCAGGCTGTGAGCTAGGATTAGAAAGGAAGAAGGAACTTACTTGACCATTGACTCTGGGGTAACCTTTTTCCTCATGTAGCCCAGGGTGGCTTTGAACCCCTGAACCTCCGGCCTTCACACCTTCTGAGAGACAGGATTATAGTTGGAAACCTGGGGATGGGGAAGGGAGAAAACCCACCAAAGACTAGGAGTCAAAGCCAGAATGGTGGATGAATGACACTGGGACATGTCAAGGTGGTTGGTGACGGCAGAGCTCTGTAGACCACAGCATTTAAGGGGGAAATAGAGAAAGAAGTGAGAAGCCTGGAAAGAGCAGCAATGCAGGAGGGTAGCGGACCTGGTGGTGAGGCTGCCAGCAGTGCGCTAAGAACACAAAATCAGCCCAAGGAGTGTGCTCCGCAGATTGCCAACAAGGCAGGACTAGTACTGTCTGAGTACACAGAAGTGCTACATAGAGACAGAAGCTTCAGCAGGAGAGATGGCTCAGTGGCCAAGAGCCCTGGCTGCCCTTCTAGCAGACTGTGGTTTAGTTCCCAGCTCACAACTGTCTATAACTCCAGTTCCAGGGGATCTGACACACAGACATATATTCATCCAAAACACTTAACCTGAAAGAAGGTGGAGATTGGATTCAGATTTGCCTTTTGTTGTAGTTCGTGTTTTTATTTCTTACTTTTCCCTGGAGACAGGGTTTCTCCGTGTGGCCTGGGCTGTTCTGAAACTCACTTTGTAGAACAAGCTGGCCTTGAACTTACAGAGATGCTCCGGCCTCTGCCTCGGAAGTGCTGGGACTACAGGCGTGTGCCACCACTGGCTCATGCACCTTTAAATACAGGCCACATCTCAGCCTTTGCCCCAGTCTAGGGAATTGGCTGCAGAAGAAACGGGGGGGACTCAGATGGCACTGGATCCTGGTTGGAAGCAGAGGTGAGGGATGACAGTTGGGAGCTGCTCCAGGGAAGGATACTAAGCCTAAGCAGCATTGGAGTCAGAGCAGTCACTCCAACGTCACATCACAGTCACCTGTGTCCCAGGCCTCACTCTCAGAGATTGTGACTCAGGTAAAATAAGACTGGACCTCTGTAGTGTACAGCTAACTAGGCCAGTGACATGATTAGGACACTTTTCCTTTTAATTTTCTCATACATATGCACGTGTTTGTGAGTATAGGTGCCCCAAAAGCCCAGCAGTATCAGCTCCCCTGGAGCTGGAGTTAGTCAGTAGTGAGCCACTTTCCATGGGTGCTGGGAATGAAGTCCTCTGGAAGAGCCATGCATGTTCTTAACCATTGAGGCTTCTCTCCACCCTCAGGACTCTTTTCTTCAAAACCAAAAAACAAAGCCAGGCACGGTGGCACACACCTTTAATCCTATCACTCAGGAGGCAGAGGCAGGAGGATCTCTGTGAGTTCGAGGCCAGCCTGGTCTGCAAAGTGAGTTCCAAGACAGCCAAGGCTACACAGAAACTCTGTTTTGAAAAACAAACAAACAAACAAACAAACAAACAAACAAACCCCCAAAACCAAAACAAGCAAATAAAAAACTTACCACCAACAAAAAGCTATGCTCAGTGGCTAGGGAGCAGTCTAGGGCAAAGAGTTACTTAAGACTGGTCCAAGTTGTTGGGAAGTGGCGAATGTCCTCACCATCGCTGCAGGTGGGCGTAACAGGGCACAGGTGAAGATTTCAGGAGGGGCTCCTTCTCCAAGGGAGATGTACACTGCAGAGAGAAAGCAGGATCTGCCACACCAGTAGGTGTCCTGGGAAATGTGGGAACTGCTTATCACCTGTGAAAACTCTATTACTTATTTTTATGGCATTGGTATTGAGGGTTAAATATGATGATGTGGGCCCAAGAGGTGGTCCAATAGGCAAGTATATTGCCACTAAGCCTGATGACCTGAGTTCAATCCCTGGGACTCACATGGTAGAAGGAGAAAACTAGGTTTACAAGATGCCCTTTGAGAGACACACACACACACACACACACACACACACACACACACACACACACACACACACACACACAAGTATAGTGAAAAATTAAATGAGATGTTTGTATAAGCCGGGCATGGTAAAGGTTGTGTCTCAGGGCTGGAGTTTGCAGGACTGCATCGTTAGCATCAACCACAGTACAAACCAAACTTGACGTCATGCTATATATGAAAGGTGCTTGCCCTAGAAGCAGCGGGTCTAGGGCCTCAGGGATATGTGGGGCCCCTCAGCCATCCTGCACTCTAAGGGGTCAGTATCTTGGGAGTACTGTGTGGCCCACCGACGGGGAAGGTTTGCTTTGTGGCACTAAGGGCGGGGCCATCAGAGATTAAGGTTAAGACATAGGGGACAGACATAAATTTAAATACAGGCAGAAAGCAAACAGATTCTGGGCTTGGAGCAATGTCATTTCAAAGCACAGCCGCGCTGTATCGAACCTGTCTTTTGCTGTCGCAGTAACAGTGTTTGCCTTATGGATACTCTTTCCAGCATTACAAAGCACTGGTGCATTTTACAAGTAACCCAGGCACAAACCCAGTTGCACTGCTATTTTAGCAAAGGCTAGTTGGCAACAAGGATCAGAAGCATGACCCATTCCCTATTCTCTCCCTCCTGCTCACGTCCTGTGTAACAGACTGAGGATCTGGCTCTGCTGTAATTAACTTTGTGACCCTGGGCAGGTCAGTCAGCTCCTCTAAGCCTGGCTGTGTTCTCTGTAAAATGAAGGTAGGACAGAAGCTCTTTTTTCACTGGCCTGCTGTGGCAGGGCATGTCACCACAGGCCGAGCACTATGTCTGTCACAGACACCAAGCGCTGCAAGTGGCTGCATGGACCACTTCAGCACACTCACACTGCTGTCTGTCTCTGCAGCACCAAGATGTTATTTTTTGTTCAGAATGAGCCTCCCCACCAGCTCTTCAAAGGCCACGAAGTGGCAGCCATGCTCAAGAGTGAGCTTCGGAAACAGAAGGCTGACTTCCTGATATTCAGAGCCCTGGAAATCAACACAGTCAGTAAGTTGTGGGAAGCTGGGAGTCAAAGCCATCTGCAATCATTCACCCATGGACTCGTACCCCGGGGCCCACAGGCCCCTGACAGCGCTCAGGGAACCCATAAGCTTGAATTAAAAAATAATTATGTCTTTATTTTATCCAAACTTGCCTGCCAGTAATTGACCATCACCCTCAGTTTGTTTGTGGAGACAGGGTTTCTGTGTGTAGCCCTGGCTGTACTAGAACTCACTGTGTAGACCAGGCTGATCTCAAATTCAGAGATCCTCCTGCCTCTGCCTCCTAAGTGCTGGGATTAAAGGCGTGCACCACTCTGCCTGGCCACCCTCAGTTTTGAAAGCAGGCAATAGTAACAGCTGTGACGCTGAGGCCAAAGAATAACAGATGGTCAGCGTCACACTGCATGGCAGTGGCATTTGCTTCAGAATTCGCTGCTGTTGGACCCACTGCAGAGCCTTATCCCTGTTTTAAAGAGATACACATCTAACTTAGAAAACTGGGGTTCTTAAAGATTTCAGAATGTTTAATCCCAGCACTTGGGAGGCAGGTGGATCACTGAGTTCAAGGCCAGGACAGCCAAGGCTACATAGAGAAACCTTGTCTTAAATAACAAACAAAGATTTCAGAATGAGTCTGCTAATGTTTATGTATTGTTTCTGGAATCACATTACTCTGAGGAGGAGGCATGCAGGCTTGCAGGCTTGCAGGTCACTGGTACAGAGAGCAAAGACTTGCTGACTCTGTTTGACCAGGGTCTTGCACCTGCCTGTCACATGAAGGCAACATGAAAAAAGAGGATTTCAGTTTTCATGAGCCCTGGAAGCTGGTTGTCCTCCTGGCTCCCTCTAACTTTTCCCTTTCCTGCCACCTTCAGCATGTCAGCTGAACTGCTCTGACCATGGCCACTGTGACTCATTCACCAAACGCTGTATCTGTGACCCATTTTGGATGGAGAATTTCATCAAGGTGCAGCTGAGGGATGGAGACAGCAACTGTGGTGAGTGTGTGGCGCTGTGCCAGCCAGCTTGGCTGCGGTATGGTGCTGTGTTGCGGGGGCAGGTGAGCAGGCAGGAGGACTTCCTCCTTTCCTCCCATTTGCTGAATGTTAGCAGAGGGCTCTGGAACATTCAGGGCAGCTGCCTGCTGTGGTCTGAATCCCATGTGCTGCCAGGCAGGCCTCTTGTCTTTCTGGAGTGCCTGCATGCTATACCTCATGGAAACCCATATTCCCCTCCTGAAAGGTCCGAGCCTGTGATCCCAGCACTCAGTGGGCAGATCTCTGTGAGTTCAAGGCCAGCCTGGTCTACCGAGGAAGTTTCAGGACAGCCAAAGCTGCACAGGGAGTCCCTGTCTCAAGAGAGAAAAAATTGTGTCCTTGTATACTGTGCAGTGCCCAGAGCACTTCTGGAGTGGGGCCTGGAGCACAGGAATTTAGAAGCTTGCAGATTTCCACTCATCCTCCCCAGGGAGCCAGGCACCTTGTGACTGAGGTGACACAGCGTCTCAGGCACCCTCCACCACTTTGATTTCTTTGCAGAATGGAGTGTGCTGTATGTTATCATTGCAACCTTTGTCATTGTTGTTGCCTTGGGAATCCTGTCCTGGACTACGGTCTGCTGTTGTAAGAGGTAAAATGATGGGTGGTGACAAGTGTATGTGGGGAGATATGATGCATTTTCTTTTGAAGTTTGTTTGGCTTCATGTCACAAATGTTTCCTTGAGGAGGTATCTGGCACCTTCCTTGTGGCATTGTACTTGGCTTCCAGCCACTGTAGTGGGAGTTTGAGCACCCAAGGCCTGTGGCAGAAAATTCTCATCACTCACTCCTGAGGACAGAAGCCCTCATTTAAGGGGTGATGCTGTAGAGATTTCCAAGGACCCTGCAGGGTGTGTGGCTGAGTGCATATCCTCTGAAATTCTGTGACCCAGCCTCACACCTGGACATTGTGTTTCACAGACTTACAGGCTTGAGTTCACAACTGGTTGTCCCAGTTTGCTGCTTTGTTTTTATTGAGACAGCCTAAATAGCCATATTCATTATCTATGCATCTCTTTACTGCATATTTTTCACTGTTAAGCATGATTTCAAGAAAAGGGCATAGCTCAGTGGTAGAGCATTTGCCTGGCACATACAGGATTTTGTGTGTGGTGCTAGTAACTGAGCCAAAAGTATGGTTTTTGTGTGTCACAACATTCAGAAAGCATTATCTTTTTTATACCTCCAGCAGCCTTCTCCTAATTCACAGACAGGGAAAGTCAGGCTCAATATAACTATATCACCTGCCTGAGAGCAGTTTGAGACCAGGCTGGGATGGAACCTGACTTACGACCTCATTTAACTTAGAAAAATAGAATAAAAAAAATTACCCACCAGCCACAAAAACCCATCACCCGCTCCATTCACTGCCTCTCTCTCTCACACCTGCCACCCAGACACTTGTTTTTCTCAGGTTCCACCTGCTCTGGCTGAGAAGTGAGGAGAGGCACACCTATGTAGCCAGCAGCCCCTGCACTCCCGAGCCTCACAAACCTTCCTGAGCAGACATAGGGGTTGTGTTTTTTAGGCAAAAAGGAAAACCCAAGAGGAAAAGCAGATACAAGATCCTGGATGCCACAGATCAGGAAAGCCTGGAGCTGAAGCCAACCTCTCGAGCAGGTAGGACTTGAGAGCTGGTGCTGAGGAACCAGACTGAGTGCTCAGTCACCATGCTCCTTCACCTCCATGCCCTTTTGCCTGCTCGTCTCGGGGTTGCCTCTTACTCAGTGGCCCCATGGTCATTGTTGGGGCCTTCCATTTCTTGAGTCTTGTTCCTTCCAGACAGAGTCTAGATCATAACCTGCTTTCCCTCTAACCTCCCACCTCACCCCTCTCTGTCATTGGGCATATTCCCAACTGCCATCAGTCTGTGGCAGCTGCTTTCCTGCTGCCTGCAGGTGTGCTGGGCCGTCAGGTGCCCCCACTAGAAGGACTCCTGCTACACAAGCCCTTCTAGGCCTGAGCAGTGGGACCAGAAGAGTTAGGGGGTGTCATGGGCCTCCCAATCCTTGGGCCTGATCATTAGATGAGGTTCCCTCTTGGTAAGGCCATAGGACAAATTATCCATTTGTCTTAAAGTCATCTTAAGGCTTTGTGTTAGGGGAGGCTGTGGGAAAGACAGGGAACTGCAGTCTGGCGGGGAGAAGTCACAGCTACAGAGAGCAGGTATTCAAGCCGGGCAGCTCCGTTGTGAGCACTGGGCCTGAGCTGAGCCCAGGATACCAGAGCAGCAGTCAGAACACTCCACAAGAACAAAAAATGTGTGTAACTAGTTCTGCTGAGTGACCACTTTACTCTGACCTTGTTTCCTTTATAATGTTTGTTCTGGCCTTGTTGCATGGCCTCTGTGAGTTTGCTGTGACTGTTTGCTTTCAGGGAGCATCCATCTTGTTCATCTCCAATCTTTTCTGATCAGCTTCTGCTGCCTCATATGTCCAGGTAGTCTTTTTCTCATGTCTGTTTATCCTCCCAAAATCATGCTCACAGCTGTATAGAATGATTGTGAAAAGTCTTAAAGAGTACATACACACAAGGCCCGAGATGCTTGGCAAGTGAAGGGGCTTGCCACATAGTTTGACAACCTGAGTGGAAGCAGCGTGCGCACACACGCGCACACACACACACCATACATACACAACACACACACAGACATACAAAGCAGGGAAGGAAGGGGGTACAGACAAGGAGGAAAGGAGAGCTATAGTTTAAAGAATTAAGAGAGTAAGCTGGCCATGAAGGATAAGTCAACCACATTACAGACAGGCAATATGGTGAGGCCCCACTGCTGGGAAGGGCAGAGGGCATTTGAGGAGGTGGACAAAAACTCTGTATGTTGGGCAAGTGAGCTAGAATGAAGGACCCAGGCTGGATGGGTGAGTGGGCCTTTGCTGAGGTTCCCTCTAAGAGCAGTGGGTGCTTTAAGGGGTTTAGTGCTGAGCTTCTGTCCAGGTGGTACTAAGATGTGGTGCCTTGAAAATGTTATAAGTACAGTGGTTCTGTGACAACGTAAAGCAGGCTGAAAGGAAGAAGCACTTTCCAGTGGTCTGAGGAGGTGGTGGCAGTGCCCAGAGGAACAGACAAAGTGAAGGCTGATTCCTACCTAGCTGCTGACAGAATCAGGACAGCTGTTACCAGGACTGTTTAGTGAGAGACAAATTAAATTGAACCCAGCAGAATGGTCAGAGCTGAAAGTTGGGATTCTACTTGCCAGTGAGGATCAGCGCCTAAAAATTGGGTCACAGGCACCCAGGATGGGCTGCAGAGGAGGAAGGGTCCTGCACGGCAGGGGTCATCACAAAAGAATAACAACTCACACTCATGATGCCTCTAGAGACCCTAGCAGCCCCTGCAGAGCTGGCAGAGTGGTGGCTCCCTGTAGAGGTAGGGGGTGAGGAACTTAAGCCCTACAATCTCAAAGCCTTTTCAAAATCAAGTTACAAAGATAACCCAAAAGACTGACTGGGGCCCAAGACTCATGACCAGACTGCATGCAGAGGCAGAGCTGGAAGAGGGTGAGGTTCCTCGAAGAGTAGGGAGTGTCAAGGGAGGGACAGAGGAGGGAGAGGGGTGAGGTGCTACACTAGGCAGAGTAGAGCCCAGGGTGAGTGTGACAGCAGCAGGTTGAACCAAATGAAATTACTGACTCTTTACCACCCACAAACCTGGCAACTCTGTGTGGGTCAACTTAGTTCATCAGAACTTGGAAATACAGCATGTGGAGCCTTTTTTTGTTGTTTTCTTTCCAAGACTGGGTTTCTTTGTGTAACAGTCCTGGCTGTCCTGAACTCTCTTTGTAGACTAGTCTGGCCTCGAACTCAGGAGATCTGCCTGCCTCTGCCTCCCGAGTGCTGGGATTAAAGGCGTGCGCCAGCATGCCCAGGAGAGCATGTGGAGTCTTCAGGGAGCACACCTAGGAAATCAGTCCCATCCTCTTCTCGCTACCATCCAGTCAGTGCCCATTGTGCTATGTGCTAGGCTGCTTTCACCCACATTCCCTATGGCAGCTCACCTGGACCTCTTACTGCTCATCAGTATATAATGAATGCTGTGGACACTCCCGTGTCTTTTGGTGGACACACACAGGGACTCTATTGGGTGCAACAAGATAATTACATCTCAGTGAATGTGTGTTCAGTTTTCACCTATGGTTTCTCTCTACCTTTCTCTGTAGCCTTGGCTGACCTGGACTCTCTTTGTAGACTAGGCTGGCCTTAAACTCACAGCAATCCACCTGCCTCTGCCTCCCCAAGTACTGGAATTACAGGCATGTGCCAACACACTTGGCTCACCTTTGTCATTTTTAGTGGGTGAAGGCTATGAACAGGAGCTGTGGCAATCCAGAGCTGGGTGAGATAGAGGGCTCTGCAGCCATGGAGGGATCTCCCTAAAGGCCCTTGTGCTGTAGGAATGCAAGGAGGCTTCATATGGGCAAGTCTCAGGGGAGGGGCTGTGGGAGAAGGGACAGCATCTACGGGGGTGGGGGTGGAGGGACTGAGAGCAGGGACTTTCCCTTCCATTGGTCATTGTTCCCATTACACTGGAAAGCTCCATGTGGCAGTACCCTTTGACAGCTCTGCTGCACTGGTGCCCTGAGGCTTTGGATAAACTGTACCCCCTGGAATGGACAAAACGGCATGAGCCATGGCTCACCACATGGCCAAAGAGCCTGTGGATGAAGTCCACAGCAAGGTATGATCCTTGAGCAGAGATGCTCGGGGTCTGGATACTCTGCCTTTGGAGACGGGGGAGCATGGCCAGCTGTGAGGCTGGCCACCAATCCTCTCAAGATGCTGCCAGTGTTTAGGAGTGATGGGTAGTGAGGTTGTAGACTGCCTGATTGGAGCATGACTCATCTGACAGTCCTCACTTTTAACAGGTGGAAAGCTAGTCCCCATGGTCGGGCAGTGCTAGGGTCCAGAGCACTGCTGGGGTGAGCTCCTTGTCAAATGGTCCCATTTGCAACCATCTCTCTGTATATGGACAATTCATCCCTGGGGCCTCTACAGTAAGGGGAAAGCTGTGAATGTGATTGCTGTGGTCTTTAGAGCCTGAGACAACTTTCTGGATTTTAAGATTCATTTTTTGCTTGCCTTTAATTCCAGCACTCAGGAAGAGGCAGGCGGATCGCTGTGAGTTCGAGGCTAGCCTGGTCTACAAAGTGAGTTCAGGACAGCCACGGCTACACAGAGAAGCCCTGTCTCAAAAAACAAACAACACCAACAACAAAAGTGGTGGCACACGCCTTTAATCCCAGCACTTGGGAGGCAGAAGCAGGAGGATCTGAGTTTGAGGCCAGCCTGGTCTACAAATTGAGTTCAGGACAGCCAAGGCTACAAAGAAGCCCTGTCTCAAAAAGCAAATAGATTTTTGTTTATGTGTAATTGTGCATATCTGCATTGTGTGTGTGTTCACAAGACCATGGAGTCTAGAGGTGTTGGATCCTCTGAAGCCACGTGTTGCAAATACTGGAAACTTAATTCAAGCCTTCTGGAATAGTAGCAGCTGCTGCTCCTAACTGCTGAGCAGTCTCTCCAATCCTCAGTGCTTCTTAGTGAACATGTTTGGTGTATTGATAAAATGGCTGCTTGGGACTGTCTCTGACCTAGAGTCCCACTCTTACTTGTTTTTAAATAGTTTGTGTGTGTGTGTGCTTTCCCAAGACAAGGTCTCATTATGTAGCTCTGTCTCAGGACATGAGTAAGTACTATCTGAAAGGGAACAGACCATGATTGGGTCGCATCAACCAAAGCTCAGGGTAGTGTAGCAGCAGAGTCCAGTCTGATCAGGTATTGCTCTCTGTGGACTACTATAGCCAGGCCAGTCCCTCCTTCCACCTGCTCGACAAGTCAACAGGGGGATGCCTGGCCTTACCTGTCTCCTCTCCAGGTAGAGAGAGGATGGGCTGAAAACCAGGCCTGGGAAGTTGTTTCCTTACACTGGGGTTGTCTTCTTGGCAGGCAGCAAACACAAAGGTCCCACGCTGAGCAGCAGCCTGATGCACTCTGAGTCGGAGCTGGACAGTGACGATGCCATCTTCACTTGGCCAGACCGGGAGAAGGGCAAACTCCTGCATGGTCAGAATGGATCTGTGCCAAATGGGCAAACACCACTGAAGACCAGGAGCTCACGGGAGGAGATCTTGTAGCTTCTTGGTCTGTCTCATCAGACTCATCAGAGTGCCATGGCCCAGAGGACCTCTAGGCTGGTTCTTGACCTCCTAGGTCTGAGGACAGCTGCTCTCCCGGTGTGTGCTGGTCACTCCATCCCAACAGCCCCCATCAGAACTGCTGGTACTTGAACCCACAGACACTTTATAGGAACCCCTGAATGAAACTGTGAATGAATAGGTTTCCTCCCCACCCAATGTTTTCATCTCAGGGCCTCACTTTTTGCACACACCTCCTTGCCCAAGAGCAGACACAGCCAGCCCTTACCCTCGTCTCTGCTGTTAGATCGGTGCAACTGGGCCCAGAACACACATGGTGAGGCTTACTGTGTCTCCCCTACACCTGGCGCAGGGCTGAGAGCCACCAGTCTCCTGATGTCAGGGGCCTAACCCTGGGCACATTCTTTGGTTTGCTTCTCTGGGGCAGTGTGCACTGCCTTCCCCAGGCCAAGAGAAATTTCTTGCTGCCCACCACTGATAGTGGCATGGCAATACAGTAATGCTGCCTGGCCCCTCAGCTCTAGAGCTGGCTTGTGTACTGACTGTATCAGGGATGTAGGGGGCTGCTGGGGAGGACCACCAGCACTTGCTTCCAGGCTCAGGCCACCCTCCTTCTCCCAGAGGAGATAGCCACAGATAGACTGGAACTCTGTGGCATGTGAGTGCATGTGTGTGACTGCCCCTCTGTCCCTCCACCTACGTCCCTTCTGTGTCCTTTGCACGTGTGAGTGCTTGAGTATATGTGCACCCATTCTTCTTAGGTCTCTTGGCTGCTCTCAAGGCAACTCTAACTTGGAGACTTTCAGCTCCTTGAAAGACTATTAATCCCTCTGGCCCTGTAACCAGTTCCTCAGCCACGGTGTCTGGCAGTTGAGGAATCGGGGTTTTGGGAAGAGTGACTTTTTAAAAAGGACTTACAATTTCTACTACTGCACTATCTGTTGTGAGATAATTAAACATGCTATTTAATTGTGTCCCTGGCTACTAGGCTGTACTATTTCATGCTGCATCCATGACCTGCATTGCAGGACCCACGGTTGGTATAGACCCACGAGGTAATCGTCACGGAGTCCACCCCAGCCTGCCATGGGAGGTGGGCTTGTGCCACATGAGTGCTGGCTGGCCATAAATGCCGATTTTGACCTTTTGTTAAACAAAAATAACTTCTGTCCTCTGTGACCAAGCTAAGAGGCACAGAGTATCCTAGGGTCCAGCATGTCTTAAGAATTTTGGGGCAAGTTCCTGGCATTTCAAGACCACCAACACAAATGTACCCACGGTCACACCAGAAGCTGGGATGCACATCTCAGGGGGTCACAACAGACAGTGGCCTGAGCTGAGAACAGCTAGCAGGACCAGGCCTAGGAAGCCAATGGGGGAGGTGAACATCATCTAAAGTACTAGCTAAGAAGAGGCAAGTGTAGTCATAGAATGCTCACACCTTTTAAAGTAAGATTTCCATATTATAAAAATTAAGAAAAACCCCTAAAATGTCAGGACATGAATCTGTAACAACCTCTAAACCAGCCAAGGGAGATTATTTCAACCAACCGATCAGAAAGCAGGAATAGAACCAGGTGCAGTGGTACATGCCTATGATCACAGCACTCAGAGGGTGGGGGTAGGGTTGCCATGAGCTTGAGGCAAGGCTCAGGTACATAAGAGACCTTGTTTCAAAACAAATGAACTAGAAAAAGATGGCTCTGTAGTAAGAGCACTTGTTGCTCTTGCAGAGGGCTGGAGTTCAGATCCCAGCTCCCACAATGGATGTCTTACCTATGACTTTAACTCCATGGATCTTCTGGTGTACACACACAACCTACCTTTAAAAAACAAACAAAAATGGGTACAGTAGCACAAGCCTTTAATCCAGCACATGGGAGACAGAGGCAGGTCTTGAGTTTGAGGCCAGCCTGGTCTACAAAGTGAGTCCAGGACAGCCAAGGCTACACAGAGAGACCCTGTCTCAAAAAACAAACAAGGAATGGGTGGAACAACGATTATTTAAGAAAAATCACAGGAATGTGGAATGTAGTGAGAATTCTAAAATTTCGGTTTCTTTAAAAAGTACAGAAATTTAGGAATGTTTTCATTTTAGCCGGACAGTGGTGGCATATGCCTTTAAACCCAGCAGTTGGGAAGCAGAGGCAGATGGATCTCTGTGAGTTTGAGACCAGCCTGCTCTACAGAGTCCAGGGGGTTAAATAGGACATATTTTCATTGTAATCCCATGTGTGGGAATACAGGGCTGCTTCAATGTTTTGTCTCATGCTCTAGCAGGGGTGTGGTTTTGCCAGCTGCAGATAGTTTTTGCGATGATTGTGTGCTTTGGAATTCTGGGATCTTTTCAGTGGGTATATAAATACTAGGACCGGAGTGGTGTGTTGTTGGCTGGTTGGTTGTTGGTAAGTTTGTTAAGAAACAACAAGAAGAAATTAGATATTCTGACACAAAGATCAACCTTGCCCCAAGGAGCTCCACATCCCTAACAGTAGAGAGTCGCCTAATGATAATGCCGCCTCTTTCTGACCGACCGCTTACTTTATATCTCTTTGCTTTCCTTTCTTATCTAGTGTTTCTTATCTAGTGTTAGGGGGTTGAAAAGGTGGAAGAAAAGGGGTGGAGAAGGACAGAAGAAAGAAGAACCCACAACTTTGTGAAAGTCCAGTTACAAGTGGGAGAGCTGGGGAACCGCTCTCTACACAGCTAGTATGTCTGCACTGACCCGGCTGGCACCTGTCGGTCGCATCAGAGGCCGCCTGTTCCGGCGTTGCCACGCGAGGGTGGCTGGAGATGGTGGAGTCCGTCATGCTGGTGGTGATGTGCATATTCAGCCTCGGTACAGGGAGTTTCCCCAGCTTACCCGGTCCCAGGTGATCCAGGGCGAGTTCTTAAGCTCACTCATGTGGTTCTGAATTCTCTGGCGCTTTTGGCATGACTCGGATGCTGTGCTGGGTCACTTCATATCCAGATCCTTCATAGGGGACAGATGAAGAATTGGGGGTCCCTCCTGATGATGAGGAGGACTAAGAGTATAAACCCAGCTCTGTACAAGTAGGAGCAGGGCGAGATGTTCCAAGAAATCACAGACTTCATATTTAAAGTTGTAAATTAAAATGGCTTGCCAAAAATGGAAAAAAAAAAAAAAAAAAAAAAAAAAAAAAAGCCCAGTTACAGTGGTAAACATATAACCACCAGAACCCGGCACAGTGGCTCAGCAGTGCTATGGATGAAGTAGCATTGCTACCAGTGTAAGGTTAGCCCAGACCACAGTAAAAATGGTGAATTTCTATTTATAAGAAACATGTAAAATAAAACAAAGATTGAAAATATAAGCTACAATTTTGTTTCCTATTAAGATAAAATCACCACTACCTCCTTTCTCCAAAGGGTTACTACCTAAAAACACAAAACCCAAAAGAACAGATTTCCTAGTTAATTAGCATACCTCCAAGGTGGGGCCAAGCCATCCAGGTACTGTCAACAAAGGAGCTAAGGCTCTGGTAAGGAAGGGAGCTGCAAGGGCTGGGTGGGGAGCTGGCTAATGTCTACAACTCCCTCCTAGAGCTGCTGCTTCCCAAAACCCATCTCACAATGAGGTGTCAACAGCATCTGAGACATGACTGGAGGCTATGACCTTCCTTCCCCTAAGCTACTGACAAGTGTAGGGCAGAGCCTATGAGGCCTGTGTAACCCCACTTCTGAAAAACTCCATTTTAAGAAAAAATGACCTGGGCATGAACTCCAGTTTCTAAAAAAGGAAGAAAGAAAAAACAAAACAAACAAACAAAAAACCCTACAAAAATGTGTGGCCATCACCTCTGATAATGTTTACTCACCCCTAGCAACAGACTAATCAGTAAATACCTGGAGATTACCATATGGCTCAGATGACCTATTCAACAATTGCTAGTCACCCCTAGCAAGGGCTAAAGAGTAAATACCTAGACTACCCAGGTGTCCTTTTCAATAGGTTGAGTAAAAACAATTATGGTTTGGCCTACTGGACACAATCAAGTTCTATCACCCCATAATTGCTAAAATGTCAATCAAAGAGCCGACAAGCTAGGTTTCTCCAAACCTCTCTGTAACCCCCAATAAAAACACTGCTAATTTGGAGCTTAAGGTTCTCAATCCTGATCCGCTGCATCGGTGATGGCTGTGAAGCCCTGCTCGAGCTTGTATAAAACAACCATTGAGTGTCTGCATTGGAATCAGCTCCTTGGTGGACTTTTGGGTTACTCGAAATCTGGGCACAAAAAGCCTAGCTTCGGTCTTCCAAAAAAGACCAGACAGTTGTGGGAATAGCTGCTCACTCAATTGCCATAAATCTGAGAGCAAGTGAAAACACCATCCATACCAGCAATTTAAGGCAAAGGCCTGGAGAGAAGGCTCTGAGGTTCAGAAGGCCTGCTCTTCAGAAGACCCAGGTCCAATTCCCAGCACCTGCATGGCAGCTCATAGCTGTCTATAACCCAAGTTCCAGGGGATCCCACACACTCACACAGACTTAAGTTTAAAAGAAAACTTTAAAAAATCAAAAATAAGTTACCGGATGTAGCTGAGTGAGTACAGGACTTGGCTAGAATGGACAAAGCCCTGTGCTCGATACAGGGCCATGGTGGTACACAACTGCAGTCTTATATGTGCTGCTTTAGGCAGGAGGTCAGAAGTTCAAGGTCATCCTAAGCTATATACCAGCATGAAGGCCAACCTGCAGCTGGGGGTTTCTATTTAGAAATGGTCAGAAAGAAAAAGTTTAGATAAAGGGTTATAACAGCTGAGAAAACCACTCAGAAACAGCCAATACTATGAAAACACCACCACCCAATAATATTTATTAGTACTCTGAAACCCAAACCACAATGTAGACAAGATCAAAGGAGTACAAACCTTAAAGGTAAATTAAACCAGCAGGAGTCAACACTACGCTTAGTTTAACAGGCACAGGAAGCAAACCAAGAAAGAGGGAAGAGGGAGCTCATGAGCTCCAGGCCAGCTCAGCTGCAGCAAGCCCTTCTTTTTTCTTTTTATTTATTTTATTCTTTTTTTTTTTTTTTTTTTTAGCAAGCCCTTCTTTAAAAAAATAAATGAGCAGGCTGGAGAGATGGCTCAGAGCCTGCTCTTCCCAAGGTCCTGAATCCAATTCCCAGCAACCACATAGTGGGTCACAACCACCTATAATGTGATGATCTGGCATGCAGGTGTACAAGCAGGCAAAACATGTATACATAATAAATATATAAATCTTTAATAAAAATAAATAATGAGCTCTCATTTCCTGTCTTGTTCATTCTCTGTTCCTCTGTCTTTCATCTCTCTCCCCCCTTCCTCTAATAAGCCTCTTGCACTAGAAAAAATAAAAACTTAAAAGATAGAATGTATTATTCAAAAAAATACTTTAAATGCGTCAGTATTTATGTAAGCCTGCATAAGTATATGTGCCACATGTATGCAAGAGCCAGTGGAGGCTCTGGACCTGGAGTTACAGGTGGTTGGGCTACTATGTAGACGCTAGAGACTGATCCTGGGTCCTGAACCAGCTTTCTCCAGGCCCCGTATTACTAATTTTAAATGGATAGGTAGGAAAGGCCCAAGCTAAATCTCTGGATCCAACATAAATTGTGGTGGAACAAGAAACCCAATGTCATGAATTTGTCCTCCATATTCATTGTAACATGCCCTGGGCTCCCTGCCCCAATCTTGTATGCCTTGTGTCCTGCAACTCTAACTAGAGGTGATGAAAGAATGAAGAAAGCACAAAGGGACAGCGAAGCTGTGATGGACGGTGGTGGCGGGGCTGTCTCTAACCACCACTACTGAACCTGGAATCTCATCATGCTCATTAGCAAAGCAAGCACAGGGGAAGGGACGTCTCTGCAGGTAAAGAGGCTCAGCCTGTAAACATCTGGGGGGAAGCAGCTGCAGTGCATCTTTGCTCACAATGGGAATTCTGAGAAAAGCTTTGCCCTATCTCTTGAACCTAGCCCATACGGTTAACGGCTTTGCTTTTGGTTCACAGGCCACACCCATTTCAAAATATACATTCAATCACTTGGGGCTCCCTCTGCTTTCCACACCATCACCCCACATGTAACAATAAAACATTTAAATAGAAGATTAACTGTTCAATTTAAAAAAAGGAAAAAGAAAAGAAAAAGAAGCAGAAAGTTCCTGAAAACACAGCCAGAGTGTGAAGGTTTAAATGAAACTGTTTCCCAAGGGTTTACATATTTAAATACTTGGTCCCGAGTTGGTGGAACTGCTTGGGGTGGATTAGGAAGTGTGGCCTTGTAGAAGGAAGTGTATCACTGGGGGCAGACTTTGAGGTTTCAAAAGCTCACACCATTCTCAGTGTCTCTCGGCCTCAGGCTTGTGAGCTCTGAGCTACTACTGCAGCACTATGCCTTCCTGCCACCATGCTCTTCACTAAGGACAGGCATGAGCTCCCTCTGAAACTGTAAGCCCCAACAAACTCTTCTCTAAGTTGCCTTCGTTAACCATAGCCACAGAAAAGCACTTACAGTGAGGCAGAGCATGGGAAGAGCAGCAGCCATCCCACTGGCAGCACTTAGAGCATCCAGGCTCACACTTCCCTCCTCCTCCCTGCCGCTTGTGGATCCTGCTGAGACACCTGCATCTAAGTAGGCAGATGCCAGACAGTGGAGGCCTGCGGGAAAGAGCGCTGGGGAGGCAGACAGCCTACTGCAGCAGAGGTGGGCAGTGGATAGCTAATCTGGTGGGGAGACTGACTTTATTGTCTATTGCTGGTCTTAACCACTGACTGCACTGTACAAGTCATATTGAATATTTGATTCTGAGATGCGGAAATGATCTGCAGTTATTTTGTGGGATCCACAATGTTGAATATAAGGATTCAAATACACTTGAAACCTTAGTATAAACTAAGCAATTTGTGTATAAATTTAAAAATCTGGTGGCGCATGCCTTTAATCACAGCACTCGAGAGGCAGAGGCAGGTGGTTCACTATGAGTTCGAGGACAGAATTGTCTACAAAGCAAGTCCAGGACAGCCAGGGCTACACAGAGAGACCCTGTAGAGGCAGCAAGTCAGAAGACCTCAAAGCCTGCAACTCTCCATGTTACAACGCCTCACAATTAAAAATGTCTCAAGGAAGGTGACAAAGTATCATGATGGACACTACTAGTGCAGAGGAAGGTAGGAGCACAGGTACCTCACAATCTCCTCAGCTTTCAAACAGCCACTGTCTCTGTATTCACATAGGAAATTAGAACTCATTTACAGAAACACATTTTACTTTCGATATTTTGGGAAAAGTTTATAAACTTAGGAATGTCATAGGGCATACACAAATGGTCTATGAAGAATTTGGTGGGATACCAAGACACTTCTAAAGACTAAGAAAAAGGCACTCTTTATTCCCTCATCCCCAATGTGATCTTCACCCATCTTCACGTGAGAGAGAGCAAGCACACTGTCAGACTCACTATCCCAAACACAGTGACACCATCTTGACGAGGCCTGCCCAAAAGGATGAGTGAATGCTACCTAGTATTTCTAGCTATTGAGACTTTTTTTACCCCCACCCCCACCCCCGAGACAGGGTCTCTCTGGGTTAGCCTTTTAGCACGGTTAAAAGTGACCTAAAAATGGAAACAAGTCTTGACAGAAGGCAAGCCACAGGCAGTGAAACGATGCATTTACCAGACTGAATAAAAACCAAGGAACTTTTCTGAAAGCTGCTTTCTTTTCTTCTTCTTCTGTTTTTGTAACTTTACACCCCTTGGATCATACCAGTACGGTCAAATAAAAAAATATATTTTAAGTTCTTTAAAGCCATAAAGAAAAAAAAAACTCACCCATCAAATACAAATATACTATTTTTATTCTAAGGGAATAGTTCTGTGGTTCCTGCAAAGGGAAAATCCAAAGACAGTTAAGGACCAAGGAACAGCAGGACAGGATGAGCTCAGGTTCCGTTTGTTTTTTTTTCCTCACCTTCCTAGAGGAAGAAGGGAGTGAGTGCAATTTTACACAATTTTAAGAAAATAAAAAAGTAAATAATTTGATACAACAAACAGCTACATTTATGAGGAATGACTGATGACCAACCAGTTTTTAAAATCAGCCTAGGGGTCTGAAGGCCCTGCACTAACATGCAGCAGAAACCCTGACACACCACTTATCTGGGTAGTGGTTGTTCTCTTAAATGATACATTTTTTTTCCTTTCTGGTATTTTATAACAATTTATCTACTAAGCTACAGTATTTGTTTCTCATACAGCTATAGATGGGAAATGTTAGTGTTTATACAAATCATAACTGATACAGCAGGACTGGACACCTGGTGTTTGTGGATGGTTTATTGGTGACTTATCAGACAGGCCAACTGCTTTCCCTCCAATCAAATGAGGTCTGGAAGGAAAAAGTTTCCCCATTAGAGATGACAAACACGGATGGAATTAACCAGACAGACTGGGCGAGATTTACTTCTTTCACACAGTTCTTAGTAACAAAA
This sequence comes from Acomys russatus, assembly GCF_903995435.1. Lineage (NCBI taxonomy): Eukaryota > Metazoa > Chordata > Mammalia > Rodentia > Muridae > Acomys > Acomys russatus. The sequence goes on from NC_067165.1 coordinate 21,078,228, forward strand.
AGGATATTTGTCACAAGCAGAGGAACAGAACCACCAAGTACACAATGTCAAGGGCCCATTTTAAAATTCTGTTGTATTTAAATGACTTTTAATTGTTTAAAAACAAAACAAAACAAAACTTGCTGCCCCCACCTAAACTATGGGACACACTGAAGTCTTTTAAGGTGACACTTTAGAAGAAGCTATGGCTTCTCTCAGTTCTGCTGTGAGCTCAAATTAACTTCAATTAAAGAAGCTCAGTAATTAGCCAACACTATTAAAAAGCGTGATTCAAAATTTTGTAGGGAAAAAACTGAGAATGGTGATGAAGGAGACAGTCTGATAATGTCACACACCTATGCCTTGCAATCTTCATAAAACTAAGACAGCTAGAATCTGGAATAATGCGGTAAGACCTGCTCATGGATATGTAAAAGTCAATCGTCTTGTACTCTAACCCCAAATTCCCTAACTTTCAAGTTCCTTGGGGCAATACAGTCAACTTCCAATGCTTTACACAGGAACCTACTACCACCTCCCTACAGTAGTTCAGATAGCTACGTAACACTGTGTCTTTGTGGGATCACCCACATGTTTGTCAGAATTATGGAGACAGGTTGCTCCTTTTGAAATGGCAAGGGCCTCCAGAAGCTGGTGCAAAGGACAAGAGTCATTTGGGAACAGGAAAGTGAAACAATGGAAGAAAAGCTGCCACTGGGGGGAAATGGAAACAAAAGGAGAGCCTCCATTCTGCACAGCACAGCTGAGGCGATGAGAGCAGCAGTACAGGCCTGCACCCGGACAAGTGGGCGTTTTAGTGGGTTTCTATAAACAGTTCAGAACACCCAAGGCCTAATGGGCTCCACAGACTTTCTGTGTCCATAGTTAGCTTTCGGAATATCATCCTTTTTAATATTAAATTGCCCACAGCTGAGAAGGCAAGACCCTAAGTGAAAGGGGCACACTGACCGCTGTCAAGGGCATTTCCCTTGATGTGAGAAAGGCTGCAATCCTTCACATGCGTGGGTTGGCAGTGACAATCAATCCAGACCACTATCTTTTTACAAAAGCTTGAGTGTTTTTATTGGATCTTCCAGGTTGAGCCCCACTGTCCTCATTTGAAGCCGCTCTCAGCTCTGTACTGACCTCTGACTTTCATGGACAGCTTGCTCAAACAGCCTACTGTAGCCAGGGCCTCACTCCAAAGCTACCCCCTTCTAACTAAGGTTACTATGGTAGAATTTTATACAACAGTTTTCCTTAAAAATATTCCATAATTTCTTATTCCCAAACAAAATAAGTTTATGCACCACTCAGAAACTGGTTAGTCATTTGAAGGTGTCTAAGAACTCTCTCCCTGCCAATTCATTCGCACTCCTCCCTTTGGGCTTCATTTGCAGCCACACTGTGGCTCAGGAGCCGCCTGTTTTTCACACCTCACAAGCAAGTCAAGAGGACTCGGATTTATACATCTTTCCGCCAGCTGAGTGCATTCACAGCTTGGTGCACACCAATGCGCATGAAAATAGGAGCCTTACTTCCGTCTTAATCTGATAATTCAACATCAGAGTCTTCAGATTTGGCTTTGGCAAGTTCTTCATGTACCTCCCTCACCATGAGAATGCGCGTCAGCATGGTGTCTAGGGTTCCGGGGTCTATGGGGAATGTGGAGTACCACATGGGGCTGTTGGGAACACAGGAGCGCTCTGGCTGAAGGTAGAACACGTCGTTCCTCTGCTTCACACTCTCAGAACTATGCACAAACAAGAGGGGGGGGGGAAGAGTTGAGATCAGAACACAGGAAATACATGCCATTCTTTTCTTACACAGGAGTTTCAAACTTCTCCCTATCATGACTCACTTCTTAAGTAACATTAAAACCACAGGGACAAAGCTGGGCGTGGTGGTGCACGTCTTTAATCCCAGCAGAGGCAGAGGCAGAGGCAGGTGCATCACTGTGAGTTGGAGGCCAACCTGGTCTACAAAGTGAGTCTGGGACAAGAAAGGCTACACAGAGAAACTCTGTCTCAAAAACAAACAAACAAACAAAACAAAAAACAAACCACAGGGACAGATCAGGATCAGAAATTTTCCTCACAGTTGCAACCTATAGCTGCACTGGAAGTGGCAGACTGTGATAACGAGAGGCACAGCTGGGTGTGGTGGCAGACACCTATAACCCCAGCTTTTGGAAGGTAGAGGAATGACGATCAGAAAATTAAAGGTCATCCTTGGCTACAAATCAAATTTGAGGCCAGCCTGGGGTACATGAGACCCTGCCTCAAGGGGGGGTGGTGGTGGTGGGAAGTCTAGATCATGTTCTTCAGTTCAAATGCTGCTAGCAGTAAAGCAGGTCAATTCGTATAAAATGAAAGCTGAGGTCAACTGATACCATTATTTCTTTGCCCAAAAAAAGTACTTTCAGTGTTAGTCACACATTATAGTCAGCGTTTCTTTAATTGGAAACTTTCAGCTCTGCACTGGACTGTATGTGGCTTAGGGGAGACGCAGGCCTAGTACGGGGTAGGTCTGGTTAAACCCTAGCCCTTTAAACACAAAACTGAATTTCTTCAAAGCTTTCCCTTCCTTATAGGGTTAGCAAAAACACAGCTTCAGAACTTGTTTTCTATACAAAAACTAAATCACTATAGATTAGACTCTACATACATGATGAACAGCACTACAAAAGATGAAATGAAATTTCTTTTTCTTCCTTTGAAGAAAATTTGGGAGAAAAATGCTGTGATAAGATGGCTGGCTTCTTAATTCCAAATCCAGGCAGACAGAAGGATGGAGAAAATATGAAGTCAGAGGAAACTGTGTCACAGGTAAACTATGCTTCTGGTTCCCAAAGCACCTGAAGTACAAACTGTGCTGGGTGAGGACCGCACTGTCCGCACAGCACAGGAAGACCCTTACCATTTTGACAGGTAAAACTCATAAAGCCGAACAGGGCACCTCAGCGGGTTGTCAGTGTTCTCTGCCATTTCCACGCCCACTGGAGCCTCTTCATCTTCACTTCGTTTCCTCTTGCCAATAGTTAGTTTATCTTGAGACAGAAAAAAAATAATCAAAGGTTTGTCAACAAACCCAGTGAACCTTGCTTCACAGCCAGAGACTGTCACCCCTGACCTTTCATTAATTCAACAGCACTCACTAAGCTCCTATGTGTCATGTGTTTTTCAAAGTTTGGTTTATATGCTGAACACTACACTTGTCCTGTAATAGCTATGTTCCCTGTTGAACAAAGAGCAGTGACAAAAGGGACAGTGCCGAGGTATGCCTTTATCTGGAGCCTGGCTTTCTCAGGTGACTGCATTAGGTACAGAACTCATGAACCAAAGCAGAAAATAAGACAAGAAAAGGATTCCATGTATGTTTCTCCTCCAGAGTAACTAGGAAAAGTGGTCCTTGTTGTAGTTGCAGGTATTTCTCTTCGGGGGCACCAGTGATGACTGACTGAGTTCTTGCTCAGGTTCCCTCTACTTGTGTATTCTAAGAAATAGCATCTTTGGAAAAGAAAAATCTCAAACAAACAAATACAAAAAACAAAACAAAACAAAATAAAACAACACCCCCCCCCCCAAAAAAAAGAAAAATCTCAGCAGAGTTATCATTTGACAGGGCAGGACTCTATAGGGCCGAGGCTGTGCAGGCATGGAAGGCGGCCGCTGTCCGTGTGGCCTGCACAGGAGGACAGAGCGCGCATGCCTCTCCTGTGTTTGTGTGCGCTCACTCACAACCCTGTATACACATGTGGAGGTCAGAGAACATCTCTGGAGAACGGATTCTCTCCTGCCTTTACATGGGATCCAGGGATCAAATTTAGGCTTCAGAGCTAAGCAACTGAATCACTGTCACCTGCTGAGCCATCCTGCTGCCCTTCCACTTTATTTTTGAGACAGGCTCACTCACTGACCTGCAGTTTAGCCATTGGCTGCACTGACTGGCCAGCAAGCTCCCGGGGCCCATCTGTCTCTGGCCCTCACTCAGTACTGAGGTAACAGATATGCATCTTCACTTCTGATTTTACACGGGTGCTGGGGAATCTTAATTCAGGCTTTCATGCTTGCAAATTAGGCACTTTATCCACTGAGCCATATCCCCAACCTATTTTTTAAAAAGATATATTTGTTTTCATTTTTTATATGTGTGGGTGTCTTCCTTGCAGATATGTCTGTGTACCACCTACATGCAGTACCCACAGAGGTCAGAAAAAGGCATCAGATCCCCCTGGAAGCAGAATTATGAAGAGCTGTGGGTTCTGGGAACAAACAGAGGGCCTCTGGAAGAACAAAAAGTGCTCTAAACCACTGAGCCTCTCCAGGCCTCTCCTCAGCCCATTTCTATAGTCACTCTTGTTGTGTTTTTTCAAAACCTGGTTTCTTTGTGTAGCCTTGGTTGTCCTGGACTCGCTTTGTAGACCAGGCTGGCGATCCACCTGCCTCTGCCTCCCAAGTGCTGGGATTACAGGCATGTGTCACCACGCCCATCTTTATAGTCACTCTTAACAAATGGTTTAGGACACTTGTTCTCCAGCTACCTGAATTACTGACATAAAACAAACCCACTTCACCTTTTACTTAAAAAACAAGTTCAACTTATCAACATTGTCAAGCACCCAATCAAAAAGTGGAATTAACTGACTACCTCTCCCTCCTCCAACAAATACCACCTAAGAATACAAAGCCAACCTTCAGGAGGAGAAACAGGCCTGCAACCAAAGCCCCCAGGAAGCCAAGAAAGGTGTGTCACTTCAGGACTGAGGCCAGCTTGAGATACAAAGTGAGACACTGTCTCAAAAAGCAAAAATAAAAATAATACCACAAAGTGGACCATGTAAACATCAAGTTAAAGCCAAGAGAAAAATAGCAGGTGAAAAGGCAAGATGACCTTAATATTTGTTAAAGCTAAAGGAACAACTTAAAACAGGCTAATATGTACAGGGTTCACATAGCAACTAGTCATAGATTTTAGGTTGAGGTGTTTAAGTTTTCACATTTCAAGTATGTATTTTATTCTTAAAAGTAATAACTCAGCCGGGAATGGTGACACAAACCTCTAAACTCAGCACTTAAGAGGCAGAAACAGGTGGATCTCTATGAGTGTGAGCCAGCCTGGGCTACAAAGTGAGTACCAGGATAGCCAAGGCTGTTACACAGAGAAACCTTGTCTCAAAAAATCAAACAACTACCAAAAACAAAAACAACCAGCCCCAGGTAATAATCTGGAGAAGTTAATACTGATGAAAATTAACAACTTCTTTGCATGCACATGTGCTGTTTGTGCATGTCGGCATATAGCTATAATGGCAACTCCTAGGAAGGCTGATTCAAGAGGATTCTGAGGTCAAGGATAGCCTGAGCTATTATATACAAGGCTCAAAAAGGCCAAAACTAAACTAAAACAAAACTAAACAGAGACAAAGTTTAATTTCTAGGTTTAGAAGAGCAGTATTATTTTTTCAGACACTGAAGACAAGAAGTCACTCAGTCTGTTTCTCAAACATGTGATTATAATCCACTTAGTGAAACTGCCATTGCTGACCCAAGCCCACTGTGGCTAAAGACAGCCTACTGGGGGCTGGAGAGATGGCTCAGAGGTTAAGAGCACTGACTGCTCTTCCAAAGGTTCTGAGTTCAATTCCCAGCAGCCACATGATGGCTCACAGCCATCTATAATGTGATCTGGTGCCTTCTTCTGGCCTGCAGGAGTATATGCAGGCAGAACCCCAGTATACATAAAAAGACAGCCTACTGTAGGTCAGCTTCTACATTTCTTCAGAATTTTAGAATGGACTAAAAGATGCTAACTAAAACAAAATGCTCCTATCAAAATCAAAAAGCCCAACAGATTAAATCTAAGCATGTTTCTTTTAACTAGTAACTGTTGACTGGTACCTGTTTATTAGTGATTTCATCACCATGGTTACATATTTAAATTCTCTGATAAGTTTTAAATGTAGAGTATTTGGAATCAAGCCAATTAAATCAGGGGAATCTACTCAGTTACATCAAATTTTCTAACTTGAAGTTAATAAAAATACACTGAAGCAAATAGTCTTCTCATTTTGAGAGCTTATAACCTACTCGAAAACTGAGAAAAATCTTCAAATGTTAAAAGCAAGTTGCAGTGTGCCCATCATAACTTTTTGTGAACAGTCTTAACACTTCACGCGGACTCTCACGTACAAGCCACACACCTGACTCTGACTCTTGCTTCTGTAAAGGTGGGAAGAACCTCAGGTACGTCATCTTGGTGCTGTACTTCAGAGTCCTGGTCCGTCTCATCACATGGGCAAAGGAAAGCTTCAGGTGCTCAGAAACATTCTTTAGTTGGAAGTATTTGGTATTGAAAAAAAGGAGGGTGTTTAACAGGACAATTGGTGAGTAAGCGCCCAGCTGTTTGCACTCCCACAGATGCTCTTCCTCAATGCGAGAGAACATGTAACCTAGACAGGATGGAGAACAGAGTACTCTGTAAACTCTCCAGCTCCACAGGAGCAGACAGCAACAGACAACTCAATAGGCTCCCTGCCACTTCTTTATGCAGACAAAAACAAAGAGGAAGATCAGGGCAGACTCTAACTAGACAGACAACAGGACTGCCCTACAGTCTTCAACTTGTTGTAGAAAGCAAAGAGCCATTGACAAGGCTTAATTATAGACATACTTGAATTTCATGCAATTTTTGTTATCACAAAATATTTTCATTTTCCACGCAGATTACAGATACATGACTCAGGCCATATTTGCTCCATGGGAAGTTAACAAGTTCCTGCCCAGACAATTAAGCTTATCATTACCAACTCCATGTGTTCAGCTGCAGTCTCTGGGGAGCAGGTGGTCCCCTGCCTCTGTCCCTCTGTCCCTCCGTCCCTCCCTCTCACTCTTAACTTGCATTAACAACCATGCACCTTGGAATGGACTGGAATCTGTATGAAAAGGCCAAGGTCTTAAGGAAATGGCACTCTCCTTGTACCCGATTCTCCATGTCCCTTAAATTCAGGTCTAACCCAATACTCTCTCCTCAAGCCTGTGTCGCTGCTTCTGTGCTCTCTCCCTGGGAGAACATCCATGAACATGAATTCATTACTTCCAAATCTATGTTGCAAACCTCCTCTCTGTTCAATTTATCAAGCAGCACGTGGCTCAGAACGCTTCAGATAAAGACACATTGATGGTTATTATCCTAACTTTTCCAGTCACCACCTGAAGCTGGCATGAGTCAGACTTTTCCAATGACACTGGATTAGGATAGAAATAAACACAGATGATCAACACACTGACAAAGATCATCTGTGAGTGGGTAAATCAGTGGCAACCGATATGCACCTTCAATGACACTACCAGACAAAACACTTTTAGAAATATAAGAATAACTTTTCAGTTGTTAGTAACTCTCATCTACACTTTATGCTAGTTTCTGTGGTCATAGTTGCATTTTACTAAACTGCTCAACAACAAATCCAAGACTTTCTCCTTAAAAGTTCAACTGTATTACATCAGGGCCAATTATATTGCGATATATAAAATATTTTTTAAAAATTAATTTCTAAAAGTATATTATAAAAATAATTTAAAATAATCCCCTTACCATTAGGAAGTATTGTAGGCTCCCATATTTTCAATAGTTTGGTAAGTTCAATCATAAATCTGGAATAGGGCTCCGTAAAAATGTTATCTATTCTACCATTTTCAAACAGGTACTACAAGATAAAAGAATGAACACATACTGGTATAAAGAAAGTTCAGATTAGAAAACATTGTAAGAAACGATTTCCTTTAATGTCTGTCTTTCCTAATCCTGTCTGTAAGCACTCTACTGTAGGTTAAAAATACCAGGATTCAACTGGTGGTGTCCTCAGCACTGAATTTACAAAGTAAAGTTCTTTTAAAAAATACGGGTGGTACAGAATAAATACAAACAAGAACCTGTAGCAGGTGAGAGCACTCAATGCTCTGCAGTGACCCAGATGCTGTTCCCAGAACCATCTGTAACTATAGTTCCTGGGGCTCCAATGCCTTCTTCTCTGTGGGCTCATGAGCCAACACGGAGCACATGTGCAGGCGCATGTGCACACACACGCGCGCGCACACACACCCAGGCATACACATATATGTATAAAATGTACGTAAATGAATATACTTTCTGAATAAGAATTCTTTACTCCATTAATGGAAATAATCAGTGCATGCTTTCCAATTCTACTTTCTTTTGTGTTTGGAATGTGTTAACTGAGCTTCTGTCTGCCATTCTACTTACACTAACTTTCTCCTGAAACAATACAAACTCAAATTTAAGAACTTATGGGAGTTGGGGAGGAGATGCAGGGAGTAGCACTGGCTCAAGTGGTTAAGAGTACTGGCTGCTCTTCCAGGGGAACCTGTGTTTGACTTCTAGTATCTACATGGTGGCTGACAACCATCCAAACCTCCAGGTCCAGGGAATCCAACACCTTTTTTTATCTTCCCTAGGAACCACATGCACATGGTGGACAGGCATCTATATAGGCAAAACACCCACACACATAAAAATAAAATAAAACAAAATAACAACATTTTAAGGGGTGGGAGACTAGAGAGATGGTCTCCCAGAGGACTGGCACCCACATGGTGGCTAATAGCTACAATCCAATTTAAGGGAATCCAACATTCCTGTCTGGCCCCCATGGGCACTACCTGACCATGGTACACAGTCATTCATTTACTCAAGCAAAATATTCATATACATTAGATAAAAATGAATAAATATAGCCAGGTGTGGTAGTGCTCACTTGTAATCCCAGCACCCAGAGAGGCTGAGGCAGGCAGATCTCTGAGTTTGAGGCCACCCTGGTCTGCAAAGTGAGTCCAGGACAGCTAAGGCTACATAGAGAAACCCTATTTCTAAAAACAAAATAAAACAAAACAACAACAACAAAAGGTTTTGTTGCTTGTTTGTTTTTGTCTTTTAAGATAGGGTCTCAATATGTAGCTCTGGCTGGCTCCAAAACAAAACAAAACAATTAATTAATTAATCTGGCCAGGGTCTCTATAGTCCTGGCTATAACTCACTATGTAGACCACATTGAAAACTCACAGAGCTCTACCTGTCCCCCAGTGCTGGAATTAAAACAAAAGCCAAAACAACAACAACAACAACAACAACAAATGCTTGGATAACAGTTTAAAATGTATTGAGGGGGCTGGAGAGATGGCTCAGAGGTTAAGGGTACTGATTGCTCTTCCCAAGGTCCTGAGTTCAATTCCCGGCAAGCACAAGGTGGCTCACAGACATCTATAATGGGATCTGATGCCAGAGCAATGTATACATTATAAATAAATAAATAAACAAACAAATAAATATTTTTTTAAAATTTATTGAGGGCCTGGAGGAATGGCTCAGTGGTTAAGAGCACTGACTGCTCTTCTAGAGGACTGGGTTCAATACCCAGCACCCACATGGCAGCTCACAAGTGTCTGTAACTCCAACCTCTGATACCCTGACACCTTCACACAGATATACATATGTGAAGCAGGCAAAACACCAATGCATACACATAAAAACAGCAGTTTTTAAATGTAGTGAGGTATAGCTAAGTTATAAATCAATCAAGACAGAAAATATAATAAACAGCTAAAGAGTGCCACAAAGATTTCTCTTATTTAAGTGTCAATATATGTGCACATGTGAATGCATGCAGGTGTCCACGCATATCAAAAGAACGTGCTACTCCCTCCAGAGCAGGACTCAGGTGGCGACCTAAGGCGCCAGGCCCTCTCACACAGCAGAAAGCACTTGCTGAGTCATCTCTATGTTGAGCATTTAGTATTTTTTAGTTATTTCTCACATCTATTACAATGTCTTTCAACTCTGGTACGTATTAGCTGTAGAACATTATTTCCATTTCTATTACCCATCACTGCAATATGCGTTTGAATGAGGCCTTTTCAGAGGCAACTTACAGGAGCCTTCTTGCCTGGTTAATTTTGCTATTACAGAATAGTTATTTTTTCTTTTCTTTTCCCAGTGTTAGGGATTGAACCCAGGCCTTGTGCATACCAGATGAAAGACAATCACTGACCACTGAACTCAACTCCGAACCTGTTTTTCTCCTTTTAATAAAGTCATTTTCCCAAGTTTAGAAGATAAAAGATAAAAAGACTGTTTAAACTCAGCTAACAAAGCCAACTACCAGTAAAAAGTAGAGCATTTTACTCTTACAAAATACATACTTTTAAATACATTGACACATATAAGATGCATGGCTTTCCAGATATCTCCAGCATGGGTAAGAAGTGAGGCAAGAGTGCTGGTCCCTTTCCTGCTCAGCACGGGAAGCCCTATCACAGCTGTGCCAGAGAAAACTACAAACCATTCACACAGGCAACGAGGTCAGGCACTATCTCTGCTTGAGGGTAAGAGGACACACAGGACACACTTAGGACCAACAAGTGCTTAGAGCTCACATGTAACCTGAGCAGTCCTTTCTCTCTGAAATACCACCAAAAAAATTCAAGTAGGAAATGAAAAATCAAACAAAAAGTCCATTTACAATAATATCATAAAGAATAAAAAGATCTAGCCACGCGTGGTGGTGCACACCTTTAATCTCAGCACTCAGGAGGCAGAGGCAGGCGGATCACTGTGAGTTCGAGGCCAGCCTGGTCTACAAAGGGAGTCCAGGACAGGCAGAATTATACAGAAAAACCCTGTCTTGAAAAACAACAACAACAATAAAAGAACTTGGACCAGAGAATGGCTCAGCATTTAAGAGCTCATAATGCTCTTGAAAAGGACTGATTTTGGTTTGGTACCCAGCCCTTCCCCCTCTACCGTGTGCATGTGTGTGCGCATGTGTAAAAAGCACTTAGAACCTCCTATATCTAAAGTTCCAGGGATGCTCAATACCCTCTTCTAGTTTCCATGGGCATTAAACTCAGAGGCATTATCCTTAGATGCATACATATACACACAACCACACAGCTTTTAAAAATAAAAACTGTTAAAAAAAACAAAAACAAAAAGACAACCAACTACAAGCTGCAACTAAATGGAAAAATTATAGAAGACCAAGGTAAATGGAAGGATACTATAAGACTTAAATTTAGCCAGACTTTACAATATACGTTTTTATTAAATAAAAATGGTCATATTTTGAGGGGACATGCAGAAATGGAAAAGCCAATTTCAAAGGATTTTTTAAGGGGAAGGGTGTGGGGCAAAGATCTCACTGTGCAGCTCTGGTTGGCCTGGAATTCATCTGCCTCTGAGATTAAAGGTGCAGTTATATACTTTAATCCTTGGGAGGCAGAAGCAGAGGAGTTAATGTGATCCTCAATTACACAGAGAGCTACAGGCCAGCCTAAGAGACACGGAAAAGAGCTGGGTGTGGTAGCACACGCCTTTAATCCCAGCATGTGGATCTCTGTGAGTTGGAGGCTAGCCTGGCCTACAAAGCAAATCTAGGACAGTCAAGGCTACACAGAGAAATCGTGTCTCAAACAACAAAAACAAACAAAAAACCTGAAAAGAACAAAAACTGGGAATATGGGCATGGAAGCCACAAAATAAACTCATTAGAACAATACAAATTAAACACAATAGTACAAAAGAAACAGGCATGATTTTATATATTGCTGGCATGGCAACAAATCACTCTAGATCTATGAAGTGATCTCAAAATATCACTATAAAGGCTGAAGAGGTTAAGAGTCCTCACTGTTCTTGCAGAGGACCCAGGTTCAATTCACAACCACCTTTAACTCCAGTTTCAGGGGATCAGATGCCCTCTTCTGGTCTCCACAGGCATGAGGCACACACATGGTACGAAATACTCATACAAATTAAAAAACAAATCCTAATATATGGGGGGAAACACATAAACACATGAGGGCCAAGGTCAATGGTGGGTGGATTTCCTCATTTAATCTTTACCTTTTACTTTGGGGGGGGGGAGCTTTTATGGAATCTGAAAATCACTGATTGTGTTAGGCAGGCTGCCAATTAGCTTCGGGGTCTGCCTGCCCAATGCTGGAGGTTACAGGCAGACACCATGCCAGCTTTCCATGGGTTCTGAGAATCTAAACTCAGGTTTTTATACTTAGGCATCAGGCACTTTCATGACTGAGCCGTCTCTCCAACCCAATGTTAGTATGCTAGGCTCATCTCAGCATTATGAAGTCAACCAGTGTCTGGTTCCATGTGGATGTGAGATGTTCCCAGATGCCTTTGTTTGAAACCATGGTCAACAGCTGACGGGTACTGTTTTCAGAGGCTGTGGACCACTCTGGGACATGGGGTCTACCAGGCAGACCTTTTGATGATAGCAGTCTAGCCCAGCTTCTGGCTCGAGCTGTCTATGTGGTTATGGAGAGGACGAGCCATAAGATCCCACACACGTCATCCATCAGAGTGGACTGTGGACTCTGCAAAATAAACCCTCCTGTGAAATTACTGCTTTCAGGTGTGCTGTCACGGTGATGAGAAAAGTTAACTACTATAACACCCATGAATAGGTGAAATAAAAATGTGATAACTATGCTATCAGGCATTAAAAAGGGTATGCTGTCATTTTTAAATAAATAACATGGATAAGCTTGGAAAATATTATGCTAACTGAAATATGCTCAGTACAGAAATACAAACAAAAAATGTTCTCATTTATATGTGGCTTTCAAACTGTGGATATTCAGCTCCTTAGAAGCAAGATGTTCTGGAGTGTTACGACACAGAAGGGGAATTACAGATGATAGTAATGTGCTGTACATTTCAAAAGAAAGAAAAACCCTAGGAAGATGGCTCAGGATGTAAAGCACTAGCTGTCAAACTCAATAATCTGAGTTCACTCCCCAAGTTCCACACAGTAGAAGGAAAGACCAGATTCCCACAAGTTGTCCTCTGACCTCTACAAAGTGTACCATGGTACACCTGCCTCAAAATAAATGGAAAAAAATATTTTCTCCCAAGACAGGGTTTCTCTGTATAGCTTTGGCTATCCTGAACACACTCTGTAGATCAGGCTGGCCTCAAGTTAACAGTGATCCACCTGCCTCTCTGCCTGAGTGCTGAGATTACAAGCGTGCGCCACCATGCCCAGTTAGATAAACATTTCTTTTAAAAAGTGAGAAAAGAAAATTTTAATGTTTGTACCATAAGGAAATGATAAGTGTTTTAGGAGGTAATCACACATGACCTACAGTGTAAATTTCTATCAGAATATTACATGACATGGCAATAATATAAAATTTTTTCTTTATTAATTTATTCAGATTACATCTCAATTGTTATCCCATCACTTGTATCCTCCCATTCCTCCCTAATAATATACAATTTCTATGTTCTCGTGTATTAAAAATGAATTTAGGAATGAGACGCTATTTGTAAAGCACTTCTGTGGGAGCAGGACCTGACTTTGGTCCACAGCACCCCAGCAGGCTTGAAGCTGGATTATGGAAACCAAGCTGGCCTCAAACTTCCTGGAATAGTTTCTACTTTCTTAAAAAAAAAGAAGGGGTTTGACTGGCACTAATCTAGAAGGCATCCTTCATTGAAAACAACAAGTTGCAGAATGTTTATTGTATGGACCCTATTGTGCTAAATAAAAACTAAGTATAGGGCTGGAGAGATGGCTCAGAGGTTAAGAACACCACCTGTTCTTCCAAAGGTCCTGAGTTCAATTCCCAGCAACCACATGGTAGCTCACAACCATCTATAATGAGATCTGGTGCCCTCTTCTGGCCTGCAGGCAGAATATTGTATACATAATAATAAATAAATCTTAAAAAACAAAAAACAAAAAAAAACTAAGTGTAACAGGGCTATGGAGATGGCTCAGTGGATAAGAACACTTGCTGAACAAGCAGAAGGACCTGAGTTTGAATCCCCAACACCTCAGTACAAGCCAGATGGGCCTGAAACTGCAGCACTGGATTGTGGAGACAGACAGAACTCTGGAATTTGGTAACGAGTCAGTCTGACTGAGACAGCAGGCTTCAGATTCAGTGAGATCTCCTGTTTTGAGCAAGTAAATCCAAGTAAGACAGAACATGTATGTGCACCCCCACCCACCTCTCTTTCCCTTTCTCATTCTCAGACAGACAGAGACATAGACACAGACAGACAAAGCAAAGCAAAAACTACTAACAAGGGGCTGAAGAGATAGTTCAGCAGTTAAGAGCACTTGATATTCTTGGAATAGACCTGGATTCAGTTCCCAGCACCTAAACGGAGCTCCCAGGGGGTTTATCTGACTTTCTCTTCTAATCTCTGTGTGCAAAGGCATGCACACGGTGACAAACACGTGGGTACTAGGAACCAAGCATACTTCCTTTGCAAAGCAGCCAGTATTACCTGCTAAGCCACCTCTCCAGACAAGAGACTTATTTTTGTTTTGTTTTCTTCAGATAGGTCTATGTAGCCCTGACTGTCTTCATGGTTGGCCTTGAACTCAGAGATCCTCTTGCCTCTGCCTCCTGAGTGCAAGGATAGTAGGAGTGTGCTACCCAACCTGGCACTTACTTTTGTAATATAAAACAAAATAAACAAAAAAACTACCAAAGGCGTGGTAGCTCATGCCTTTAATCTCAGCACTCAGGAGGCAGAGGCACATGGATCGCTGTGAGTTCATGGCCAGCCTGGTCTACAAAGTGAGTTCAGGACAGCCAATGCTACACAGAGAGACCATGTCTCGAAAAACAAAAACAAAAAAAGAACAGTCAGATCAATACCACCCGGAGACAATAACCATTGCAAACATTTTTGTATAAATTTGTATCACTATATCATTATGTAGCAATACAAATAATTCATACTTTTACTTATTGAATAATCAGTCACGTGTCACTAGACTTTATTTATTTATTTATTTATTTATTTATTTATTTATTTTGAGCTGGAGGTCCCACTGTGTAGCCTGTCCCAGAACTTCCAGTCATCCTGCTTCACCCTCCTAAGAGCTGATACTGCAAGCAATACTACCACAGCCACATTCTAGTTTATAAATAAACTGATTGGTTAAATAATATTCTCAATATTATAATTATTCTCTATTTACTTAACTTACACTTGGTGAGCACTAACTATATCTAATAAGAACTTAACTGTGATGAGTGAGGTTTTTTTTTTTTCAGTTTATGATTATGTAATTGTCCCCAAACTTGTAATCCTCCTGTTTCAGCATCTCCAGTAATAGGATTATAGAGGTATGAACCAAACCACTCATAGCCATATACAAATGTTTAAGAGATACTAAATAAAAATTAGCTGGGTGCTGTGATCCCAGCACTCAGGGAGGCAGAGGCAGGCTAAGAGCACTGTCTGCTCTTCCAGAGGTCCTCAGTTTAATTCCCGACAACCACATGGTGGCTCACAACCATCTGTAACGTGATCTAATGCCTTCTTCTGGCCTACAGGTGTACACGCAAATAGAGCATCAATGTACAATAAATAAATAAAATCTTTTTATAAAAAGTGTGCACTGCCTCTAGCTGCTAGACTTCTCATTGTACAGTACTCTTTATTTTAAAGACTTGTTTATTTATTTATTAAGTGTACAGTGTTTTGCCTAAATGTACACCAGAAGAGGGCACCAGATCTCATTACAGATAGTTGTGAGCTACCATGTGGTTGCTGGAAATTGAACTCAGGACCTTTGGAAGAGTAAGCAGTGCTCTTAACCTCTGAGCCATATCTCTCCAGCCCTCTATGTAGCACTCTTGTGAACAATCAAACTTTGTAAATGTAGCTATTTACATGTATAAAAATAGCACACGCTCAGGGTATCTATTATTTTATTTTGCACTTCAAAAGTGCAAATAAAACATTTTACACATGCAGACATAGCCACCGCAGTTGCTTCTAGGTTGACCACTATTTATGCCCTTTTTGTACATTTACCTATAAAACACATGACCACTCCCATGTCTATTATTCTAACAACCGTCTCAAATTAGTTTACAAAGGACTATTAACTGGGACAGTTGTTCACTAAGGAAAGAGTTTAAGGACAATCCTAGGTGACAATATACATTAATCTTCAACTTAATTAAAAAGTTATTGCAGATGAAAACCACAATCAAATTTCTAAGTTATTGAAATCAGTACCTGCTGAATTCCAAGGCACAAGTATAAGATACTGTCTGGGTCATATTTTTCACCATTTGGTCTCCGCACCTCTTGGATAAACTGGCATAAGCCCAAACTCAACTCAGTAAACGTGCAGGATAGAATATCTTCCTTCAGCTTCATAGAGCGGACTGTGGA
Organism: Acomys russatus; assembly: GCF_903995435.1. Classification (NCBI taxonomy): domain Eukaryota; kingdom Metazoa; phylum Chordata; class Mammalia; order Rodentia; family Muridae; genus Acomys; species Acomys russatus. The sequence goes on from NC_067165.1 coordinate 21,094,452, forward strand.
CAGAGAGAAGACGCCTGAAACATTAACTTGCAAAAATGCAGTAACACTGCTGCTGTTCTCAGAGTCAACACCAGCACCACGGTGCCCCAAACACTGTGTTGGATCACAAAGACATTGTAAATAAAGCATGGCAGCACACACCTCTAGTCCCAGCACTCAAAAAACCAAGGCAGGAGGATTCTGAGGTACAGGTTAGCCTGGGCTACACAGAAAAACCCTGTTTCAGTATCAACCAAGCAATCGAAGAACAGATTCTGACCTCAAGGGTTTTTTTTCAGTAGGAAAATAGATTGTTTACTGCATATGGTGTCAAAGGTACTATGACAAAAGTTTTGTTTAATTAGGATTCTATGAAAGAAACAAAAGAAGCTGGGCATAGTGGAGCACGTTTTTAATCCCAGCACTTGGGAGGCAGAGGCAGGCAGATCCCTTTTGAGTTCCTATTGAATTTCAGGTCAGCCAGGACTACATAGTGAGAACAGTTTTAACAACCAAGCAATGATGACAACAACGAAGTGAGAACTATTTCTTTTGTTTTGTTTTTCAAGACGGGGTTTTTCTGTGTAGCCTTGGCTGTCCTGGACTTGCTTTTGTAGACCAAGCTGGCCTCACAGAGAGTACTGGGATTACAGGCATGCGACACCACGCCAAGCTAAAAAGTAAGATCTAATAGGGAAGAGTCTGATTAAGTCTGAAGGAAGTAATTGTAAGGCTAGACCACAAGAAGTAAAGATTAAAAAGGCAGGTTGGTAAAGAATGCCAACTTCCAGACGCAAAAGGTTTCCTAGAGAACATGGTATAAACAATTGCCCAGGACTAGGTCTGTACTGCTGTAGGCTGAGTGCTTGCTCAGTGTGCATAAGGGCCTGGTGTAAGGCAGGAGGATCAGGAGTGTGAGGATATCCTTGGCTACCAACAGAGATCAAGGCCAACTTCAAATACACTAGTTCTATATGGGTTTTGGAGAAAACTGGGTTCCCAAGACCTGGTAAGTTTGGAAAACACAATTTTGTATTTATCTCTGAAGAATTCAAAGAACTGCCAGGGCTACTAGTATATTAAGGGCACTGGGAAGATCCACAAAGGAGATGCTGCTTAATTTTCATGTTCTCAGAACTTACTATAGGACATTTCAAATGACATAAAATACCATCAATCTCTTAAAAAGTTTGGATGCAGTACTGTTGTTGGTAGGCCACTAAAAGAAATGATTCAGAAAAATTGGGGAACAGGAAGAAAATAGGAACCAATGAAGGCCAACGACAGTGAGTCACACTGAGATTCCCCTCTCTGTGTACACTGCACTGCACTATACTCATCTGCACTGTGGAGTAGGAACTTTTTCATCACTCCTTTTCTGCATTCCAACAGGCTTACACTTCTCAAAGATATACCTGGTATCTTCTCTATCTGTCCTACCACAAGGCAAGGGGAAGATTCTGGAACCATTCTGGACCTGAAAACCTTGTACTAAGCATGTTTCTGATGAGTAACAGATATTCTGTCGATTTCGTGGAGAAATGAGAAATCAAAAGGCCTGGACAACTACTGTGACTGTCACACTGAGACTTGGTGATCTAGGACAGCACTACTAGTCTTTCTTCCTTTCCTTCCTTCTTTTCTCATTGTTTGCTTTTTCGAGACAAGGTTTCTCTGTGTAACACTAGCTATTTTGGAACTCACTCTGTAGACCAGGCTGGCCTCGAACTCAGAGATCCACCTGCCTCTCTCTGCCTCCCAAGTGCTGAGATTAAATGTGCGCACCACTGCTGCCGTCACCACCCAGCTACCAGTCTGCTTTCATTCCTACCACTTTCCACCTACATTTTTTTTTCTTTAAGTTGGGGTTTGACTAAGTTGCTTTGGCCTAGTATTTCCTCAATATGCCCTTTTCCTCCTTTTTGAAACATTAGCAAGTAGTCTGTGTCAATGTACATTAGAAGTACATAATTTGCTTTTGATCTTCTAGGCTATAATTAAGAGATTGCCTTGAGTCTCAGAAGAGACTTTGGACTGAAACAGTATGGGGACTAAAAGACAATGAGGACTTTTCAAGTTAGACACAACACACTCTGCATTACAACATGGCTGCAGCCTACGGGGCCAGGCACTGTGGTGGTTTGAGTAAGAATGATCATTACAGGCTGATATATTTGAGTGCTTGGTCCCCACCACTTGGTGGTACTACTTAGCATTAGGGGCTGTGACCTTCTGGGACAAAGTGTGTCACTGGGGGCAGGCTTTCAGAACACTCATGCCATTAGCAATTAGCTCTCTGTGGGGTGTGTCTCAAGAAGTAAGCTCTCAGCTACTGTTCATGCCTGCCTGTCACCATGCTTGCTGTGATAGTCAGGGACTAACCCTCTCAAATGGAAAGACCCAAGTTCAACTCTCTTTCATGAAAAGAATAGTCACTTCATCCATGAGTCTATCCATGAGTGTACACAGCACAAAGTAATAAAAAGTAAAATACAAAAACTAACAATGATCTAGACTAGCACATCAAACCAGTAAAAAGTGAAAATGTATGAAAATCTAAAATGATATTGTTGCTACATTTGAATTGTTTGACTCTAAAATGGCTAGAAGCTCATATGAAACAAACATTAAAAGGCATATACATCTGGGGCTGGAGAGATGACTCAGCAGATAAAAGCACTTGTTCTTGCAGAAGACCTGGATTTGGTTCCCACCACCAACGACGTGACTCAGCCATCTATGGTGCTAGTTCCAGGGGATCTGACCTCTCTGATCTCCTCAGCCACCAGGCATGCATATGCTATATGTACATTAATGCAGGCAAAATACACATACACACAAAATAAATCTTACAAGTTTCCGAAGGAGTCAGGCGTGGTGGTGCACGCCTTTAATTCCAGCACTTGGGAGACAGAGACAGGCGGATCTCTTTGAGTTTGAGGCCAGCCTGGTCTACAAAGCAAGTCCAGCCAAGGCTACACAGAGAAATCCTGTTTCAAAACACAAAACCAAAACCAAACCAAAACAAAACAAAAGTTTTCCAAAGCCATGGGGATGACAGGGAGTATTATTTACAAAATATAAAATTCTTACAGTGTTTAATATAGTTTATTATACAAACACAGGACTCAAAAAGATTATTTAGAATTATCTGTAAGCTTAAAAACAAAATTCTTTACATGTGCTTTATAAAATCAGTATCAGAAGATACAACTTTACCTACATAATAACATCTTCAAAACTGGGGATACGAAATTAACCACTCTTTCTTACCTTAAGACTGAAAACTCTAAAATTTAAAACTCAATTCACCAACTACTCAATTTGGGGGCCTTGACTTTACTACAAAGCTGAAAATAACCCTCGACTCTTGATTCTCCTTCCTTTGCTGTGATAGACTAGCACATCATGCCACATCTGACCAGTTCATATACTTAAATCAACAATATTTTTAGGGTCTAGAGAGATGGTTCAGTAGTTAAGAGTACTGGCTGCTTTTGTAGAGGACCCAGGTTTGACTCTTGGCACCTACAGGATGGTACACAGCTGCTTGTAACTCTAGTTCTAGAAGAGCCAATGCCCGCTTCTGATTCTGCACACACCAGGCATGCACATGTTCCACAAATGTACATATAGTCAAAATGCTCACGGATGTAAATAATTCACAGCAAAGAGACTGAAGCAACTTTTACCTTTACAACCTTGCTCTGACGATTCCTGAGAGAGTACCTGATCTTGAGAACTTCCTAAGGAGTCAGAACACGGACTAGGAGAGGCATGTTCACTTCCTGATGAGACAAATAAGACAGGTAAATAACAATAATGAAGCGGGACTGAGTAACACTAGATTCTAATCCTCTCTGGATGCACTTAGGGTTTTGTTTCTACTTCCTACACCTACAGGCAGACACAAGGCACCCTGAGCACTTACCCCCACGCTTCAGGTCCACCTCCTCCTCCTTGGCATTCTTCCACTGAACCCAGTTCCTCCATGCGTTCACCCCGTACATGTACTTCAGTGCCATTCCAGACACTGAACACCCTTGCAAGGCTCCTTGAATGAGACTCCTGGGCTCCACAGGCACTACAGACTTCTTCCTCCCCTGAGAGAATTCCAAAAATTCACAAACTATTAAACTTAGCTTTGGAATTTTAAGAATCTGAGTTCTCAGAGCTGCAAAAAGAATAATCCTATTGAATAAAGAATTTATTTTTATATCCTAAAGATTCAGAATTCAGACCTGAAATGGTTTTAAAAGTAACCCTATCCATTCAGGTGTGGTGATGCACTTTACAAGTAGAGGTAAGAGGATCAAGAAAAGTACAGGCTCATTCTCAGCTCCATGGGAAGTTCAAGGCCAGCCTAGACTATATAAAACTGTTAATCAAAATATCACAAAATTAACTCATCCAATTAGTACGAAAAAGAAATTACTACAGTAATTACAAACATTTAAGTAACTGAGCTATAACCATTATCACATACTCTATTACTAGCTCACTTAAATAGATCATATTCCAAGCAATAAAAGAATTAGACTTAAAGTCAATACTGGAAATGTGTCGGGAAAAATCTTCCCAAATTATAAATGAATAGCATACCTGTAAAATATTGCATATATCAAGGAAGAAATTATAGCTACAATTAGAAAATCCTATAAACTTAAATGAAAATCATAAATCTTTAAAAAATTCTGTGATGGAGCTAATACAATGCTTAGACCAGGATACTCAAAATACCAACAAACTTTTGTAAAAATAAAAGAACTCTGGCATAACTTAAGCAGAACATGTGCCCAATATGCATAAAATTTGGGGTGCTAGATCAGTGATGTTAAAAAAACAAAACAGAAAACTGGAATAAGAGGCCTAAGATCCACAATCTAAGCTTTCTGTTTTAAAATACTAAAGACACTTAGGAGGCAGAGGCAGGCAGTCTGACCTGATCTGCGTGCAAGGTGAAGCCAGGCATGGTTACAAAGTGTTGTTCTGTCTCAAAAAGAGTAAGATTAGAGAAAAGGGGGCTGGAGAGATGTGAGCAGTTAAAACACTGGCTGCTTTTTAAGAGGTCCTGAGTTCAATTCCCAGGAATCACATGGTAGCTCACAACCAACTATAATGTGATCTGACGCCCTCTTCTGGCCTGCATGTACCACATATAAATAAATGAGAGTGGGGGCTGATGTAACCCCACACTTCTGTGTTGTTAACAATGAGGGAGGGGAGGTTACTCTTGTAAGCAACCCTAATGAAACTCATTTGGTCACAAGGGGGGAAAGTGACAAAAAAGTAGAAATGAAGTTAGCTAAAAAGAGTAAGAGAATTATTGGGATGAGGACCAGAAAGGGTAAGGGGGCAGGGAATAAGAGAAAGAGAGAGAGAGAGAGAGAGAGAGTCACCGAAATACACCATGTGCTTGTATGAAAAGATCATGAAACCTATTGTTATGCATAACTAATACATGCTAATAAAACATTAAGCAAAGGAAGAAATAACAAAAACAATGGGGAAAACTAAAAAAAAAAACATGATAAAAATGGAAGTTGTTCCTTTTATAAAATATTTTTTTAAACAACTGTCATTCAACTAGAATGACTAGAAAAATAATTTAAAATATAAAATACCAAGAACACTGTCACTATAGAGACAAAAAGATAAGGAGTATCATTTGTTAACATTACTGCTGTTTTTAATTTGTGAACTGATGTTTTAATTTTAAATAGAATCCCAGCACTAGATTGATGGCTTAGCAGTTAAGAGCACTGGCTGCTCTTCCAGAGGACATGGCTGCAAATCCCAGTACTCACGTGCCAGCCTAAAACCATCTGTGACTCCAGTTTCAAAGGATCTAATGTCCTTTTCTGGACTTTTTGGGTACCAAGTACACATGTGGAACACAGACAGATGTATAGGCAAACATATAAATTTTGAAAATTTTACATAGAATATTGTTACACTAATAAATTTGGTAACTTATAAACCCCCCCTCTTTAAAAAAAAAAAAGGTTTATTTATTATGGATACAGTGTTCTGCCTGCACACCAAAAGAAGGCAACAGATCCAGATCCCATTATAGATGGTTGTGAGCCACCATGTAGTTGCTGGGAATTGAACTCAGGACCTCTGGAAGGACAGCCAGGGCTCTCAACCTCTGAGCTATCTCTCCAGCCCCACACACACACAAAAAAAATCTTAACTCAATAGGGTAATGTACGTGCACAGTTCAAATGAAGATTTACTTAGTCTTCAGAGTGAACTAAATGGCAGTCTGGGCGTCTAGCTGACACCTTGTCTTAAAAAAGAGATAATTAAAAAGGCTGTAGAAAAGATCAGATAACCTCAATCCAAAGACACAAACAGGTTTATAATTTAAATCCTTTCCACAAGGCTAAGAGTGGCAGTACATATCCTAATGCTCGAAGAGGCACAGGCAACAAAGAACTTAAAACCATAACAAATCACTGTAAAACTTAAGCCAACATTATGTAAAAAGAATACATTAGGAAAAAGTAAGTTGTTGGAGGATATATGATCACACTGTAAATACCAAGACTATGTGGTTTACTGGAGAAAAAAAATTTCTAGATGTGGTGTGGCTGAGCCCTAGCACAAACCTTTAATTAAAAAGCTTTCTGATTGAACAGGATTAAATAGTCAACCATAGGTCAAGAGGTGGAACAAGGAAATAGCTGACAGAGACTAAACATAGAGAAAAACCATAAAGAGTAAGAGGAAGTCAGGACGATAGATAGAAGGATAAACAGGAAGTAGAAAGGAGGGGACATTCAGTTTGGGGGGGCAGTTTGAGATGGTTAGGAGAAGGAGAGCTTCCTTTTGGACATGTGCAGAGGAGGAAGGTCAGCTGGGTACTTTCTCTGCCTCTCTGAGCTAGCAGGATTTTACCCTAGCATCTGGCTCTTGAGTCTTTATTGGTAAAAATCAAACAATTGAGATTTTGTTAAAACAACAATTGTTGCTTCAAGCCATGGAACGACCACATGAACAGAGACATCACGTCAGCTGCAGACAAACTGAGAAGCCATCACCTGCGAAGTCCTCAAGGAGAGAGTTAAGGATGGGAAACATCACAATACAAGGGGTTAGGACCCTGTATAGTGCTACTTTAGATGGCTTAAAAATAGGAGAAAAATGAAAGGATAAATGACTGAGACTGACATAATGCTGATTATAATTACTATCAGTATGATAATTCATATTTTATCCTTAATAGCCATAGTGGTTTTTTCTGTGCCAAATATGGAAAGTAGATTGGTAAGATACAAGCCTTAGAAAAATTTATATATGAAAATAAGAAAATTACTCAGTCACAGACAGGGGAAGTTAGAGAAGAACCTACTGTGCCACCACATAATGAAACTGACGAGAGGTGGCTCAAGGTTGTTGGAAAACCAACTTTAATTTATCCAGTTACTATGCAAGACCTACCAGCAGATGATAGGCACAATCAAGGTTATGAAGAAGTTAAACAGAATCCTATAGACCTAATAGATTTCAGGAGATTTAAAAGGAAGCAACTGTTTCACATGGGACACACTGACACTATGTGAAGCAGATATTAAATTTATAGACAACTCAGAACAGAATTATCCCCCAAGACTGGAAAGATTTGGCAACAGCAATATAAGACGCTGGTCCTCAGTTACACTATTGAATGTGGTGGAAAGAAGGCAGCTAGGGCCAGAGAACAACAAAATAAGGCCAAAGGTATTAATACTGCTGGGTGAAGGTCAATATGCTAATTTACAAAGGAAGCTTGAATTTTATGATCACACCTTGGTGCTATGTTGTTTAGCAGCTTTAAATGCTTGGGACAAGGTTAAAGAATCAAGAAAGAGGTCTGAGTTATTTACTAAAATTATACAGGGCCCAAAAGAAACCTTCAATGATTTTTTTTTTTGCAGATTGACTTCAGCTGTAAATAGAATACCTTCGTATTCAGAAGCCAGGCAAACATTAATCAAATCTTTGTCTTTTGAAAATACTAATTCACAATGCAAAAGGGTGATTAGACCTTTAAAGGCAGGATCAGTACCAACAAATGAATGGATTAGACATATAGATGGCTGATATTGGATCTCATACTTACAATGCTAATCTGATAGAAATAATTTATGAAAGTTTAAAGAAAAATAAAAATGCCAAATGTTTTAAATGTGGTAAACAAGGTCGCTTGAAAAGGAATTGTACACAAGGTTTTTCCCTAGCGATAATTCACAAAGAAGGCCTCAGCCTTCTGGAGTATGCAGAAGGTGTGGCAAGGGTCATCATTGGAATAATGAATCCGAATCAATAAGGGATAGGCAAGGTAACCCTTTGCCAGAAGGAAATGCCATAGGGGGCCTCCTACAAGCCCCAATATCAATTCTATTGATTGTTCCCTGTCAGCATTGGAGAAATTCATCCACAGAGCAATTAAAAGATTTAATGCCTGTTGTTAAAAAGAACAATGTTGTCTTGAAAAAAACAAAACAAGCAAAGAACAATGCTTTGGATGTAATCAAGGACAGAATAGCTTCAGTAGATAAAACAAAAAATTCAAGAGAGACAAGAAAACAAGCATTTTGGTGAACTGCTATAAATGAACAGAGACTAAAACTAAAAATGCAAACGCACTGAAATTCAAGGTTTAGTAGACACAGAAGCAGATGTAACAATAATTTCACCAAAATCTTGGCATCCAGATTGGCCTCTCAGGAGATAAATATCCAGCTTCTAGGGATTGGAACTTTATCTTAGGTACAAAGTTCAAGAAGGGCCAAGTGTATAGAGTTAGAAGGACAAGAAGAAAAAGTAAAGCCACATGTGACAAATATAGCCATAAAATTATGGGGACATGGTTTGTTGCAGCAATGGAAAACAGATTAACATTCCTCCGATCTCAGAAACAAATCATAAAATAAAAACGTTTCTGAGAAAAATATTAAAAGGTATTCTCAAGAGGAGTCACAGACAGTTCAGGATGTTTATAATCAGAAAACAACAGCTGTCAGTCTACCTTTAAAATGCCTAACTGATAAGCCTGTGTGGGTGAAAAAATGGCCAAGGACAAAAGAAAAATTACAGGTTCTAGAATAGCTGGTATAACAGTAAACTTAAAAAAATAAGCCAGGTATAGCAGGGTGCAGTGGCACACACCTGTGATCCCAGCACTCGGAAGGCAGAGGCAGGTGGATCTCTCCGAGTTCAAGGCTATGTCCAGAACAGCCCAGGTTACACAAAGAAACCATGTCTGGAAAAACCTGGAAGGGAAAAAAGAATGATTTGAACAGGAGAAATCTCCTGAATAAAGAGAAGCGATAGTTGATCAGACATCATGGTCATTCAATACAAACTAACTTATAGAGACTAACAAATGCCTTTCATTTGATCAAGCAGGAAAAAAAAAAAAAAAAAACCTTAGTAATATTTTTGAATGATAAGTTACCTAAGGCATGAAATTTTAAAAAAAAGGAGGGGGGATTTCTTAGACCACATATCTTAATTCTTTGTGAAAATGTTAGTTTGTAATTTGCCACATGGCCCATGTCATCTTGGACATCAGCTTTTGAGTTTTCGTCTTATATCAAAAAGATATTTTTGTTGTTTGGTATTAAAAACACAGTTAAGAGAATTGAAATGTTTTAAGTAAATTCAAAGGGTTACACAGTTCAAACTTGTTTTCTAAATCTGGAAGAGTTGAGTGGTTTGGAGCAAAGATAAAATATGTGAGCAGGGCAGTGGTAGCTCATGTCTTTAATCACAGCAGAAGCAGGCAGAAATCTCTAAGTTGTTTTCTAAATTGTAGAGTTACAGTAAACAAGGTGATGGTGGCATAGGCCTATAATCCCACCACCCAGGGACAAAACTCAGATACAAGTCCTAATTGGTGCATTTGCACACTAGACAAATCACATGCCATATTTAAGGATTATTATAAAAACCCTCTACAGGCTTACTAGAAAAGGCAGTTGATTTCCAGTGGGGACAGAAACCAAGAGCAACTTCTGTAACTGTCAATAAGCTCATTGATGCTGTTCATGCAAACCTGAACAATATTGAAGCAGATCATATCTTTATTATAGATATCATATTAACTGGATAACTGACAACTGGGGAGTCCTCAAAATGCAAAAGGGAATCCACCAACATTTGCCACTTGGCTTCTATTGCAAACATTCCATATATAGAGAATAAATATTCTCTGAGAAACAATTCGGGACAATTTAAGAGGCATGGAGAAACTTATAGTCAGTCATTGCCAACCACATTATGGTCACAAGAGCACACAATGATGCACTGGATCCATCTGAAGGCAGAGTCCTTAGCAGGCTTAGCCATAGAAGGAAAGGTATTACAGTGAAACTGTTATCTCAATTCTTTCATGACCAGGATGTGGGTAGCAAAGGGGTCTATGCCTTCCCCCCACTGAGGAAATAGTTCAGTTCCCTAAAATCCATCCCCATCCCTAACATCCGGGCACAGTGGCACATGCCTGTAATCCTAGCTTCAAGGAGGCAGAGGCAGGCAGATCTCTGTGAATTTTTAAGGCCAGCATGGTCTACAAATTGAGTCCAGGATAGCCAAGGGTACAGAGAGAAACCCTACTTGGGGGTGGAGTGGGAGGTAGGGGGTGGGGATGGGGGATCCATCCCTAAACCACTCACTTCTCCCTATAAAAGAGACATGTATTGAATTCTGGGGACTAACAACATGGTCACAACATTTGGCTAACGCATGGTTTACTCATGATTCGTCGACCACTGATAGAACCAAAACTAATGGAAAATGGCAGCCTATTACCATGGAATAAAACAGCCAATACTGAGGGAAGGAAGCACAAAGTCAGCACAACAGTATTGGCTATAAGACAAGCAACTAGGAAAGCAACTAGGAATCCCTGTCTTCTCCAATTCATGATACATGTGCAACGGTATAGTCATATGGTCATCAAAATAAGAAATGATTAGCCGGCAGATAAAGGGCAAAGATATCTGGTCAAGGGAGGCATGAATGGAAATAGCATCAAATTTTATATAGCTCATATAGGCAAGAAAAATAAAACATCTGAAAATAATGAAATAGTGGACAAATTGGCATCATGGTTAATTAAGACTAGAATATTAAAATTTACCAGGAACAAATTCAGAATTTATCAGCAATGATGACAGATTATTCATTTGAAAAACTTGAAAGTTTACCCCTACCACTAAAAAATAAGGGGAAACAGAACCTAATTAAATCAGGACAATGAGAATAACTATTATAAGGAATCCATAGCCAGGTGGTGGTTCACACCTTTAATCACAGCACTTAAGAGGCAGAGGCAGGCACATAAGAATTAGTGATTAAAAAATAAAAAGAATTAGTGATTTAAAATTAAAAGCAACTTGCAAAAGGCTGGCTGAAATTCAAAGTGAATGTATGTTGTAATCTAAAAATAAATACACTTAAACCTTGAATTTATGTTTAACAAGGAGGAATATAGGCATATTTATTCACACATACTAAGGTATATTTTTGAAATTTCAAAAGAATTTTTAAATTATCAATGGAAAGATAGTACTTTTTCTGTTGCCAAAAAATACTTTGCCCCAGGAAAGCTGTAACTTTCCAAAGAATGAAACCCCACCAGAGTTAGGGTTGCAGCAGGGTTTTGCTTTTATCTTTCCAAGAGATTAAAAGCATCCAAATAAGAAATCCGGAGACTACCCAACAAATGAACCATCCAAAGAAAAAGGACAGATCATCAAGAGTAAATGATCCCAAGAAAAAGAGTAAATTGGCCAAATGGTATTGCTGCCCTCCACCGACATAAATGGCAGATGGTTTTTATGTAGTCCCAATTCAATTAAAAATTAAAGCTGGCTTTGGGGTTGGAGCATGGCCCTCTCCTTCTCTAAACTCATGCATGCGTGTTAAAGGAAAATCCAAAATCTCTGTCTCATATCACAAGAGCCACCTGGTATGGGACAGAAGGGGGAAAAAGGGGGTTGGTAGAGAAACTACTCTATTGCCACTGATCTCATTTTCATTTGACTCTTTAAAACATTTCTTTTCTTTTTTTGATTAATATTTATTATATATAGTGTCCTGCCTACATGTACACCTGCAAGCCAGACTAGGGTACCAGATCACACTATAGATGGTTGTGAGCCACCATGTGGTTGCTGGGAATTGAACTCAGGACGTCTGGAAGAGCAGGCAGTGCTCTTAACCTCTGAGTCATCTCTCCAGCCTCTAAAACATTTCTCTTTTGTTTTGTTTGTTTTCCCTAAAACATTTCTTAAGGAATAAGTATTACCTCAAAATCTGTAAGATTATTATGTATATATAAAGTTTCTATTGTGTTACCTATAGTTATACAGAACACTAACTAATTCTAGAAATAAGCCTTTTCTAGCTTCCTTTATGTATTTTCAAGATTGAATCTGAAGCAGGTAACTAGGAACAAAGTTTGTATACGTTGGATGTACTTAATAGTTTGTGATCCTCAAACCTTTCAGATCTTGTTTTCTACAATAACCATGACCTTTCCAACAGTAAACTTTGAGGTCTCCAAGAAGATAACAGGGCCCTGCAATGACGAAGTATCTGAATTGTGGTAACAGGAATCATCTGGAAAACCTGCCCCTTGCCTCTTCTACCAGCAAGTTCTGCACAAACAGTGGACCTTTAGGCTGACGGCCTCTAAAGTGACAAACACCACCCAATGGGTCAACAAACTTCTCAGGGCATTCAAACTGCTGAGTTCTTAGGAGACTGACACACGTTTTACAGAATTTAGAACTCAAAAACACTTAACCCTAAAATGGACAAATACAACCAAGCTAGACATTGTGGAAAGCTTGGAAGAAATAGTTCCATTACTGTAAACAGCTGTACCGTGTTAGAGTTAAAATCTTTCCTTTTTATTTAGATAAAAAGGGGGAAATGTTGCAAAAACCAGATACCATATCACAGATACAAAAAATTCACCTGATAAAGTCCGTTATCTAACCAGGGCAAACGTGCAGAAGAAATCAACAAGGAACAATAAACACAATGCTGCTGTTCTGAGACTGGGAACAAAGCAAAGGCTTCCTTACTAACACCCAGCGCTGGAGGGAAGGTCACAGTGAGTTCCACACAGCAAGAAAAAAGGTAAGGCATTCACATTAGGAAGGAAAGGAAAGCTGCTTTTATTCACAAATAATCTAACAATACAGGTAAAAAGTTTAGTCTAATGAAGCTTTAGGAAAATAAGGTGACCATACAAAAATCATCCAGATTTCTATAAGCCAAAATTACTATTTTAAAATAGTATGTTTTAAAGTACAGTGTGTAAGCCCGACACTTAGAACGTTGAATTGGGAGGACTGCCACAGATTTGATGATAGCAAGGGCTGATGAGACCTTGTCTTAATAAAAAGCCTAGGCTACAGAGTAAGATCGGGCTATAACAATTAATTAATTAATTAATTAATATGATTTTTAGTAGAATAAAAAAATTAAATGTGAAAAAAACCAACAAAACATAAACAGGCTTGTAAAACTGAAATACACAGACATTGTTGAGAGAAACTTAGTGAACTAAATAGAGGATGGTGCAGGCCATGAATTCAGTACCCACATAATCCAAGTACCCACATTAAAAAAAAAACTGGGGAAAATGTGGTCCTGTGTGTCTTCAATCCTAATTGGATGGAAGTAAAAGACAGACCAATAGAACACGACATGTGGGGACAGAAAAGGCAGATCTCTCACTTTTGAGTCCAGGCTGGCCTCAAACTCATAGAGATGCACCTGCTTCCACCTCCTGAGGCTGAGATTAAAGGTGTGCGCCACCATGCCTGGCCTTCCAATTGTTTTTTTTTAATTAATAATAAAAATAAACAAGGTAAAATTAAATTTGTAAATATAAAAACCACAATTTACATCCCTGACTACACCACAGACTCACTGTAAAGCTACAATTTAAAAAGTTGGCATTTGGGCTAGAGAGATAGATTAGTGGTTAAGAGCAAGTTCTGCTTTTGAGGAGGACCCAAGTTTAAGCTCCAACACCCTTCTAAGGCACCTCACCACCACCTGCAACTCTAGCTCCAAGGGATTTGGTATCTCTAGCCTCCTCAGAAAAATGCACTCAAATGCATATACATAGACAAGCACTTAGGTGGCAGAAGCAGGCTGAGCTCTGTGAGTTTGAGGCTAGCCTGGTCTACAAAGTGAGTTCAGGAAAGCCAAGGATACACAGAGAAACCCTGTCCAAAAAGAAAGAAAGAAAAAATACATCCCATTCTTTTAAAAACACACAAATAAAGCCAAATGAAAAGAGTACAATTCATTGACAACCACCATTCACCATGCATCCAAAAATGAGTGTGTGTACCAAAGACGCTTAATTCCTGCTAAGATGGCTAACAAATGGCAAATATATGTAGGAAAAGATGTTCACTAACCTTTTGTCACCAGGAGCAAAAACAAAGAAAAATGCAATCAAGTAGACAGGCTAAAATGTAACAATACCAAGTGTTACCAAAATCATGGTGCTTATGGACTATGCCACAATGCTTGAAGGAATGTAAAACAGAACATCCAAACAGTGTGGTTGCTTTTCTATAAAGTTAAAAAACACTTATCATAAAACCTAGTAATTTATTTCTAAATATTATTCCTCAATAAACATGAAAATATGTTCATGTGAAAATTTACACTAGAAAAATCCTAACAACTCTCTGGAAAGCCCAAAATTTGTGTCACTTGTTAGGCAACATTACAAACTTTGATCTATTTTACAATGCATGCTACTTAAAGACAAAAAGGAAATGAACCACTGGGACACAAAGTAGCATGGATGAACCTCAAAGGCCCTCTGTTGTCAGAAAAGCTGGAGTAGGAAGCCAATACTGTCCGGTAACTTGAGTAACGGCAAAACAGTACCATTTTGCATCAATCTACCTAACAGATTGGTTGCTGTCAACATCTGGAGATGAAACTGATTACAAAAGACTAAGAGAGATTTTCGTATAATTTAATTGTTCATGACTAGCAGTGGTTACACAGTGTGGTCATTTGTCGAATCTCAGCAAACTATATTTAGAATTTATGAGCTTTTAAATACAACTGAAACTCATTTTTAAAAAATAAGGCTAGTGTTAAATGTTAAGAGGATGGATGACTTCCAGGAAGCACAGTCTTCCACACAACACGACCGCTGCACACTAGAACTCAAAGAGACTACAGCAACTCACACAAGACCTGGAGGGGTCCTAGCCCTGAAGTGGACACGGGGTCCCACCACTAACCAAAAAGCTATTCTACAATTGAAACTCACTGACCAAAAAAAAAAAAAAAAAAAACCAGTTTTCTCCAATAGAGTCTCCCCGGTATATAAACCACACTTCAAGGCAGGCTGCATACTCAGGGGTATATGGGCAAGACAAAACAAACTCAATAGTATTTTTGTAGTAGACTTTTAAAAAATTTCTGCTGTATTTGGGCTTTTTTTTTTTTTTTTGTCTTTTGCTTGTTTAATTTTCCTTTTTGTGGGACTTTTTTTTAGAGTGTGTTTTTTACTCTTTATTATTATTATTTTGTTTGTTTTCTCAAGACACGGTTTCTCTTGTAGTGCTGACCTCACTTTGTAGACCAGGCTGGCCTTGAACTCACAGAGATCTGTCTGCCTCTGCTTCCCAGTGCTGGGATTAAAGGCGTGTGCCGCCACTACACCTTCAGTGTGTGTTTTATTATATTGTTTTGTGTTTGTTTTTTTTAAAGCGAGAAAGAACCAGAACATAAAGTTCTGGGAATAGAGAGATGGGGTGGTTCTGGAAGAAGTAGGAGGGGAAATGATCAAAATGCAATGTAGGAAAATGTTTTTCAATTAAAAAAAGTTTAAACCCCTCCATGTATTTTGAGTGTGTATTTGGAGTCACTGGTAACTGGAAAGGAGGAACGAAGTACTGAACTAAGGCTGGGCAGCAAGCACCTTAACTCACTCACTGGTCCCTCCCCTCTTTTATCTTTTGGGAAAACCCTTTCAATATGAAAAACAGCCTATATAAATTCAATTAGCATACTTTAATCGTAAAAGTTAGCTTTTTATCAGAATATGTAAAATTAGCCAAATTTAGACTTTAAGCAGAAAATTTGATTTTGGGGTTTTGTTTGTTTGCCTGCTTTTTGTGAGAGTGTTTCTCTGTGTAGCCCTGGCTGTCCTGGAACTAGACTAGGCTGGCCTTGAACTCAGAGATGTTCCTGCTTCTGCTTCACAAATGTTAGGACTAAAAATTTAGATTATTTTCAATGATATGTATGTGTGGCTAGGTACCAGTTTGTGCAGACATCCCTGGAATTAGCAAAGAAGGTTGGGTTCCATGGGGCTCCAGTTACAGGCACTTGTGAGGCATCCAACATAGATGTCAGAAGCAAATTCAGTTTCTCTGCAAGAACAGCAGGAACTGTTAGCTGCTGAGTCATGGATTATTAAATCTATCTTACATTTACTTTTTACTGTGTGTGTGTGCACATGTGCAGGCTCACAAATGTGGGCCTGCACATGCTACAGTTGGTATGTATGTAAGGTCAGAAGGCAACCTACAGCGATCAGATTTTTCATTCCATTATGTGCGTTCCAAGGTTCAAACTCGGGTCATGAAGCCTGGGGACAAGCACTTTTACCCTTTAAAACCATCTCAGTGGCCCATTATGTATATGGCTATTCTGTCTTTATGTATGTTTATTCAACACATGTGCTCAATGTCTGGGAGATCAGAAGATGACACTGGATCCCCCAGAACCTGAGTAAGAGACAGTAGTGAACTATCACATGGGTGCTGGGAATTATACCTCAGTCTTCTGTAAGAGGAGCAAGTGTTATTTACCACTGTCCTATCCCTCCAGGCCTCTATAAAAAGCCTTTAAAAGTACCATAACTTTAACTTTTCCAGTTAAAATACAGAGTTTTAGAATATACTCACCATATAAGACTACCCCTCTTCCAACACAAACACACACACACACACACACACACACACACACACTGCACAGCAGACTCAGGCTGCAAACTCTTTTTTGTTTGTTTTGTTTTGTTTTTCTGACACAGGGTTTCTCTATGTACCCTTAGCTGTTCTGGACTTGCTTTGTAGACCAGGTTGGCCTCGAACTCACAGCAATCCGCCTGCCTCTGCCTCCTGAGTGCTGAGTTTAAAGGCGTGAGCTTTATTTTTAACTGAAAAGTTAACGTTGGGGTTGTCTTATATGCCAGAAAATATGATAATAAATCAAAACCTGTAATTATAAAATCAAAGAAAACCTCCTGACTAAAAGAAATATGTAATAAATGTTTTTTACACTACAAAACAAAAGCACAAAATCTTAAGTTTATAAAATAATGTATGAAAATGCTTGATTTGGGCTGCTACAAAGCTTTGTAAACAGAAAAAAAAAAATAATAAATACTGCTAAAGCAAAGTAATTCAAACTCTAAAACTTAAGCTTCTGCTTACTCTTCGTCGGGGCTGGGGGAAGCCATCTCTGTGTCTTCGTCTTGTTCGAGATCGTGCCTGGATCCCCTGTCCTTTACTAAGTGGGTCAAAGGACTCTGTAATAATCAGCAGAAAGCACAATGTGAGGTATGCAGCTCAGACTTAAAGAGAAATCAGAAACAGAAGTATCAGCAATCATCAGTCTATTCTTTGTGATAAATAAACTTCACTTATATATTGCAAAAACAAAGGATTGAACATATGAACAGAAAGTTCACTATCAAGGAAACCTTTCATAAGCTGTTACTGTTAAAAAGGTCTTAAAAATTGCAAAAAGTCAAATTAACAGACACATTCATAAAGGCAGAGAACTTGTGTGACCTATATAATCCTTAATACATCACAACTGCTTAATAATGCAAGGATGGAGGCCTGCCAATCTTCTGAAATAGATGACCTTCAGGAGTCATTCCACGCTGCACAAACCTGATGGAAAATCTGCCTCCAGATCCTGTTCTGTTTCCCCTTTTGAGAATTGTTTCAGTTCTGAATCAGCTTCTTGCACAGCATTTGACTTCAAGGCGTAATGATTCAGCTCTTCCTCCCAGCTATGAGGAGTGGATACTGCCTCTGACTCAAGATCACCACTATACGTACTTCCTTGGTCTGAAAGTAAGGAAAATATACAGGCTCTCTTGACATACTTAGAAATTCTCCTGAGCTTCTACATACTAAAAACCGAAATATGATTGACAGATACTTAACCAGACAAAAATAATAAAATAACCTGTAGCTGGAGAAACAACTCCATTAGTAGAGTATTTGCTTTGTAAGCAGAAGGATCTGACTTTGATCCCCAGAACCCACGTTTAAAAAAACAAATGGACAGGCATAATGTCATGATGCAATCCAGCACCTAGGAAGCAGAGACAGGTGAATTCCTGGTGCTTGCTGAACAGCCTGACTAGCTTACGTGGCGAGTTTCAGGCTAGTAAGCAAAGAGGTTTTTGCCCCCAAGTGGATGATGCCTGAGAAAAAGAATCCAAAGATGTCTTCTAACCTCGATATACATTGATCACATACATGAATGTAATACCCACATTCACTCACATGCGTGTACAAACACACACACACACACACACACACACACACACACAAATAACTTCTTGGTCAGTTTCCCAGAACTGGATTCCTATTCTTGGTAAGCCCTATGATGCATTACCTCAATGAATAAAATATTTGAGGTAGTTTTTATTATTTGCATTACAAATAAGCATGACAATCAATTCACAAATTAGGTAAAATTATAAAATACTACAGGATACTAAAATACTAAGGATGCTAATTCTTATGAGTTTCTATTGTTAGCAGAAGATAGCATTTCCAAAAACTAAAATATATTTATAACTACAGACCTTTTTCAAATATCTTGGTGTCTAGAAAGAGTTCTTGTTCAGAAGTTTGAGATTCTTAAAAACAAACAAACAAACAAACAAAACACATCTCAAATGAAATGACTTCTTGATAGTACTACTCACAAAACAGACTTCTATACATAAGGCCTGATTCATCATCTAATGAAACATCTGTAATAAAAGCAGTTAAGTCATTCGTGTTGTCAACAATCTTTACACTTCTAGATAGCAATGTGAGAGAAGCCATAGTGAAAAGAGACTTGGTTTTTGATTCTGTATTCTTTTGCCAGTTGAAATCTTCTTATATAGGAACATGTGCACATACACACATGAAAAATTGTTCCACTCACATAAACCGTTTGCATTTGCTTCTGAAGGCCAGCGGACTTAGAATAGAAATAATTGTTACATGAGCACTAAACACACAGAACTGATGATAACACAATTCAGTGAAAAATAGATACTTCAAATGAAGTTCACAAATTCACTATGCAAAGGGTATTATCTCAAATTACTTAAGAAAACATTCTGGCTTATGTTTTGTTTTTCACTAAAATCAAAGAGAAATTAGTCCTATATCCTATTTCTCCTTCCTGTATTTCTTAACAATTTCATCTGACTTACACTAAAGTGATTCCAAATGTTTGTCTTTAAGCTAGCATACTTTCTAAAATGGTGCTTCTCAAATACATTTATTAATGCCACACTGTAAATGGTACTTAAGAAGCACACATGTCCATTTGACAAAGGTTTGCTGAAGCTTAGCTGACATGATTCATCTTGAGTGGACTCAGGAAGTGGTTAATGATGGCCACAGGCAGGGGCAGGACTGGAGCCTTTCACAGCTTTACTTATTTTATCAGCAGCACTCCTGATTTTATGAAGGATGAAGGTCATTAACCCCATTCCTACTCAAATTTCCTGGTAAACCTGGGTAAAGCAGGGTTTCAGTGGGACCTAGATATTCTTAGTAAGATTTTGAAGCATGTCAGCAGACCAAGGCCACACAATATTCCACAACACACTGGGAAAGGTCACTGAGCCCCCTAAAGCTTTTCTGACTTAATGATCAGCAAAAACAAAGTTCTCCATCTGTAACGTAGAGAGATCCACAAATGTTAAATAGTAATGTCAGGGAGAAGTCTCCCCGCCCCCGTCTGAATACTCGCTTTTGCTATTATACAGTTTAGACTGGCTATATGACTCTTTTGCCTCACCCTCTCAAGTACTATAATAACGGATAGGTGATACCGTGCCTGGCTACAAAAGGCCAACTTAAAATAAGTTGTGTGTTTTTTTTTTTTTTTTTAAATCATGAATTGTCTTAACTTTTAAATTAAACATACTATCAGAAGTTAAAGTTGTTCAAGAAGAGTAATAATATTCTTATATTCTAAGACATTCAGTAGCAAATGAGTAAGAATTATAAGATAATACATTAAAGAGGAAGTATATAAGAAATATTGTTTTGCCTGGACTCAGTGGTTAAGAATGCCACCTGCTCTTCCAATGGTCCCGAGTTCAAGTCTCAGCAACCACATGGTAGTTTGCAACCATCTATAATGTTATCTGATGTCCCTCTTCTGGCCTGCATGCAGGTGTACATGCAGGCAGAGCACTGTATACATAATAATAAATAAGTAAATCTTTAAAAAGAAATATTGCTTCTACTGATCTCAATATGTATGATTTGCAAACTTGTTGGTCAGTTATGAGCACATTATGTTCTTGCAGATAACCTGAGTTTAGTTTCCAGCCTGTAACTCCACCTCCAGGGATCACTGGCCTCCTCAGGCATTGCACTTAAGTGCACAAACCCACACACAAGACATACACATACACACTCACACATAGTTAAAAATAGCACAAATCTCAAAAGACCCAAACCTGCTGGAAATACAGAAGGTTTGCTTTCTTTCTTTCTTTCTTTCAAGATTTATTTATTGTGCATACAGTGTCTGCCTGCATGTGTGCCTGCATGCCAGAAGAGGGCACCTGATCTAATTACAGATGGTTGTGAGCCACCATGTGGTTGCTGGGAACTGAATTCAGGACCTCTGGAAGAGCAGACAGTGCTCTTAACCTATACGCCATCTCTCCAGCCCTGCATTGTTTCTGACATGAAATAATGCAAACCCACCAGCAAGCAGGACATGCTGGTCTATGATGATAATCAAAGGCAAGGGATTAGAAAGATCAGCCGTGGGCTACAAGAAACCCTGCTTCAAAAAACAAAGGAAAACCTTTAAAGGATATTTGGCTCAAAAACCACAGAGAGTATTCTTAGTTCATTCATGACATATGAAAATGCTTTTGTACTTCACATTCCATTAATTATATTTTCTCTACTTTCTGTAACCAAAAATTAAGAAGGTACAATCAAAGTTAGACAACTTCCTAGAATAAAATCAGTAAAGCACTGTTTGACTATGTGCTGTGAAGCCAAATTCTATCATTTCCTAAGCAGTAAGCGGTACAAAACTTATATTCTATTTCAAGATGAGAAATGTCAATTAAGCAATGCTCTCTTCACAGGCTAGTTCTGAAGACGAAAAGCAGCAGAACAACACAGAACACTCAGGCCTGACTAGTCTGTGGGACGCACACATGAAGAAAGGGCTCCCTAACAGAACTTGACTTGTCTAGGTCACTGAGCCAACAGGCCTTCTGTCCCTTTGCTTCTGTTTAGTTAACATAAGAAGCAGTTGATTATAAATTAAAAATTCTTGTACATGGAACATAGGTTTGAATAAGGATAAAATAAAAAAATAATATAAAATTTAAAATTACCGATACAAGAAAATTGTAGAATTGTAGGTAAACTTAAAAAAAAAATTCTTTATTATAAAGACTGCACGAACCTCCCTGGGACAGAGTCTTTTCCTTCTCTTCATCTTCTGCCATCATTTCTGCCATCTCAAGGAGATCTGCTTCAAATGGATGTGTGGGAAGTTTCTCTTTAATGTCTTCAACACTCTCAGCGGCTTTATCTCCATTATCCGTGGAGGATGGAATAAGCATGGGTACAGGCATCTGAAAGAACAAGGCATACAAGCAGACAGAGCACTGTATACATAATAAATAAATCTTTTTTAAAACATAAATTTTCTTTAATCTTTCTTGCTTCATTTTCAAAACTGTCAAATGGAAAATATTTAATAGAAAGTGAGAAAAATGAGACGAATCTTTTAACTCTGCGACAGTTCAGTCCATTTAAAAAATTTTAATATCATCAACATCATTCCCACCATCATCACTATTATTTAATATGTTCTTTGGGTGGGTATGTGTGCCACAGTTAGAGACAATGTGTGAAGTCAGTTCGACCCTTCCACCTTTATGTAGGTTCCAGGGATTGAATTCACATCATCAGAGTAGTTTAATTGCACAGCAGCAAGCACCAGTTCAACCCCTTTGCTGGCCCAGAAACCAAGATTCACACATATTTTTTTTTTTCCTTCTTCTTTTTTTTCCCCCTACTGAGTAATCTCACTACTAACTTTTTCTTTTTTTCTTTGGTTGCTTTTCAGATTTACTTATGTATATGAATGTTTTGTTTGCATGTATGTGTAATACATGCATGTCTTAGTGCCCACAATTGTCAGAGGAAGGCAGTTACAAAAGGGTGAGCCACAATATGGGTGCTGGGAATCAAACCTAGGTTCCCTGACTCTCAGTCTTTGTTTTGGTTTCTTTCAGGCAGGGTCTCACTGTAGCCAAGACTGGCCTGGACCACACTTTGTAGCCCAGACTGAACCCCCCTGGCTGCAATCCTCCTTCCTCAGCCTCACAATTTACTGGGATTATAGGTGTGAGCCACCATGCTACATCATAACATTCTTTCAGAAGATAAAATATGAGTAAAAGACATCTTCTACATTCTCCATAATAAATAACAAAGGCAATATAACAGCAGCCAACCAGAATTAAGTATATTTTACTAACAAATGAAACATTGTATTACACAGCTGTACAATTTTAAATGAGGAAAATGCAAGCTAAATTAGACTTCATCTGTCAATGATTACTCACGGGAACGGGGATCCCAAAGGGGACAGGAGTGTACTGGGTATAAAGATGAAGAGGTATAGGAACAAACACGGGCACGGGGACGGGGACCACCATGACCTGCGGCTCGTTTGGAGTGTCTTCTAAGGAAAAAAAAAAGCACATAAAGACCAAAAGGATTAGAAACACTTTAGTGAAATTCCATCTTAATAGAGAATTTGCGCCAAGCATTGGTGCACACATGTTTAATCCCAGCACTTGTGAGGCAGAGGCAGCCAGATCTCCAGGTTTGAAGCCAGCCTTTTTAAAAAAGGCATGACCCCCAGTAGGGCAGTGGTGGTGCATGCCTTTAATCTGGGAGGCAGACGCAGGCATACCTCTGTGAATTCGAGGACCAGCCTGCTCTACAGAGTGAGTTTCAGGACAGCTACAGCTAAAACAGAAAAACCCTGTTTCAAAAAACAAAACAACAACAAAGGTATGACCGCCGGAACAGAGACAACAGCAAAATAATTGACCAAAGACCATACCAAACTTAAAATGTTATATACAGAAACAATTCAAGAGCTAAGAGATAAGTTATAAAATAAGAAAAAACCAAAACAGAACAAAATTCAAACTGCACACCTGACAGGGACTAATATCTAGAATATAGAAGAAATTCAAACAAGTAAACAGCAAAAGAACAAATAATCTGACTTATAAATGGTCTATATAGATATCTCTGTAGAGAGGCTGGCATGGTGGCACAAGCCTTTAATCCCAGCACTCGCAAGGCAGAGGCAGGCAGATTGCTGTGAGTTCGAAGCCAGCCTGGTCTACAAAGCGAGTCCAGGATAGCCAAGGCTACACAGAGAAGCCCTGTCTCGAAAATCAAAAAACAAACAAACAAACAAAACCTGTCTCAAAAAAACACATAAATGAACAATACAAAGATTTGAATATGCTTATAACCTGCAAGAGCCCACTGTAATTCAAGATTTGCCCACAAGGTGTTGCTGGTGGAACCTTTCAGAGGGCCTTATGTCAAGGGGAACCATACCCTTAACAGGTATTAAAGGGTTTCTCTGTTCTCCGTAAAGAAGCAATCAATTGCTTGTTCCCACAGATGTTAATATCAATGTTACCCACAGCAGGTGGTAACAAAGGTCAAGAAGCTGCATCCCCAAACCTGTGTGATGACCTTCAAAATTATGTGGTAAACAAACCACTTCTGTTTAAGTTAGCTGCCTTGGTTATTTCAATATAATGAAAACAAAAAACAACAACAACAAAAAAAACAAGTGACTATGCCAATAAAAATGATTCAAAGTCATTAATGATCACCAGAGAAATGTCCATCACAACAATAATGACAGGGCTGGGCAGATGTGCAGATAAGTGCACTTGCTGCTCTTACAAAAGACCTGGGTTCCCTTCCCAGCACCTACATCAGGTGGCTCATAACTACCTGAAACTTGTGTTCCAGAAAACTCAATCCCCTCACCCTCTTCTGGCTTCTTTGGGCATTTGCATGTGCCTAGTACACATACAGACAAGAATGCACACAAACATATAAATAAAAATAAATTTTACAAATTAAAATGAAATACCATTACCGTCAAAAAAAAAAAAAGAAAGAAAGAAAGAAAAAGAGGGAAAAAAATTCTGGTGAGACAGCGAAAGGGGACTCTAACACTTCTAGGTGGACAATATAAATTAGTACAGCCATTGGAAAATAATGAAAAGTTTCTCCGCCCCCCCCACCCCCGCCCGAGACAGACAGGGTTTCTCTGTGTAGCACTCGGGAGGCAGAGACAGGCAGATCACTGTGAGTTCAAGGCTGTCCTGGTCTACAAAGTGAGTCCAGGACAGCCATGGCTACACAGAGAGACCCTGTCTCAAAAAACCAACCAAACAAAAAACCCACACGCATTAAAAAAAAAAAAAAAAAACCCAAACCCAAAAAACTCACTAGGAGGGGTGAGCAGCTAAAAGTACTTGTTGCTCTGCAGATGACCCAGATTCAAATCACAACGCCCACATGACAGGCCACAAAGGTCTGCACCTTCTCTCCGAGAGGATCCCGTATCCTTCAGATTTCCATGGGCACCATGTATATGCACACAGTACACATACATACATACATACATACATACATACATACATGTAGGCAGGGCATTCACACACATAAAATGTAACTAAAAAACAACAAAAACTCTGTAAGAACGGTAGGTCCCTAACATTTTTTACTATAGGCTAAATTCCTGAACGTGGTCAAGAGGAGGGCTACTCATCAATTAGCTTTTACTCACAAGATGGACATTCTACCCAAAAACTGACAGGCCAAGAACGATGGGATTCTAATCACTCTCACCCAAGATCACTTTCAGAGCAGAACGCCTATGGTGAGAGATGCTGCCTATGGATTTTGACGCTGCTCAAAATCCAGAGAGGCAGTGCAGAGATTCTGCAAGGAGGTAGAGGCAGTTCCTAAGAAAGCTTTGAAATTTTCCACAAGGCAGTTGAATTTTTGTTTTGAGACAATGTTTCTCTATGCGTAGCCCTGGCTGGCCAAGAACATATGTAGATTAGGCTGGTCTCAAATTCACAGCTTTTGCCTCTTTCTCATGAGTGCTAAGACTAAAGGCATGCACCACTACCCTTAGTACTTAAAAAACAAAAAACAAAAACAAACAGGATAATATTTCTCTGCATCTCCCTGGCTCTCCTGGAACGTACTTTGTAAACCAGGCTGGCCTTAAACTCAAAGATCCTCCTGCCTCTGTCTCCTGAGTGCTGGGATTAAATGGATGTGCCACCACCACCAGTTGAAATTGACTTTTTAAAATAGTATGAGGGAATGGAGACAAGTGTTCCATGCAAAAGCACAGGGCTATATAAATACCACTAAATGAACGTGTGCACGAGTGGAAAAACAATTACTGAGTTCTATGAACACAAGAGCACATTAGGAAGCTAAACCATCTTTGAATCAAGTCCCATCTACATTGTTCTAAAGCTTATACTGAACCTACATTAGTTATTAACCAAAAAATTAAATGTACTCAAAATACAGTATGATGAATTAGCTTCTTTTTGAGCTGCCTCGTTACACCTCATACAGAGAAATACCTGATTCACAAGCACATTGTGCAAACTACACTGAACAGTGTATATATGCAGGAAACAGTGTACTCAAGGTAAGAAAATGCTCCATTCCCTTGCCCTAAACAAAATAATAAATCCCAAGGAACATACCTGTCTGGCTTTCTTTGTTTTGAGTATGTGGTTTGCATGAAGTGGCTTTAGTCTGTGTGATGGGTTTGCACAATAAAGCTTTGTTCTTTAAAAGCCTTGGAGGTTGGGAAGGTGGAAGTTTCAGGGCATCTGTTTGAGTACTTGCCTAGTTAAAAATAAAAAATAAAAAATTAGAAACCAAAGGATTTTCAAAATGTTTTGAGTAACTGTTAGAATTTATTATTTAATATTATTTTTTAATTATTACTATTACTTTATTATTATTATTGTTTTGTTTTTCAAGACAAGGTTTCTCTGTGTAACAACTCTGGCTGTCCTGGAACTCTTTCTGTAGACGAGGCTGGCCTCAAACTCATGGAGATCCACCTGCCTCTCCCTCCCAAGTGCTGCGATTAAAAGATATGTGCCACCACTGCCTGGTTGTTAGAATTTTAACTTTTTTTTAAAAAGATTTTTTTTTATTCATTTATTATATACAGTACTCTACTTGCATGTACATGTGCAGCCCAGAAGAGGGTATCAGATCACTTTATAGGTGGTTGTGAGCCACCATGTGGTTGCTGGGAACTGAACTCAGGGCCTCTGGAAGAGCAGACAGTGCTCTTAACCTCTGAGCCATCTCTCCAGCCCCCTAGACATTTAACTTAAAAAAACAAACAAGCAAAAAAACAAACAAACAAAAAACAAAACATATATTATATACTTGAAATAGGTAGTAACCAGAGTATTTAATAACTATCAACTGACTGAATGTACTTACTATTATTTGTTTATCAAGAAAAATTCCAATGAGCTTACAGTAAAACACTGACAACCAGGACAGTGGTAGTTTTTAATGAGAAATGTTACTTTCTGACTGAGTTAGACGCTAACACAGTCCTAGAGGATGGCCTCAAATTCAGAGATCCACTTCTGCTGCCTCCCCAAGTGCTGGGATTAAAAGTGTGCACCACCAAATCGGCTATATGGTTATGAATAATTTGTTTTGTTTTCTTTTGTTTTTTCAAGACAGGGTTTCTCTGTGTAGCCTT
The DNA here is from genome assembly GCF_903995435.1 of Acomys russatus. Classification (NCBI taxonomy): domain Eukaryota; kingdom Metazoa; phylum Chordata; class Mammalia; order Rodentia; family Muridae; genus Acomys; species Acomys russatus. The sequence goes on from NC_067165.1 coordinate 21,121,590, forward strand.
GACTGTCCTGGACTCGCTCTATAGACCAGGCTGGCCTTGAACTCACAGCGATCCACCTGCCTCTGACTCCCAAGTGCTGGGATTAAAGGTAAATAATTAGATAAAGGTATCTACCAAACATTCAAAGAAATAAAGGTATCCCAGGCGTGGTGACGCATGCTCAAGAGGCAGAGACAGGCGGATCTCTGAGTTCGAGGGCAGTCTGGTCTACAGAGTGAGTTCTAGAACAGCCAAGAGAAAAAACAGAGAAACTCTGTCTTAAAAACCCAAAAATTTAAATAAATAAATAAATAAATAAATAAATATATAGAAAGAGATGATCAGATAATAGAAAGTCCACTCATCAACAATTATATTCTGGGCTGGAGAGATGGCTCAGTGCTAAAGAGCACTGTCTGTTCTTTCAAAGGTCCTGAGTTCAATTCCCAGCAACCACATGGTGGCTCACAACCATCTATAATGAGATCTGGTGCCCTCTTCTGGTATCAGGTCTACACGAAGACAGAACACTGTGTACATAATAAATAAATAAAAACAAAAACAAAAATCAATTCTATTCCTAAGTAGAGTATATTAGCTCAGACCTACATGTAACACATATGCATAAAAAAATATAATAATATCAAAGTAACTTACATCCCCAATGATTTTTGCTGTTACTGTTGGAACTGCACCTTAATAGAAATTGAAATATAAAATTAGGATCTTTAAATTTTAAACATCAGTATTAGAGCCAATTATCAGCCCATAAACACTAGTCATGAGCATGTATAACATGTATAGTTTCTAGCATATAGGTAGAAACTATAAAACAGGAAAGATGTAGAACTTGTGAAAGTACCACTGTACACCCTAGTAGTGCAGTAAGCTGTCACAAGGTACATACAATATTTAACTCAAATGGTAAGAAAGCCAGTTGAAATCAAGCTATACCTTGTAATACGCTGTTGGCATTTGCAGTGGGCTGAGCAGCAGGAGCACTTGCCAAAGAGACCACATTAGCAATAACTGGAGTAGAATCTTTTCTGAGTGATGGGGGTCCTGCAGAAGCAGCTTGAACCATGGAAATACCTGCTGGTTAAAACAAAAGGAAAGAATGCACATGTAATACATGTGTTTATATTTATATGTTTCTCTGAGAGAAAGCTACAACAAAAATTCATAAAGGCATGGAAGCACACGCCTTTAATCCCAGCACTTGGGGGCAGATATAGGCGGATCTCTATGAGTTTCAGGCCAGCCTGATCTATAGAGCCAGTCCAAGAGAGCCAGGGCTATATTACACAGAGAATCCTATGTCAAAACAACAAACAAACAAACAAACAACCACATTTGCCTGGCTTTCAGGTACTCAATAGCATGATTTAATTCAAATGTTAATGGTATTTGCTTAATTTTCTTGTTGTTTGTGTTGCTGCTGCTGTTGTTGAAAGAGAGGGTCTTCTATGCAATCCTGGCTATCCTGAAACTGGCTATGTAAAACAGGCGAGCCTTGAATTCACAGAGTTCAGCCTGCCTGTTTCATAAATGCTAGGATTAAAGGTCTGTCTACCACGCTCAGCTTGTTAATGGTATCTGAACACAGTAAGAGTTGGACTTCATAAAAGTAGTGTCAATTTACATACTCTAATCTGTAAAAGAAAAGCAATTAACTCCTGGCACCGGTAAGAACTCAAGCACTCCTCATTATATTTTACCTGCATTGTTTTGTGAAGGTGGGTCACATACAGTTTGCTGATGACAGAACATCAAGATACAAAGCAAATTACAAAAGTGTTTTATTTCACCTCGCCATTTCAGTGACTCACTGAGTTTACCCTGTCTCTTGCAACCATCACATTTGGCCATCTAGAAAAAATAGAGAGCAAAGAAGAAAGAAATTATCAGGGGCTGAAGAGATGGCTCAGCTGTTAGGAGCACTTGGGTGCTCTTCCATAGGACCCAGGTTCAATTTCTAGCTCCCACATAGTGGCTCATAACTGCCTCCCATTCCAGGGTATTTGATGCCCTCTTCTGGACTCTGAATGCACCAGGCATACACATGGTGCACAGACATATGTGCAGGCAAACGTCCATACGCATAAAATAAAAATAGTTTTTAAAAAGGAGAAACGAAATAGTTCAAGTCTGATAGAATAGGATCAGGACAACAGTGAGGACACTAGAATTCAACTTACAGATTTTTCTAATTTGAATAGTTAACACATTTGTTTATATATGTGTTTTTAATTTGACATGGCAACATATTTGCTTTTTTGTTTTGTTTTTCAAGACAAGGTTTCTCTGTGTAGCCTTGGCTGTCCTGAACTCTCTTTGTAGACCAAGCTGGCCCCCAACTCACAGCAATCCACCTGCCTCTGCCTCCCCAAGTGCTGGGAATACAGGTGTGCACTGCCACAACTGGCTCAACATATTTGCTTTTATTTGTAGAACTTAAATCATAAATGCAAAGATGACTGTCATAAAATGGTAAATATTTATACACTAATGATTTTTAAGACTGTATGTTTGTGTCTGGTACATGTACTTGGACATTTTAACATGTATGTAAACAAACATGGGGAGGTCCAACACTGACATAGGCAGGGGTTCTTTGCTCAATCCCTCTCCATCTAAATCACTGAAGCAGTCAGTGTCTTTCAATTGGACTCAGAGCTCGTCAACTGCACTACTCTACCTTGCTCTGTAGGGTCTGCATGCAAGCACTGGAATAACATGTGGCTTTTACATGAGTGCTGGAGATTCAGATGCCAGTCCTCACACTTGCATAGCAAGGATTTTATTCACTGAGACACTATACCAATCCCACCAGTGATATTTTTTTTTAATCACTTTTTAAGAACCCAATAAGGGCCTCGTGTGGTGGGGCACGCCTTTAATCCCAGCACTCGGGAGGCAGAGGCAGGTGGGTCGCTGTGAGTTCGAGCCACCCTGGTCTACAAAGCAAGTCCAGGACAGCTAAGGCTACACAGAGAAACCCTGTCTTGAAAAACAAAACAAAAATAAAAACAAAAAATAATAGCAACAACAAAAGAACCTAATAAGTAGTGACTGAAAAAGAAAGTTCTGGGCCTGCAAGAAGGCTCAGTGGTAAAGGCACTTATGGCCAAGCCTGTTAACCTGAGTTCAATCTCCAAGACCCGATATGGTGGAAAGAAAATCAATTCCCACAAGTTCTCATCTGATCTCTTTTTGCACATGAGCCATAGCATGCAAGCACCTAAACTGACATGCATGCACACATGGGCACACAAAATAAACAAACGTAACAAAATAAATAAAAACAAAGTTTTGTTTTGTTTTTTTAACCAAATTACACAAGGTGTGTGTTCTTTAGAATCCGGAAGACAGATTCATTTATTTAAATGACGAATGAGTAAGATAATTATTAAAATACTTTAGTGCCATAAGTCAGCTGTGTCTTCTAAAGGAAACTAAAAACAAACCAGGTGGAGTGGCACATGCTTATAATCCCAGCACTCAGGGAGAGAGAAGCAGGAAGATCATTGTAAGTTTGAGGCCAGCCTGCTCTACAAGGTGAGTCCAGGACAGCCAAGGATACACAGAGAAACCCTGTCTCGAAAAAACAAAACAAAACAAAACAAAACAAAAACACCAAAAAGAGTAAGATTTAAGTCCACATATGTTGTACTAATTGTTAAAAAACAAATTATTTAATATTAAATGAATTGAATCACCAAAATATTATTCTTAGTACAGGAAACAAAGAAAAAAAACTAATGCTAACTCTCCCATACCCAGTAAAGTGAACGGTGTTTTTTTTTTACCTGATAAAACAAAACTGTATACTTGGACATGCACTCTTCCCCACAGAAGTCCTCTACCTTCCCACCCAGGTTGTTCTGTATCAACTTGGGAGATGTCTGTGAACAGTAGCTGCACGTTTTACAGTGGCTTCCCCAGCGCTTCCCCAAGTCATGTTTATAAAGCAATTTGCAACCTAAGAAATCAGGAAAGATAAAATTAATAATGGGGTGGATAAAGATTACTTTCATTTTAAATTTAGCATAGCACTACCTTTTCATACTTGTGACCTAATCAACTGGCAGGTCAAGAAATCAACTATAGGATCAAAACCAGCTTTGTGTATGTTGACTGAAATATGTCAGTTATAAGTTTCACTTCTTAACTTTTTTTTTTTAATTTGGAATGTGAAAATACATTAGTTTTATAGTAGGCTGTAATGTGAAATGTAATACTTTTGTGTTATAGTAAAAAAGGAAAGCCACTAATCAAGAAGGATAACACTGCCACTGCAGAGTCAGCAAGGCTTTCATAAACATACTTATCATCTAAACAAGGACAGTAATTTAACTTCATTTGTAGATCCCTATTCAGACCATTTAAATTTAGAAAGCTACTAGAACTTAAGAATTTCCATCTAGAAATTAGTACAGGATGTAAAGGTCTTTGAGCTCTCCAACAAGCTAATGAGGCCAAATATATCCTGGGTTGCACTGCACTTGGAGGATCTTTCGCTTCATTTTAGTCTCTACATAAAATTAAGAACTTAATAAAAACAGCAAAACATACATCAATAAATCAAAATACTTTGTGGGTATAGGATAAAATAAATTGACACAATAATCCCTTAAATTAACAATATTTTAGAAAATACTGAAATGCTCAACAGTAAGACTGTGTTTTGTCTTTTTACCTTCACTACAAAATGACTTGTCAGCACCTGAGAACCGCACAGTCTCCTTTATAATTTTCTCAATTTTACAGTATTCACACATTGCCATTACATTATTGATTTTCTTATATTCATCAGAACAATTCTTGCCACAGAACTGAAACATTTTACCCTGTAAAGGAAATATTGAGTAGGAATTAGACAGTTGGTTTATGTTATGAAATTTTTGTTTGTTTGTGTTCAAGACAGGGTTTCTCTGTGTAGCCTTTGCTGTCTTGAATTTGCTTTGTAAACTAGGCTGGCCTCAAACTCAAAGGATCTGCCTGCTCTACCTCCCTGAGTGTTGGGACCACAGGTGTGCATTACTACACCTGGTTGTGTTACAAAAATTTTCAACCTTTTTACTTCAAAAATATGTGGTATGTAACTGGGTATACAGCACATGTCTGCAATCTCAACACTCAGAAGGCAGAGACAGACAGATTTCTATGAATTAAAAACCATCCTGTCTACTTATGGGGTTCAAGGCAGCTGGAATTACACAGTAAGCCCCTATCTCAAAAATAGAAAACCCAAACAGTACAATTTTGACACAGAAAAATAAAAACACATTTACAGACAGATCCATTTATCCTCCAACTCTTATCATGAACCTATATACTGCTGTTCTCTTTCTTTGTATTTTATAAAAAGGTTCTCAGTGAGTAGCCACAACTAAACTGCAACTATGAGCCCACACTTACCTTGTAGTCAAGAAGCTCCGGCTTTGTGGCAAAAAGACGGTTACAGTGTTGACACCTAAGCTTCACCACACTTCGTGCAAACCCAACATGCTGGGACTGGGCAGCCAGTCGCTGGAGACCAGCCGCAGCAGAGCTGTTGATGGAGGTGGGAGACACAGCAGGGGTATTTCCTCCACCTGCAGACACTGCTGGACCTGTGGGGATGCTCACGATCACTTGGCCCTGAGACAAGGGCACTACTGAAGAGTTCATTCCAGTTGGTTTGTTGAACAAATTCTGAAAAAGTAAAACAATAAGAATAGGACTGCTTAATCACTTATTCAAGAAATTATGCCCCTATGTATGGCAAGAAAGGTTCTAGTAATAAACAAGCTAGGTTCCTTGTCTTTGAACACCTTAAAACTGAATGGGGCAAGTCTTGTTTATGTAGAAGAAAAACAATCCAATAATCTTCGAAACTAATATTCTCCCAATAGTGTCATTTAACATTATGGAGGACAGTTAAGTGACTTTATAGGCTCAACTAATAATCTAAGCTGAAACACTATAGTAGAAAAAAACAGTCCTGGCACTAGGAAACAGTAAGTTTGTACTACTATAGAAGGTGATTCACTGGCTGAGGAAGAGGAAGATTCCCAAGGTCCTACCTGGAAAGCTACCACACAACTGTAGCTGCAGAAGTTGCGTATACTTCCATCTGACATGGCTAGATGATACTGAGGGATTGCTGAGGTTTTACAACTGTTACACTGAACTTGTACACCTTAGCAAATGAAAGTAAAAGCTAATGAGTCACACATAAACCTAGGAGGAATTAAGTATCATAGACAAAAATTCAATTTTCAGGTTAAGCTATAAGAACTGAACCTAACCTCAATCATGCCACATCTATCAAAAACTCGCTGAACATTTTAAAAGTTGAAAATTTTTAAAATAGTTATAAATGTACCCTGAAATTACAAAATAAATGGATCTTGAAGTATATTGGATGTGGATAAAGAAAATATAGCAACAAAAATATCTGTAATCCATTCAGTAAGGGGATACATAAATAGGTAAACAAGTAAATAAGATAACAGGTAATATTTTACAGTAAAAATGTGAAATATATTTGTCCTAAAAGTCAGTTAAATTTAGACAAAAATTTGGGCCAGCAAAAAAAGTAGTAACTAATTTCCAACTATTACATTTTATAGTTTATGAAAGCAGTATTACCTGCAGAAGTAACCATTTTAACTCTGTAAGCAGATAAGCAATTAACAGAACAGAAAAGTTCTGTCTTCCCCAAGCTATTGGTATTCTCAATCATTTCTGCTGAGGATCTCAATGATTTGCAAAGCGCACATGGTGTTATTTTGGCTGATTTCTAGTAACAGAATAAAACAACATTCATTTTTACCAAATTCATAAAGCATAATTCTTTGAAATGTTTAACTCAACCCTGTTGAAATATTATTACTTTTTATGTGTGGTGCTAGGAATCAATCCCAGGGCCCTACATGGTCATTTTTTTCCCCTTACTCATGAAGTATTTTAAATCAGTAGTTTTCAAACTATCATTACAATCCTCAGTAAGAGGTTTCACAAAGGGAACTAACTTACATGTTATTCTGAAATTCTGAGTTTGCACATCACATATGTATGCATACAAAAGTGAAAAGCATTTCACTGAGCAACACACATCATGGGAACATGCTACACTTCATGTTTCTATTGTATTTCATTAGAAAACAGTTATGACCTAGTAATTAAGATCTAATAATTAATTGATAAGCATTGTTTTTTAAAGTTGTTAACGCAACAACCCTCTTATACATATTAGCTGAGAACTGTAAAGAGCTTCCTATAAAAGTACAATTTAAAAAACAATGAAGTTCTAAGTTAAGAAAATCAGCGAACTTACTAGAAAACTCAGTATCAATCCTTTCCTTAATATAACAATGCATACTTTAAGCAGCAAGATGAGAGCCGACCTTGAGTTCACCAGTATGCAAATATGATCAAAGAGTCTAAAAGAATAAATCTTCACTCAACTAGGGACTCAACAGAAAATAAGGGCAAGTACTATTACCCTGTCACACACTTAAGAAAACACTGAGCAGGGCGTGGTGGTGCACGCCTTTAATCTCAGCATTTGGGAGGCAGAGGCAGGAGGATCGCTGTGAGTTCGAGGCCAGCCTGGTTTACAAAGTGAGTTTAGGACAGCCAAGGCTACACAGAGAAATTCTGCCTTGACCCAAACAAAAACAAAAACAAAAACAAAAACAAAAACAAAAACAAGGAAGGAAGGAAGGAAGAAAGGAAGGAAGGAAGGAAGGAAAACACTGTTAGGTCAGGCGTGGTGGCACATGCCTTTAATCCCAGCACTCAGGGAGTAGAAGCAGGCGGCCAGCTGTGAGTTCGAGGCCAGCCTGGACTACAAAGTGAGTCCAGGACAGCCAAGGCTACACAGAGAAACCATATCTCGGAAAAAAAAAAAAGAAGAGAAAACACTGTTCAAGCTGTAACCAAGAGATTGTAAGAACTTCTCCCATTTCTATGACAAATTGCAAGCTTGATTTTAAAATGGATGCATATTAGCATATACCTGATCTGGAATATCTTCTAATTCCCAAATCAGAACTGTAAACACAAACTTCATTTAAAAGACTTGAGTCACAACTTATTCTTGTGAAACTTTTGCTGACACACCCAGTCCTACCAACTATGCTTTCTTTATGGTACATAGTCTCGTAATAATTCCATCACACCATCTTTATCTACTCATGTATTTATATGTCAGAAATATGTATTCCCCAGAAAAGAGAAATTTGATTCAATGTTTGAATAATTTAAAGAAAGCAAAGTGGCACCAATAACCATCTGCAACATGCCAGACTCTGTATTAATGTTTTTGCCCTTATTTTACGTAATGCTGAACAGTCAAGTTTTCATAGCCACTAGCAGATAAAACAAACAAACAACAAAAACACAGAATCCATGTAGTCTGTTTTCCCCATGTAAAATTGTAAGGAACATACTGGACTAGTCTTATTATTACATTCTAATTCTTTGGTTTGGTCTTTTTTTGTTGGAGGAAAGGTGCTCGTCTGTTTACTTTGAAGACATTCTCACCCGTTAGCTCTAAATGGCTTGAAACTAGCTGTGTAAACCAAACTGGCCTCAAACTCAGAGACTTATCTGCCTTCTTCTCACTCCCAAGTTCTTGGAACTAAAGATGTGTAACACGTGCTTGGCCCTTGTCTACTTTGGAGGAGTGGGAGATGGGGAGCATTAAATTCTTGTCTCTAACACAGCAAGTTTTAATAGATAACAAGGAAGCTTTCAAAATTAAAATTAAAACTCCAATCCAAATTTAAGATGTTTTATTCTATTTCTTCTTTTATGAAGGATGACTCAACTTTTAGTGCCTGATATACAAACAAGAAAAGAATCACCAGGCTGGAGAGATGGCTCAGCGGCTAAGAGCACTGGCTGCTCTTCAAGAAGTGCTGAGTTCAATTCCCAGCAACCACATGGTGGCTCACAACCATCTATAATGAGATCTGGTGCCCTCTGTACATGCAGATAGAACATTGTATACATAATAAATAAATCTCTTAAAAAAAAAAAAAGAAAGAAAAGAATCGCCTTCTGAACATATTAATATTTTTTATTTGTGAAAAAAAAATTTTATATAGCAAAACTAAACCCTTTCAAAAATTATACACTAGATTTAGAGTAAAATCACCTATAATTGTAAAAATGCCAAAATTTTAAAGTTGAATTTATACAGCAAGTCGCAGGCCACCTAGTGCTACATAGTGAGAGCCTGACTCCCAAACCAAAGCAAAAATACCTCTTCCCCAACAGGAAAAGAATTGAATGCAATAACAGTAAAACCTAACTGAGAGTATTCAGTGATTTTAGTGGACTGTATAGAAACTCACTACATATTAAAGAAAAAAAAAAAAAGGTCAGATCAGCAAATACAACAAAACAGGAAGTCAATGCAAAATATAAAATATAAAAAGTATTCACTATCTTTTTTGGGCAGTAGTTCTCAACCTTCCTATTGCTGAGACCCTTTAATACAGGTCCTCATGCTGTGGTGACCCCCTACCATAAAATCTCTTCACTGCTAGCTCATAACTGTAATTTCTCTGTTATGAATTGCAATATAAATATCAGTGTTTTCTCGTGCTCGTAAGCTACCTCTGTGAAAGACTCATTCGACCCCCAAATGGGTCGCACCCGACAGGTTGAGAACTACTACTTTAAAGTTTCCAATTATGAAACTAGTATTTGACCAAAATTTACTGGTGAGATATAAAATGAAAAAACAAACCAGCATAGAAGATATTTATCATTGAGCTAATCCAGGTTATTCTCTGCCAATTTGTAATTCACAAAAATTCATAACCCTCATTTGTTCTATTTAATGAAGAAACCTCTTTTTAAAACATTTTCCACAATCAGGAGGCAGACAGGTGGATCTCTAGTTCAAGGCCAGCCTGGTCTACAGAGCAAGTTCCAGGATAGCCAGGAGTACACAGAGAAGCCCTATTTCAAAAAACTAGTAAGAAAGATGGATAGATAGATAGGTAGGTAGGTAGACAGACAGACAAACGGAATAAATCAATCAGATAAAAATTAAAAAATAAAAACCTCCTCACACTACTAAGATTTTTTTCTTCTGGTTTACAACTGAAATTATGTGACTCCTCCATACATGCAATTTGGACCTTTTTGCTGAAGAACAAGGGGTGTGTGGGTGGGTGGGTGTGTGTGTGTGTGTGTGTGTGTGTGTGTGTGTGTGTGTGTGTGTGTGTATCAAAATCAAAATATTTAGGTATTGAAGAGATGGCTCAGCAATTAAGAGCTGCTCTTCCAGAGGTCCTAAGTTCAATTCTCAGCAACCACATGGAGGCTCACAACCAGTCTATACTAGGATCTGATGCCCTCTTCTGGCCTGCAGTCACACAAGCAGACAGAGCACTCCTATATACAAAATAAAGCATTAAAAATGTCAGAATATATTTAAAAGAACAGAGGGCCACACACTAAAAGGTTAATTGGGTCGTTTAAAAATCACTATCAAAATTACAAATCACATCTGAAATAAAAGCCATGCCCTAGCCACATATTACAGTAAATGCAGATGATTCCTGTACCCAGCAGGGTGAGGCAAGAGCTCTACAAGCTCAAGGTTAACCTGGGCCATATAACAAACTCCAGGAAGACATGGCTGTATAGTGAGACCCTGTCTCAACAAAACAAAGCCATACCCATAAAAGATACATTTCTTTTTGGTTTTTCCCAGACAGAGTTTTCCTGTGTAACTATGGCTGTACTGGAATTGCCCCATAGGACATGGTGGCCTCAAACAAACTCACAGAGATCTGCCTGCCACCGCTTCCTGTGTGCTCACATTAAAGGTGTACACCACCACTATCCAGCTAAAAGATGTATTCCTTAATGTATATAAGAAATTGGGACATATAGAAGTCTATTTCAAAATGTTTAATATGTATGCATATGGCAAGTACTATATACATGTAAAAACTTAGCGAAATATTTATCTCATTAGTTTAAACTGTTTCAAAAATAATCCCACCCAAAGGTTTCAATTCCCTTGAAATAAAAAAAAAGCTATCAAGATGAAGTATGATCAAATACCTGCTTGTAGGAGGTGACACACACTGAACTACAAAACTTCTTAGATTGTCCCTCAATCTGGAGCACATGGCACTGTCCAGAGCCACTGTAACAGTAACCCCCACAGTTCTCACAACAGTTCATGGTAAGGTTGTTGGCAGAGCGAAACTTAGAGAAACAGGCATCACTGCAAAGTTTATGGACCACGTTCTGGTAATTAACTTCATGCCGAATCTAGGAAGTACAAAGTAACACCAAAACGTCAGAAACGAAGAACCAAGCATTGTTCTTTTCAGCCTCAACACTGGGCGTACTCACTCAAGCAAAGCAAAAGGGCAACTTACAATCGCGTTCTTCTGGCACATGCTGCACTTGGTTGAAATGCTACTTGTATTTATGGTAACAATGGGTTTTTTTTTCAGTTCATATGTTGATAAGCATGACTGACTGCAAAAATCCTTACTGCTGGTGCTATTTTCAAACTGGGCACTGATCACATCCTTTGGATTTAAAATGTCTCTAAAATGATAGCAAAGATAAAAATAAGTCATAGGGTATTACATTTACACCCTTTGCATGTTAAAGCAACCAAATAAAAGCAGGCTACAGTAAAGGGTGTTGCAACTTTTTAAAATTGAAACATGTTTAATTTTGTGTGTATGAGTGTTTTGCCTATATGCATGCCTGTGCACCACTTCGGTTCCTGGTGTGTCCCAGGAACAGAAGAGGGAGTTGAATTCCTTGGAACCACGTGGGTGCTGGGAATCGAAGCTGGATCCTTTGAAAGAATGGTCAATGCTCTTAACCACTGAACTATCTCTCCAGGCCCCAGAGTCACTGCTTTAATTTGTCTGTGGATATGTGTACATCTACGGTGTGTAAGTGTGATATGTATGTATGTGTGCAGATAGGTACTTGTGCACATGGTGTCTTCTTCAATCCCTCTCCACTTACTTTCTCAACCTGGAACTCACTGACTGGCCAGCAAGCTCTACAGATCAGCCTGTCTCCACACCCCACTCCTTCCTGCAGCACCAAGGTAACAGAGCCAGGCTGCCCCAACAGCTTTTCCACGAATGATGAGGATCCTTAGAGCATTCACGGAGCCAATTCCTGAGCCCAGGAACATAAACTGTGATGATGGAGTTCTCTCACTTACTAAATACAAGTATCATGACAATAATGTTTTTAAATTTTAAAACATACATTAAATGGAGCCATGCAAGGTGTTTCTTGTCAGTAACCCCAGCGTTCAGGAGGTTGAGGCAGGAAAACTGCAAATTCAAGACTGGACTTAGGCATACAGTCACACAGTGAGTTGATTACCAGGCTAGCCTTGACTCTAAAACCCAGACTGGAAGGATGGAAGCGTAGAAAGCTGGGGTAAGGGAGAGGATTGATGAATAGCATTCACTGTAGATGAGGCTGAAGATTTTAATTTTCTTCTTTAAAATCATTTGTATTTTCAAAGTATTCAATTAAAAATAACTAAATATGAAACTTTTGCAAACCATTATGTGTGGAATTTGTTATGTGTGTACGTCTGTGGGTATGCATTGTTCCTTTTGCCTTTTCCTTTTTTATGTGTCTGAATGTCTGTGTGTGTGTACCAATGTGTGCACACTACAAAGGCTGAAGTCAGAAGACAATATGCGGGTTCCAGGAATTAACTCAAGTTCTAAATCTTTGGAGCCAGTATCTTAACTCAGGAGTCATGTCGTCCTGCCAACCTCCAAGACAGAGCCTCTCACTGCACCTGGCACGCGAAGACTCAGCTAGGCTGGCTGCCCATTGAGCTGCAGTCATCTACTAGCCTTTGCCTTCCCAGTGCTGGGACCTGACTTCAAGTCCTTGAAGGGCACTCATTTTTACAAATAAACTATTCACCCGGCCCTATGTGATACATATTTAAGCACTGCTACATAAAATCTAGATGTCCACATCTAAAAAACTTAATATACAAGTATTAATAATAAAGACAATGAAGAATGAATCCCTAAGGACTAGGTTTCCTAATACTCAAACACTGATCAAGGCAATGGAAGGAACATTTCTCATGGATCTCAATGGATTTACAGGAAATAACCAAGAAATTTTTTTACAAGTTCTTTGAATATCATAAAAAAATGAGATCTAACAGAAATAACAAAATTACACTCCAAGCTATTTTATACAGGATTTGAAATATTAAAAAAAAAAAATATTTAGGTTCACCAGGCAGCATGGAGCACGCCTTTAATCCCAGCACTTGTGATTTCAAGGCCAGCCTGGTCTAAAAGGAGAGTTCAGGACAGCCAAGGCTACACAGAGAAACCCTATCTTGAAAACAAACAAACAGAAATTTAGGTTCTTCTTATTTAAGACAACTAGGCATTAAATGATAATAAAAATAAACTCAGTGTGATAACCCTAAGGGTTTAATAGTGGCACACATACATTTGGTGGTAAGCAACAGGTTCTCTAACTGGACTTAAGGCCTGCTCAACAAGAAGACAACCATGCTTGGTACTGGGAACCTAGCCAACTACCCAGGGCTAGTGAAGCCATAGCTGAGAACCTGTAATTGCCACTTCACTAAATAGCATAATCTCTAACTACGTTCTAAATATTTATCCGTGAAGCCACAGTTCAATGTAGTCCTCACGCCTCACCAAGGAAACTTCTCTTTGCAGGGTAGGAAAATACACAGGCGGGGATAACAACCGGGATGTCATCTGAATAAATTATAATGAATAAAAAACTGGGATTAAAGGCATGTGCCACCATGCCCAGTGACACCGATTTTTAAGATTTACTTATTTATTTTATGTATATGAGTGCTGTTTTCATGCAGGCCAGAAGAAGGAATCAGATTCCAGTACAGATGGTTGTGAGCCACCATGTGGTTGCTGGGAACTGAACTCACAGTCTCTGGCAGAGCAGCCCGAGCTCTTAACTGATGAGCCATCTCTCCAGACCAAACACATCCTTTCTTAAATACACAGTGTAACTGCTTCAACTTTCACCTTTTTTTTTCCCCCCTTTTTTGACTTTGGAATATTTGCATGGATTTTCCTGATGAAGCATCCCTGATCTGAAAATCTTGGAATGCTCAAAATCACAGAGTATTATTTTATTTCTCAAAAAGTTTTAAACGGTGGGTTTTCTGTTTGTAATTCTCAAACCTGATGACCTTAAAGAAAAGCCCCCAAACCAAAAAAAAAAAAAAAAAAAAAAAAAAAAAGCTGTGGTATTTATTTCCTTTTCTTGTAAGGAGTAGCAAGGTTACAAACAAAGCAGAACTTCCAAAGGAAACTGAAAGTCCAAACTACATGGGGATGTAGGAAATACAGCAACAACATAGTAGCACTAAATAATATGGTATTTAAAAAAAAAAAACAACCCATAGCTAAATTGAAACTCAAATGTAACACACAGGTTAAAAAACAGACACAAAGAGAAATAAAGGAACAGAAAAGAATTTGGAAGGCTGCTATACTTTGAGCAACTTGAACAAGTCTTCTTGGTGAGAGGAGGTGGTGGGCGGGCAGGTGGCACTGTGTAGCCAGTGAGGCACAGAGTGGAGCAGAAGAGCTGAGTAGACCCTTTCCTCTGATAAGCAGTCTGCCCCTTCTGGAGGATTTTTTTACAACCAGAGCAGGAAACTCGAACAGCTGTAGCTGGAACTGAAGGAAGCATTTTATTCATGCCAGGTGATGCCAGAGAAGGCTGAAAGCCAGTAGTCAACTGTGGAGCTTTAAAGAAAAAGAAAAGAAGGGAAAAAGGAAAAAACTTGCTTTTTATTTTGCATTTTATACATCGGTACTTTCTTTTCTAGTGCTAGTTTGGAACCCAATACTAATTATGGCATATACAACATATAGGATTCTAAATGAGCCTAGTTTACTGACACGTGAAAATGATATTTAATTTATTTGGCCAGAATAAATACAATTTTTTTTACTCAGGTCTGAGTCTTACCAAGAGGACTGCCACTGACTGAAAACACAGCACTTATTTTTAGTTCCCCCTCTTGAATTTTCTGCTGTTGCCCATGACTATATTCCTTTAAAAAAAAAGAAAACAAGAAATGAATATAGAAAAAATAAATTCCTAAGGAAATCATGACATTTACTATTGCTGTATAGAGGTAGAAAATTTTTACAACATTAACACTAATAAGAAATGATGAAATACAAACAGCAAACACACTATAATTAACAGTAAGAGCAAAATATGCTTAAATATGCAGACTAAGGAGGGGAAAAAAAAAAACAAATGTTAGCTACCCAAAAAGCCTGACACACTGACAGATATTTCTAAATTATTTCTGAAATTCTTCTTTAATGTCACAATACTTTACATTTCTGTTTATTATAAAAGTAATACACAACCACAATAGGACACTTAGACAAGTAGAAATAAGGAATGAACTACTCTCATTTCCATCGCTCCAAAGGAACGCTATGACTGTGGTATATTTCTTTCCAGGCTTTTCCTTTCTCTAGTGAAAGAAAAGTTTTGTTTCTTTATAATTATAATTATTCTGAATAAATTTTTCTTATGAATTCATGCTCTGCTCATTTGAATTATTATATATTCTTGCATATTAATAAAAAATAACCTCTAATAGCTAAATACCAACATTACTAAAACTTGAGTTCAAGAACCAGAGGCCTGCTGGGCAGTGGTGACGCACGCCTTTAATCCCAGCACTTGGGAGGCAGAGGCAGGCGGACAGCTGTGAGTTCGAGACCAGCCTGGTCTACAATGCGAGTCCAGAACAGCCAAGGTTACGCAGAGAAACCCTGTCTCGAAAAACAAAAAAACAAACAAAGAACCAGAGGCCTAGGAAGTCTGAGAACTCTAAAAGAACATTTTAAAAACTATTATTTAAATGACTTAATAGAATTTATTTGTTTACGTATTTGAGTTTTTGCCTCATAGAAATATATATGTGTACCATATGTATGGCTGGTGCCCATGGAGGTCAAAAGAGGGCACTGGATTGTGGGACTGAAGTTATGTATGGTTGCAAGCACCATTATGTAAGTGCTGAGAAACAAACCCAGGCCCTCTGGAGTGTGCTCTTAACCACTGAGCCAGCTCTTCAGCCTTAAATGAAATTTAAATACCAGTATACATTTTAAGTCATACATACACCACACATCAGAGTTCCAGTATGTATTATCTTTTCAGGCTGTTCTTTACCTGTACAATTATAGTGCTCAACTGTAACAGCATTAAGTAATAGTTTTCTTTTAAGATATTTATCATAACAAAGCTTGCAAAATACATCAGAGGCTGGCTCTTAAAATTCTGGGTTATCTCAGACATACTTCCTTTTGGTGTGGGGAATATCAATACACTGTACAACCTTGAGCAATAGACACACACACACACACACACACACACACACACACACACAGTGACATGTCAGATTAAACAGCTGAAGTTGGCATGAAATATGTACACTTGAGTCAGGCACAAAACAAAGAGTGCCCAAACCCTCTGCAATTATATTAATAATATTTTAGCACAATAATTTTCTTTGGCTGTTTTGTTTTTGGCTTTGGCAAGGTTTTATTGTACAGCCCTGAATAGCCTGGAACTT